>NC_091392.1:92598570-92917070 GCF_032191515.1 Phaenicophaeus curvirostris
TAAGAGGAGTCTGATTGAGGAGTTTGGGTTATAGGATGTGTTGGGGACTACAATACTTAGTAATTACAACTCCCAGGAAGCACTGTGCCACTGTGGAAAAACGCAGCTTAATGATGAACATTAGACAAAGGACTGGAGTCTAGTCTATAGCTAGATTAAGTATTTTGGTATGAGGAATATTGATATGCTTTGTTGTTTCCATCAAAACTCTTAAGCCAAAAAATTTATTAGACTAATTTCTAATCTGTGGAAATACTAGGAAATAAGTAGATGAGATCTAAGTGGAATACATGAAAATAAGTCTGATTCAGAATATAGGTGCTGGAATCTCCCACATAACAGATATTCTTGATTTCTTTGTTTCTAAGTGCTAATGCTTTGGATCTAGTTGAGAATAAATGTTCAAGGTATTATTCTTAAGTTTAAAGACCTAAGTCACCTTTTTCTGCGGGTTTTGTCTATCACACTGCCTCTCTTCCCTGAGCAGAAGTTGTTAGTTTAAAAAAAAAAAAGTAGTGTGCTATAGTAAGCATAATTCCTGTAAGAACTCAACAGGAGCTGCTCTTGGTGCATGGTACACAGAGGATGGTCATTCATAAGTCCTGGAAGTTCTGGAAATGTGTAGCTGGCAGGAAACAATCTAGGAAAGGATATTTTTACAGTTTTTTATTATTACAGTGCATATGCAGATACATGGACAGCCCAATATGATTCATATATTGTGGTATATATATGTCTACTTTATATATTAGGAAGTGCCTGGACTTTGACAAACTCAACTAGACATATGGGATGGCAAGAGCTGTGACAGGCTGTTTGAGAAACTTTATGGTATAAATAGGTACCCATTTATTTCAACAGTTGTGTCACAAGAAGAGAGTTGTAACTTGGCCTGTTTTCTTGTTAGCAAATGGGATAATCCTGCAAGAAGCCACAGCTGGCTGCTTTTTCTTTAGCAGGGCTATGCAGAAGAAGAAATACGGGCACCAGCAAATCTAGGGAATAAAGTCGGGACTGGCACTGAAATTGAGAGCATGTGGGACTTTTCCAGGTGTTGAAAGGATAGACAGATTCCGGGAATGAACTTGTTGCCCTTGTGACTGTTCACAAACGAGTGAATATCCCAAGTGTCTGGTAACACTGAAGGAGCTCATATGTTCACAAAAGGTTATGTCTTTAGTGTTCATGTTCTGCATTAGCTTCAGTGGTGGGATGTTGCCCCTGGGCAGTGTCCTTGTACAGCAGGGGAACAGCAGCAGCAAGGTGAGCTCCTGTTCCTTCCATTATAAATTGAGACTCAGTATCAACCTGAAAGGATATGTCTTGCCCTCGCATAGTTCATAGTAAGCATTAAATAACAGAGTAGTTCCAGGTATGCTTTCATACTGGAGAATTTGTTTTGACATTTTTTCTTTTTATACATTTTGCATCTCGATCTGCCCTTTGTGCATGTTTTTTTGTTCTGTTCTTTTTTTTGTTGTCGTTGCTGATAATTTAATGCTGTGGTGTTTCTGTGTATGCTTCTTCAATAGTTCTGTACTCTGGTGCTCTGTGGAAATGATCAATCTCACCAGTTCTTTCAAATGATCTTTTAATAGTCATATGTAATATTTATTCTGTAATATACAGTCTTATGTTCTAGACAAACTTCGTGTTCATTGTAAGGGTATTTTTTTTCTGAAACATCTGGACTTCTTATTGGAGATGTAATTACACACTGTAGTAATGTCTGCCGGTTTTTTTCTTTATTTTATTTAATTAAAAGTGATTAAATGAATACACTGCTTGTCTCAGAGTCTTCTACTATCCAGCCTGTTGGGTAGTAGAAGTTTATTTAGGAAATTCACAGGACCTTGGCAGAAATCACTTATCTGCTATGGTGGATGTGAATCATTTGCTTAGAGACAGCAAGAAACTGCATAATCAATTATTGATCTGCGTGCTTCCTCTTCTGATTAAATCTTCCAAAATATTGATACAGACTTTTAGCAAGAAAAAGGTATCAGATGGGAGTGAATGTGCCTGACTTTGCCATGGGATGAAGGCAGTTGAAAAGTAGTGAGACAAGGAGAGCGCAAGAGGAGCTGTGAAGCTGTCTAGCATCGTATGACTGTCATTGCACAGCTGCTGAGGGAGAAACTTTCAGAAAGACTGGTGCTGGATGTTTTTTCAGACACTGTTTTTGTTAAGAACTCCACTCAGAACAGCTCCAAGATACATGACCCAAGTAATTGCCAGCCATGAGCCCAGAATTAAGCTCCTCTATAGTCTTTGTTTGCATTCCTGTCTGGTCAAGAAGGACAGAATCTGGAAGCCTTCTGGGATATGCTGGGAAAAAGATCAGGTTGAATAAGTTTGTTAAAAAGGCTAAACATTTTATTTTAAAAGATTATTAAAAAATGCATGTCACAGCTGCTTGAAAGGATGGAGAGGAATATTTTTCATTGCAGGGGCTAGCTACCTTCCTGTTGGAATGATTGTTTAATGCGGTTTGGCTATTTTACTAAGGGATGTTATATGTTGAGAAGAATGTGGGACCTTTATTATGTTTCTTTATGGACCTGGGGCCACAGTCTCTGGAAGTTTGATGAGTTAAATCCACCTCTAGAATATTTTTGGTGTACCTTTAGCAGCAGGTATGGAAGAAGGGCTAGGTAAAGAGTCTTCAGTCATTTGAAGTTGTCACCCTCTGGTCAGGAAAAAATAAATAAAACAAAGCAAGCCCCACACATACCACGTGGCAGAGACCAATCCACCTCAAACCAAAATCAATGTTATGCTTCCTGTTATTGTGTTAGACAGAGGATTGAAAACTTGCTTTTTCAATTGATTTGTTTTCCACTGCAAAACTAATTATGTCCAATGCAGTTCTTCCTCTACCTGCCTCTGGAGGGGAAGCTATATTGGCAGCGGTGGCTCCTGTCCTTTGCTCAGGCAGCTGCATCAATATCCCTGTTGCTTCATTATTTGTTGAAGAGCGAGAGATCTCAAACCTCAGCAAAGTCCTCCATGCATTCAGTCTTTGAAAATGCCCTCTTTATGCTTGCCAGACCCCAGACACACAAGGTAGATTAAAGCCACTCACAGTGGTGCCTTCAGAGGCAGAATAAGAATATGGGTGCATATCAAAAAGAATATGACCCTTGGAGTGGTGGGTGCGTTTTGGATGTGCCAGGCATTTTCAGCGATGACAAATCAAGTACCTGAGTTTCTGAGGGGTTTTGAAACTGAAATGTAGTGAGATAGCAGAGGACTTTTATTTTTTTTTAATACTTTGAAAAAGTGAGAGGTTGGGAGAAACCCCTCCCTCCTTTTAGAAATATTTAAGCCTAAAATATTGCTTTCCTGCAGATGTTTTGTAGACATACAGAAAAACCTCCTGGGGTTCCTGTCTGGATTACTACTGCGCAACATTTCTAGTACCAGTGATGACTGCAGGCTGAATTTCATTGTCCTTGTCAGCCTCAGAGATGCGGTAGCATAGTCCAATTCGGGATTTAGTGAGCCACAGGCTTCTCACGTAATTCTTCCTCTCAAGGTGCTGAAATTGTAGAGAACTAGACATTTCACTCAGGATAGCAGCAGACTGACATGCTTGTTCTGGACTCTTCTAAATTCTACAGACACACTTGATAATACAGTATTAGTCAGTTCTGCTGAGAAAGAACTTTCCACAGAATCAAAATTTTTTTCTAACCAAATGTAAGGGCTGGGAGGTGGGCTTCTCAAAGTAATGGTTTCCCCAGATGGTAAGAGCTACATCGGGCAGTAAAAGTTTCCATTGATGTTACCTTGCTAAAGAACAAGTGTCAAGGCACCACGACAGCTAGGCAAGCTCATCCCCTGCAGCAAAGCCCTGGTTGCTGCAGAGCTCTGGTGCAGTGTGCTGGGAATTCCACAGCACTTCCCCTGTACATGACAAAGCAGAAGGATTTTAATAAATTAATTATGAACTTTCCTGACATAATCACTGTATTTGCTGCTATCGCATACATATTTTGTTGTTCTTTTCCATTTGTTTCACACTCTTCTGCTTTCGGTTTTCAAAGATGCTAGAGATGTTTGTGTTGTTGATTTGTAACAGTATCATAGATACCAGTGGCAAATAAGGAGGCATTTGTACATGACAGAATGGTGATTTGGATGGTGGGTGTTCCCTGTTAGCCAAGAGGCCCTCAGAAGCATGGGAATAATAGACACGTGAGGTAGGAAATAATAGGCACAAAACACTTTGTTTCCCAGAAACAGTAAAGAAACAGGGGTTTCTGAGAGGTGAAATTCATGAACCAGTCCTCTCTGAGGACTTGAGTGACTATAAAGCCCTGAACAGTTCCACTGAGATGCTGAGTACCTCAAAAACTTGATCTTAGATTTAATTCACCATCAGATTAGGGAGAAGGTTGTTTCCATGCTTTTCTGATGTATATGACTCTAGGGTGCTTAGAGCAGAAGTGAACAATTCAAGTGTAGGTAGCCAAAGAAGACTTCAGCTTACCTGTTCTTCCTTAGCGTTCCCCCTCTTCCTGCACCAGTGTACACAGACTTCTGCCATGTGCCATCTCTTGCCATATCTCCTACCTGCAGTGCCCTGGTTTTCTCTCACATCCTAGGATTTTGGCAGTGCTTTCTTTCTGTTGGCTACTTGTTATATTGCCCTAGCTTGCGTGTTTGCTGTCTCATCAGTTAATAGATTAGTTCTATATTTTTATTTTAATGTATTAGACTATTTTTCTGGCTTTTTAACTTTTGAATAAAGGCAAACACTGTCTTTGTCTCTTGTGTTTTATCACAATATTATTTGGAATTTTAGTTCAGAGTTTCACAATCGCTAATCTCTTCGCGAGATGCTAGATTCTGTTATGAGGTTCCTTCAAGCCTAAATGATTCTGTGATAACAGTAATAATTAGTGCCCCAGGCATTCTGTGTTTCTGTGGCCACAGAATTTTCTCTAGAATTATGACTCTGAAGAAACCACCAGACTATGAATTGTGATATGGTATTACACTTAAAAGTTTACTGACAGTTGAAAAAAAGATGTACTGGACATGTAATCCACCCCATTGATCTCAAGGAACTGATAAATCAGGAGATGGAGACAGACGTCTTCTATACTGCTAGTCATTTTTACAGGATTAACTCAGCAAAATTAATGCCCCGAAGTTGTAGATCTGCTAGTGGCTACCAAAAATCACAACTCCTTACATCTAGCTGACAAACTCTCTACCTCTTCCTTGATATCTTTGATACAATGATATACTGAAGTACAAGAATCTTTGCTGTATCAAAAGTGGAACAAATAGAAGAAGTATAGAATAACATAGATTTAGTATAAAATAAACAACAAAGAAACTGCATTATTGATTGAATGAATAGGTTTTGTGCTTAGATCATGAGACCATTACTTGGAAAACAGTTGAAATATTTAGGTAAGTTGAGCTTCCTGCAAAACAACTCCACAACCACAAGTTTTAAGCTTTCAACTAATCCAGGGTTCTTAAGACTATAACAGAGCTTGGGGCCGGTCATTAGCATGCCTGAAGTTTTTGTGTACATCATCTATAAAGAAACTTGGCTTTTGTATGTCTTTGTGACAAAGAAGTACTATAGATGAGATGCTTCTCATTTTCAGTAACAGTGATGATGTATATGGATAAGTCTCCAAACGTGTGCTCTTCTCTATAAGATAATGAGGACATTTTTAAGGTGAAACAGGTTACTTGAAAGGAAGAGCACCACCTTGTGACACCAAGAATAATGTTGCTGTGGTGCTTGATTCAGAGAAGAAAAGGAGTAGGTTTGCATGGTTTTATCCTCTAACAGGATTTATAAAGCTAGATTTTCTCTTTCATTTGCCTTTACATTTAAGATCTAACAAGGGAACTGATATTTTCAAGTGATACAAATTCAACAAATCAACTTTATTTCATTGATATGAAAAACTCATTTTCCAATTTCATTTCAAATTTCACTTTTTTAATACATTCGTTTCAGAGAAAGATTGCCATAAAGTCTTAGATTTTAAAACTGTCAATTACACTATCAGTCCTTTAAAACTGAAATGTGGTTTTCTTTTACAGAGTTCTTATGCCTTACTTCATTTCTCACAAGCTGTAAGGAAGGAGAGGGTTTTTAGAACCTTTCTTCTAAGTAGCATGCAGTGACCTTCCTATTAAAGCTTGTACAGCTGTTAGCATCTGTATACTCACATTCAATTTGTTAGGAAACTTTTGCAGAGGAAAGTCCATCCTAGTACATAGGACCTTAAACCCAATCTGTATCCAGCTGGATATTCAGTCAGAATAAAAAAAAATGATTCTTGACTGGATGGGGCACAGATCAGGACAACGTCAGTCCTACTAGCACAATTTCTTCTGACACATTTTTGCACAAGCAGAAGCTTTGACAAGGGTCAGTTGTTTAAATACAGTGTTAAATAATTCTTATAAGAGTGCATGAGTGCTGCCAGACAACTAGGTGGGTGCTATTGTTACTTTTAGAGAAAACAGAGAATTTGGAGAGTTTAGATTATGTGTTTATTGGAAAATGATATTTTTCATCAATACACGAACATTAACAATAAGCCATAATGGGTGTTTTTCTCTTTTTCTAGTTCTTTTTCAAGTTCTTTTTCAAGTTCTTTTTCTTTTTTTCCCTGAAGTGCAAGCTTCTACAAAATTCAGGATAGCAGACATGTTTATTAGTCAGGACATTTTGTTACTGTTGCCTTAGGCATTTATCTCCATAATACATTTGTTTTCACCATCCAGTTTTGTTGTGCTGCTTCCATAACTGTGACTTAGTTGAGCCTTGAAAGCTGGAACTCACCTGTCTTTCAAGAAAAATGTCATTTTATGCTTTCTGACTTGTTTGCTTAAAAGCCTGTTGATTTTTTTCAAATATGTGTTTATATTTTAATGACAAACCTAGCAGCTTCAAGCCAAATCTAAAGCTGACTCAGAGAATGAAAACAAATATGTCTCCCCTGCTTGTGGCTCGAATTAGTGTAATTTAGCCAGAGATCTGTCAGTCTTGTTCAGCATGAATAGGATCCTTTTGGAGGGATTTAAACTACGGTAACACTCAGCTAGGACAGACTATGATCTGGCGGTATCAAGTGTCAGACTAATCCTGCAGTGTTAACAGGATTTGAAGCCTGTGTGTACCTGGTTAAGACTGGCAGGTGTGGATGAACCAAACTCAAGCAGTGCACCGTGGATTGAACTACTATTGCACTGCTATAGCACAGCGCCCAGTCCAGTTCCTGTAGTTTGAAGAGACACTTTCGTGGATTATGGTCCACTAGAAAGAAATGGAAAAAAAAATAAAAGGTACTCCTGAAGCTGTTCCCTGAAGGAAGGAGAAAGGAGGGAGCTAGAGCTGAGTAAAAAGATAATGAAATATTTCTAGAATGGGTTTTCATTCTGCTTTTGCTGGGGACAAACAAAAGATGCTGTGATTTACCATCATTCATGGTTTCTTTGGTAACACTCTGCATGTTGGGAAGTGGCTGTCTGAAAGTCATACCAAAGGAAAAGTCCTTGGAAAACTACAGTCTGATACAGGACTTTTTCATTTCTCTAGAACAAGCAGCAGTAAGTGTGTTTGCATTGTCTTTGAGAGAAGCTCTAATTGAAGAATCTGTTTGTGTGTTGCTGGCTAATTCCATCTGCTGATAAAATATACATTAGCACTCTTTTCACCCAGACAGGAATGTCCTGGATCTTTCACCTGATTCCTGATATGCAGTGCATAAAAGAGAATGCTAAGTATTAATCTGTTTGGAGAGACAAGGGATAAATAATGTGGTTTGGTCATTTTGTGGTGTGTTTTGTGAAATTTTTGAGAGCTGTTTATTTTCTGAAGTACAATTCCTGTTCCATTTTCATAGAAAAGAAGACAGAACAAGGCTTAATTGGAGAATTTAACATTTGTACAATGTGTTCAACTGTTTAACTGATTAAAACTCTTGAGTCTGGAACACAAAGGTGTTTTAAAACCACAGAAACACCTTCTATCACTCTGTCAGCAACCAAATAGGCTCTGTTTGTATAGAGAAAAGATGCTTGCATAGCCTCTTTCACCTTTGGGGACTGATCCAGTAAAACAGTTAAACTCTTATTTATTAAAGGAGAAAAAAATCAAAGCATGAGTTTTCAAACAGAACTTTTAATGACCTGAAAGTTCAAGCAGGAAAGAGGGGCTTTCAGTTAGTTTCCTTCTCTTCGCAACCTTTTCTTTTAGAGTGGTGAAGGGTAGACTTTGAAAGTGATGCTGGTCCATGATGCTCACAGTGGCTGTTCTGCAGCATTAAAGTGGCAAAATTCAGTTCTGTTGATGCACCTTTTGAAAATGATGATTTTCTTTTTTTGGTAAAGCTGTTAACACTTCTAGTAGTGCAAAGGAAGAGCTGAGTCTCCTAGCTGTTGGCACTAGGCTGAGAGCCCCAATTTCTCCCATTACTGGAGAGATCTGATCTCTAAGCAACTTTTTTCTTGGTAGATTTGGGCTGGTAGCCTCATTCTGAGATCCCCAAACCCTTTCATCAGGTGTACAGGAAGTGTGGGCAGCCAACTCAAGGCTGCAAGTTCCTTGCTGTGAATGGAACTAGAAGGTGAGGGCTGTCAGCTTGGTGGTCCAGCATATGAATTTTTACAGCTTGTTGCCCAAGTATTTTTCCAAGCAGGCATTCTTCTAAGTTCACATGTAGAGTAAAACTGAGAAAATCTATTTTCAGGACACAACTCTCAAATCGATTTTTGTCCTTTTCTCTGCTGACTTCTATTTTTACCAAGTGCAAACAAACTTTGCCATCAAAATCTACATAGTATCTGCAGAAAATTGTATGAAAGAAATTATTTACTTTTTTAATATAGTACAATTTTTTTGCTTTCTTTCGTTTGTTAAGTATTTTCCTTCCCTTTTAAAGAAACCACCAACATAGAAAGTATAATCTTGATTGTACTCCTTCATAGACACAACTCCATTTACTTTATATTCCTGTAACGTTGAAAATCTTTTTGTTTATTTCCAGCAAAAAATCAATGGAAAAAAAAAAAGTTAATCCTCCTGAGTTCTCTCCATTTTCAGGAGAACTAGAATAATAGTCTCAAAAGTTAGCAGGGGAATTTCCAATCTATAGTAGCTTCTTTCTTTTTAAAATATTTTGAATGTTTCCTTTTTCCCCTGCACACTTACCTGACACATTAGGCTACATTACTAACTGGTGTGATTCACAAAAATTGGAAAGACTATAACTTAATCCACTCCCTTCCACTTAAATGATACAAGACAATCAGTTTCTGTAAAAAATTTTTTGCATAAACCATTATAGCAAAATCTGAACTTTTATTCTTTTTCCTGAGGTGCTCAGGAACAGAATTGCACATGTATGTCACTGCTTAGAATGCTTCATAAACTGCATTTCAGCTTAAAATACAGGCTATCATGTGGATAGTACTATTGGAACGACGTTGGCCATCTTGTCCTTCCTGCTGTCTTTATTCACTGTTGCATACCTTCTTTTTAACAGCAGTAGAAACTGATTATTTGGGCCAGCAATATTTACATACTGCTGTGTGTTTCACATGCATGGTGATTTACTTCGTAGAAAAAAAGTGAGTAGATATGCCTGCATTTGTTTTTCCATATAATTCCTCCTTTCATCATTGTATTTGGTCAGTTTTGATGATCTAGTTTGCATTCATTTCTTACACCTGCACCTATGATGGAAATCTTTGTGAACTATTGAAAGTAGTCTAGCCCTCATGGCTCATCTCTAAATTCTCTAAAACAGGGAATATATCTTCTACCTTCTTGTAAGGCTTCACTTAGCTCTGTGGGACTGTAGACACAGTAGTTCTGTTTGTGGTAGAGAAATACTTGGGTCGCTTTCTTACTAAGATATGTTTGCATTTGAGTATATGATATTCATATCATATCATACAGCACAAAAACTCCATATTTATTTCCCTGTCTATGCAGGGCAACCTCCCTTTCTTCCTATCCCTTTCTAAAACTCTTTAAATTCTGCTTTACAATGCTATTTCTGACACTCCGTCTTGTCTCTGTGACTACTGTAGATCTTAGCTATTCTAACTTCACTATCACAGGTGACCCTGGCACAAAGAAATATTTGATAGGTAAGAAGCATTGCCAAGGAAGTTCTAGGGGAGTCTTTGCTATAATCATTGAGTGGTCTCACCTCACTAGCAAGGACTTTTAATTTTCTTACCATGATTTCAAGCATTGCCTCTGAACCAGGACCTCAGCTTTTCTCACTGCCTTTGGGGAAGAGGAGGACAAGGATTTCATATCCCTGTTTAGTTACACAGTTTTACCAATGGAATAAAAATATCAGCAGACTTGTTGGTAATTTCAGAGGAACTCACACAGATGTTTGCAAAACTCCTTTCTTTTAACAGCACTTTTGTTGTACTGTTATATTTCTCTGACTGTGAGGGATTTTTCTTCCTAATGGTGCTATTCTGATCACCTTTCCATTTTTTTAAACTAGGCTGAGCTGCAGAGTTTAAGCCTGCAAATATAAACAAATAGACTAATTTTGAGACCAGAAGAGAGCTTTTGTTGGACCAGTGAGGAGATAACAGTAAAATTCTCTTTCTGTGCTGCTGCTGCTGTAATAGCCCCTGATTAGGATTTTCCTCTCCCAAGATTGGGCTCAAATTGAAGATTTCAGTCTTTGGCTTTCAAATCAAATTTAGGAAGTCATGTAATGCTTAATTGTTTAATAGTAAACTGCCTAATAAATCATTTATGTAACATGGCACTGGAAAGAATTTATCCATAAAAACTGACTTCATCCCCTGGGAATCTGAATATTTGTTTTGGCATTAGTAAGCATTTTAAAACTGAGTAATACCACTAACTCATTCATTGATTCTGGCCTATGCATCACTTTATTACACAAACTTCTCATCCCTTCAAACCATCCTAACCTGTTCCTAATGCTTGAATTGTTCATAGAATCATAGAATGACCTGAATTGGAAGGGACCCACAAGGATTATCTAGTACAGCTCCTATCCCTGCACAGGACAACCCCAAAAATCACACCATGTGTCTTGAAGGCACTGTTGAAATGCTTCTTGAATATTATCAGGCCTAGTGCCATGGCTGCTTCCTTAGAGAGCCTGTTCCATTCTCCATTATCCCCTGAGTGAAGAACTATTTCCCAATATTCACTTTAAACCTCCCCTAGCACATCTCCCTGCCGTTTCTTCTGGTCCTCTCATTGGTCACCAGAGAGATTAGTGTCTGTTCATCCTCCTTTCCTTGTGAGAAGACAATAAACTATGATGAGGTGGGGGACCCTCAATCTCCTCTTCTCCAGGCTGAACAGACCAAATGACTTTAGCCGCTCCTCAGACGACTTCCCATCTAGACCCTTCACCAAATTTGTGGCCCTCCTCTGAACACTCTCCAGTAGCTCAATACCTTTTTTATGCTGTGGTGCCCAAAACTGCACACAGTACTTGAGGTGGGGCTGCATCAGTGCCAAGCAGAGAGGGACAATCACTTCCCTCAAACAGCTAGAAATGCTGTGCTTGATGCACCCCAGGACACAGCAGGCTTCTTAGCTGCCAGGGCACACTGTTGACTCTTGTTCCACTTGCAATCAACCTGAACCCCCAGGTCCCTTTCCACAGCCTCTCCAGCCTTTCGCTCTCTAGACTCTACGTGTATCCAGAGTTGCTGTGTCCCGGGTGCAAAATCTGGCAATTATCTTTTTTAAACTTCATGTGATTGGTGATTGCCCAGCTCTCCAATTTGTCTAGATCTCTCTGCAGGACCTCTTTGCCCTCAGCAGTGTCAACGGCTCCCCCCAGTTTCCTGTTATCAGCAAACTTGGTTAGTAAACTTTCAAGTTCTGCATCAAGGTTATTTATGAACATGTTAGAGAGTACTGGCCCTAAGGTGGATTGTTGCAGAACCCTGCTAGTGACTGGTAGCCAGCCCGATGTAACCCAATTTACTATTACCCTTTGATCCTGACCCACCAGACAATTGTTCACTCATTGCATTACATGTTTATCCAGTTGTGTGTTCTCCCAATACATCTGGTCTCCTTCTCTACTCCCTACTATTTTCTCCCACTTAATTGACGTTCCCCTACTTCTAAATGAATATTTCCTCTATTCCTTCATGTTTTTGCAGTATTCCTCATCTCTTCAGCTGTTCCTGTTGTTTTCCAGGGCTGTAAAACCCCTTGTCTTCTGAGTTTGTCCCTGCAGTTTCCCTACTGTCCCACCTGCTTCTTACTAAGGAAGCTGTAGTAGTATTCAAGCTACAGTGGCTCCACAATAAAAGCTTCTTCCGGTTCACTGCTCCTTTACTTCGCTTGTGGATCAACTGGTAGTGCTCAGTCTACCCTTTGCTCTTCAAACCCTTCCTTAGTTTAACAAAGTTTAACACAAGAAAGCAGGTACCATACATATTCAGAAACTGAATAGTTTCTGCAGTGGATCAACAGGGATGGGGTAGGCTAGCACTGCCTCACGTAGCCGCCAGGGGCTGGCAAGACTCACTCCATCCTGGAGTACCAGGACAGCTGTATTGAATCCAGGGCAGACCAGAGGTAGCACCCAGCTCCTGGCATTTGTTTGGAATGCCTCTGTCCATATAGAACATTTTCATCTTTTCTTTGTGATTTCATGCAAGAAAACAGTCACTGGCTCTTTCTAAACAAGCCTGGCTTTGAATAGGAGTAAATTGAAACTGACTATTGCTTTGATAGCTTAAAATCTTGCATGCTGGGTTTGAGCTGTATCTGGAAAACACTTCATCAATAAACAGGACTAGCTGCATTTTTTTTTCAAATGGGAAGAAGTTCACAGGTCTTCATATGTGAGATTAGGTCTTGTAGGCAGCCAAGATAAAAGCATAACAAAGTCTCTGTTGTCCTGTTGTAGAGAAAAACTGACAATGAACAAGAAATGTTTTGATAGATATAAAGCAAGGTCTTTGGAATATGAAAACTTTGATCTCTGTGGGTTTTGAAGCTCTAAATTCTAAACTTCTCTAATTAAAGCATGAATCATGGAAAATCATGGGGAAGATAAAGACAACTTTCTATCTGCGATCTGGATTTCTCAATTTTCCCTGTGTACCAGGAATTAATGTTGCACATAGTTCAACACCAGTGGCCTTACTCTTACATTACATTGATTATAAAAATGTGTGGGACTTAGGGGTAGTAAAATGTAGGCTCTTTTACGTGTGCTCTGCATGCATTAGCTTTATCCATGTAGTAATTTTACAAATCTCATTTTGTTTCCATAACTGCATGTATTGACAACAAAGTATTGACGGTGTTTTAATTTTGGTAAAAAGCAGGGGGAAAAAAAGAAAACACTGGAATGATAAAATCATATTGGCATGCAGATTTATGAAAGTGCTAAATAGAAACAGAAGAACTAATTTAGTAAATGCATAATGGATAATTCACAAACCAAGTTTATGTCCACACGGGTGAATTGCTTTATTGACTCTGAAATGTAAGGGCAAGCCACATATACCAAGAAAAAGTGAAGAATAGCATTGCTGTCCCTGTCCTTGCTCTGCAAGGTAGGGTTTTCCTTTTTAAAAAGCTATAAAACGCCTTTAAAAGAAAGGGAAAAAAAGATGCTGCTAAGATTAATTCCTAATAACTCTTTGCTCTTCTATGGTACTTTAATTGTTTTTCTTTGCTTTCTGTGGCTTCTTTGCCCTCTCAGTGTGATAAGATTTTTTTTATAATCTCGAAGCAGAAGCAGTTAGCGGCCATAATTAGAGACAAAGTCCCAGATTGCACTTGTATATCTTTGAGGTAAATGTCTCTTTTCATAACATTAATTAAGGAAGTTATGTTCCAGACCTGGCATCTGCTGTGTTGTGCCATTGCTCCTTTATCCAGTTAGGTTTCTTTAATCTTGTCTTCTAGCAGCAAAGAATCTCCAGATCTCATGGATGGCAAGTAATAGGAAAGCTGAATAGAAACTCACACTTTTGCCACAGTTCCTGTGTGGGTTAGGACAAGAGAAAGAAAAGTGTATTAAAAATAAATAAAGTGGTTTTTTTGTGGTGTGTATTATAAGCATAGAAGGAATACTTAATTTGTTTTTAATCCATAAATTTCAACTTCTGCTTGCTGCTAGAAATAGCTTGAATAAATATATTCCTACAGTTTTTATGAATTCCATTTCTTTCTTGGCCTCAGGTCTTTCTGACTACCAAGCCATAGCCAACACTGTATTTGGGCATGACAGTGGAGTTTGCATTCCTGCTTGCCTTTCCTTTGAAATGTGGTCTGTGCTCTGCCAAGAATGAAGGATTCATGAGGGCAAATGACATCTTCAGCTCATTTCAAGTCCCCAAAAAACTGTACTGACCATTGCTTGTGGAAATAATAATTGATCAGCTGTGATTATTTTACGAAGTTGGAACCCTTGTAGGTTCCAAACAAAGTTTCACAACTCTCAAGGAGTTATCTAAAAGCCTAATGCTTATTGCAAAGTTGAAAACGGTAGGAGTAAGGGAAAAGCTACCTCTTCTTGCTTCCGTGTTTAGGGAAAATTCTTGTCCAATTCTTTGAAGGCTTTGTAAAGTTACATACCACCAAGGGTGGACTGCCCTGAATCTCAAGCCAGGAAAAGCACCTTTTGTGCCAGCCCGACTGAGGTGCTGCAAAGACAGGGGTGTTGAGGAGTGGATGTCTGCACTGAAATGGTTCCCAATGAGAAATCTCAAGTCCTTTCCCATGCGGCATGTGGGTCTCTGAACAACGTGAGATGCCTCACTCTTCCTTTTATGGAGGGATATTCATGATTTTGGGTTTTGAATCCTGCTTTAGTAACCATGTGCTTGAAGCATAGATATTACATATACTCAAAACCCTGACTAGATTTTATTTGTAGATTCAGGAAGTTTCTATACTTTAAAATTCCTATTTATGATGGATCTTATCCAACGTCAAAACATAGTGACAGAGACAAAAAAATCTGTTCTTGCCTATCAATTTTACAAAGATCACCCATGTTGCACTAAAAGAGTTGCACAATTTAAGTGTGATTATAGTGTTCCGGTTTTATTATTAGGCTATCTACACTTTTTCATATAAGGCAGCCTCCTAGTGCTTTAATTCACGTTTGATCTGCAAAGCAGTGAATTTGCATGCACTAAATGGCTATACTGTACAAAAGGTGACTAATCATTGGGAAAAAACCCCAACCTTTTGCATTTATTGTTCATAGAGAACTTGGTTGGTATTAATAGGGCTATAATTTTCAAGGCTGAAAAATACCATTGTAATTTAATAGATTCATGTCCGGTTGTTGTTAAGTGCTGCTGTACTTTTCTTGTAGCAGGAGGGATTGTTACTGTAAAAGCTGATGAATGTCACTTTGTGAAAAGGTAGGTGAGGTGACATTTTAAGGCTGAAACCAGCAATTGTAATTTGGAATCAATACTTTATGCCCTAGAATAATGTAAGGTACTGTGCTGTCCTAATTGGCTGGAAGCTAAAATGTTAATGCCAACCCAGCAGATGTATCCCCAGCCTGTAGTTTCCCATGAAGATTTGGTTTGCAAATAGATGACTTTCTATTTATGGGTAAAGCCTAATTGTGAGTCTTCACAGTAGCAGGAGCTGCAATGACTGCAACTTTAAGGGAAGCAACTGGCTGATCACTGTGATGCCGTAGAGCATACCAATGAGCTGTATCAATGTATCTTTTCCAATATGTGAAAATCTTCAGTAATCAGCAGAATGTAGACAGTAAACATCCCATTGTTTTTCACAGTGAAGTGTTGCAAAATCAGAGAAATATGGCAAAATTTAATTGGAATGAAAACAATGATTTCCTCTCAAATAGATTTCTGATTGCAAACTAATATAATCCAGTGATGTCCCAAGTAATAACTGCAATGCACTGATGGTGCCAAATTGAAAGACTAAGTGACTGAAATTGTTGACATGGCAGACTAAAAATCCATCATAAAAATATTTCTATTGCAGTGTGTTTCCTATGTTTCACCACTTACCCAGGCTACCAGCTTTTTCAGTTTTGTGGCATTTTTTCCTATTTTCAGTCCAGCCAATACTACAGTTAAATCCTTTGGGGCAAGGAGATAGCACATCTTATGTATTACTAACACCAAGAATTCATTATTGTTATACTTGAAGTCTTCAATGTTTGATCATTATTAGTCCAGATGTAGTTGCTGCAGAAAGAGAAAGACCATTGCTAGTCTGAATCCTAGTCAGTGGCTTCATTCAGATGGTGGCAAATGTGTAGGAAGTGACAAAGAGTTGTCATCATCTGGAGTTCTTTGGCAGGAGGAATGTGATACTGAATATGTTGGTGTTTTCTTCTACATTTTCTTACATTGACTTGGGATAATTTTGTATTTTTGTTAACAAGCTTTCACATCTTCTTCTCTCTTCATTGGTCTACAGTTCCAAGTTACATCTAAATCTGCTGTATACTTATGCTATATTATTAGATTTTTATTTTTTTTTACCATTAAAACCAGTTCCAGCTGGTTTTTAAAACTTGGTCCGGCTCAAGATCTTCACATTTTTTCAACTGACCATGACTGAGCTGTTTAGAGCTGTGGGATCTCCAGTGTCAGTCCCAGGCCCCTCTTTTTAATTCCTGTCCTGATACTTCTTTAAGCCACAATTTGTGTGTCTCCACTTCCCAAGGCCTCTTCTGTTGTATCAGCCCTGTATTCCTCTACACTACATTACTGTGCTAGAGTAATAAATATTTCTTTTTATAGCATAACTGCTTGTTACTGCATTCTATACAAAACTGTGGTTGTACCGCAGAAAGATGCACAGAAGTAAAACAAATTATCCATGGACACCTGATCAATTGGAGAAACTGCTGTCACAGTTAAACTGAGTAAAAAAAAAGCTGAAGGCAGGTCAAGGGTAGTCCAGAGAGAACAGACCTGACATTTCTCAGTCCTAAGGGCTTATGAACTCAGTACAAAGTTTATGGCCTGCTTTCTGCAACAGCATTGCCATATGACAGAGCTACATGGTTGTACTAAGCATGCATGAACTGTTTCAAAGGTACAGAGATTTAAAATTACCTTGGGAGAGGGACTGCCTCCACTATAGTGACAAGAATTGCTTAAAGAGCTCTCCCATTTGATAAAACTTGAATGTATGCTCTTTATTTGAGCTGCGACATTTGTCTGAAAGACAAAAAATTAAATTTGGGTTGCTTTGAATGTTGGAAAATGCCCAGAATTTAACTTAAAAGCCACAAATATGCTTCTGATGAGAAACATCTCAGTTATGTGTGTGTCTGTCACTGAATCACCTGCCCCATTTAGTGGTGGTCCAGCATAATCCTTTTTCAACTTTTTGCTGTTAAAATCACAACAGAAATTCTTCTTGTCCTTGACCTCCCCAGTAAATGTCAACTGCAGCTTACCTTTGTTTTTTTTCCAAAGATCATACTTTACTCACCTTAACAATGCTTTAGATTCTTACTTTGAACCCAGTTTAGCCAAGCCAGACACCAGATATGATTGCCTGTTTGCCTAAGTACCAGAACAGACTGTTCTTCCCCCTCGAGGATACTGTCCTCAAAGACTTGCCATCTTGCCTGAATTACCCTTCAAAGCCACCTTGCTTGGGATCTGTCTAACCAATTTCCTGAGCAAGCTTAAATCTGCTTGCCCAAAGTCTAGGGTTTGCACTCTGGTACTATCCCTTCTCCCAGGATTTTGAACTCTGCTGCTTCATGATCACTACAACAAAGGCTGTCACCTCATACTTTCTGAACAGCAGATCCACCTGTGTGTCACCTCTGGATTGGCCACTCTGTACCTATGTCAGGAAGTTACCTCATCCTCCATGAATTTCCTGGATTGCTTTTGTCCCTTCCAAGAGATTTTAAGGAGATTAAAGTCTTTCCTAAGAACCAGGATCGATGACAAGAAGATTTTATGTGTTTTTTTAGAGGAGACCTCACCCTTGTTCTCATCTTGGTGAGGTGGTTTGTTCTAAACTCCCCTCATAAGATCTCTCTTTCTGGCCCCTCCTCATCAGAGAGGTGTCAAATGTGTGAGAGTGGTGAATTATCAGGAAACATCCTCATCTGAGCCCTTGGCTCATCAGACAAAGTGGACTGAGAGACTGACATGGCAACAGGTCATACTAAACAGTGGACTCATAAGATATGTTTGTAAAGCTGGTTGCCTGCCTGCCAACAGAGATACAATATTTCAAGTAACAATTTTGAATGTGTTAGAGGGAAAAATGATATGTTTCTGTGAAGAAATTAATGAGTTTTCATTCAAATTTTTTGGTCTGAAACTGATTCCTTTTTGTTTTTCACTGAAACTTGTTGATTTTTTTAAAAAGATGTTATGTTTTCTGCAGCAAGGGACTTTGCTTTCAAAACAGCTCTGATAGGCATCAGAGCACAGAATACTGTTCATCTGAATGGCAATAATACCAGCTTGCATATAATGGTATCAGGGCATGTCCCTTGACAGTGTATTTTCTGGACATTTATTGCCAGTGGCTTGTTATGCAGGTAAAAGCAATGCATTTTGGAAGTATATTGGTGATAAATGTTCAATTAACATTTGCTCAAATAGAATTGAACTTTCTCTGCTTTTTTTATGACCCTGTTAATAAACTTTGATCACTCATATGAGCAGAGCTGAAAAATGATAGCTGAAAGTTTTACCTCATGTTTAATTGAACTACAACATGGTTCTAAACTGTCTGAAATTTGCCTTTCTACATAAGAGAGATGCTAAAGTTTAAAGGTGTGCTCAATGTTTTACAAATTTTCTTTCTTAATTTTTTTTGTTCATCCAGCTTTTTCAGCTCTCTTTTGCACCCAAATGTCACTTTTTGTAGTATTTGAGATTATGAGTATCAGTGCATTGAAAACATCAAATATGAATCTCACTCCTATGAAGTTAATGTTAATATGAATTCATGTAAGCGGACTGCAAAGTACTTTTCATTCAAAAGAAGAGAGATAGAAAAAAAGAAAAGGATGCATTTTAGTGATATTTTTCACAGAAACAAATCCATTTTCAAGCTTGACCAAAATGTGAATGTGTGATAGCGGTTTTGCATTTCATCATGAATATTTCAAACACATTTGATTTCTACACATGGTCTGATTGCTAAGGTGTGAATCAATTAAGTATATGTTTAACCATTTTCTTTAAGAGGTGCTCATGAGAAATTAAGCTTTTAAAGTAAAACAAAGCCACAGTTCGAATATACAGTTGCCTTAGTCTTGAAAAGCAGGCAAAAATCACTGTTTTACTCATTTTCTCTTTTGTTTGTCTTAAATAAAAATATTTTTTATCTGTTTCCAACTATTGTATATTCTACAGCAGATGCTAAGTGTGAAGGTCAGTGATAAATTCTTTCTGCTGCACTTGGCCCTGAAATAACATATAATGTTCATTTTCTTTGCATTATTTTGTGATGTTACTTGGTTGAGATAAGGATTGATTTGATATTATCTTTGTTGGGGCAGAGTGTTAAGAGGAAGGGAAAGGAGTACGTTTTTCTAACTCTTAGCTGAAGAGACTTGCAGATTTGGCCTCAATTTCCCTTTTTTTTTTAATTGAAAATCTTTCCAGAGAGGATAGGGAGAAAGCCTGTGCTGGTACGTGTTTAGGGCAACGGATAGTGGGAGGAGGCTTCTGAGAAGAATGCGGGTTTTTTTGCATTATCCTGTGCTACTTTCTCAGTTCAACCACAAATAACAAGATTCTAAAATCAGGTTCCTAAACAGCTTTAAATTGGGCTTTTATATAGTTGTTTTTCCAATTCAGTCCTTGTGACTGAAGATGCATACCAAATCGATGCATACCAAACCGATGACTATAAACCCTATGCTGCTGCTGCTGAGCAGCTGTGCCTTAACCTTGTGTGGCTCCATGTCAAGGCTGATGCAAGTATTGTTCACCTGTGCCTGATCTGCCATTGCAAGTGACTTGAAAGTTGTGTTCAGCTCTTTAATTGGGAGTTGAAGGTCATCCAAACGTACCTCTCTGACTTCCTTGTCAGTGAACTCTAGACAACAACATCATTCCTCTCAGAGAGGGAGGAAAAGGGCAGTATCGGTGTTCGAGGCAGTGATTCTGCTGTCTCTCTTAATTGAAACGTTAGTGCTGATGGCTTTCAGTGGAAGAGTGCAGTGTGAAATTGAGCTGGGGCAAAAACTACAAGGTGGGGTAGCCATCTCCCACTTTTAGATGCATGTATTTGGGAGGCATCCTAGGGGGATTTTCTTACTTCATTTTCTACCACTTTTGCATACCTGCATAGGACTTAGGCAAAGTCCTGCTCCTGTCAATTAAGTTAAAACTTTGTTCAGCCTGCTGCCACAGTGTGACACTGGCTCTTTCAACATGCATTGGCTCCTAAACACATACAGCATATGCAGATGGAGAAGAACATAGCAGAGGCACTAAGGTAAATATGTCACAAGGGAGCTACACCTCCGTCTGACATGAAATCTCTTACGCTGCTCCTGAGCATTTTTTTCTAAGGTAAAGTGGCTCCAAAGTTCTCATGACCACCTATGGGAGTATTTTCCTCTGAGAAAATATTGCAGATGAGAGCTGCAAAATCTCCTCGGAGGAGCCATATATGAGGTATAATATAACGTTATACTGAGAATCAGTCTGGGAAAAGGAAATTAATATTGTTTAAGAGCCCTGTGAGGTCCACAGAACTATCTGTGTTGCATCAAAAGGTACTGCAAGACCCTATAGCCATTTAGGTTTGGAAAACTACAAAATTGTTTAAAGATTGTCCCTGACTACTTCTGCCAACTCTTCAAAGGAATCTTCTAGAGGTGAGGCAGTTTCCTTACTCATCAGAGTCAACACTAAAGAAAGTTCTGTCAATTTTGACAGCCTGGCTCTAAACAGACACAGGAAGCTATTAATCTCACTATGATTTATAGATCATTCTTTTCATATATAAGCACAAGTTGCCTAAGGTTTTGTGGTAATTAATAGGATTTTACCATATGTTGCGCTTCTTTCATACTGGAGCTTTATGCGGGTGCCATTTAATGTTGCCCTGTAAGAAACTGTAGTTTGGTGCATATTATTGTCACAGATGTCTGACCAGCTAGTAGGATTAGTCAGATATTTATCATTCCATATTGCTAAAAATTTTATTGGATAGCATAATCACTCCAAGTGATTAAACAGCCTGCCTTTTGGTGACAGAATACTATGAACAACTATGGAGGAAAATAAACCAAACAAGTAGTGTAACAGGAGGGTTTTAAAGGAGCATGCAGTTATTCAGGTTTTGCTACCAGTAGATCAAGACAGTAAATACTTATTGAAAATACTTCTTCCCAGAGAAAAAAACCAAACCAACATTGTATTGGAATGGAGGTTTTTCTTTTAACTTTGCATTATGTGCATTCCAAAAAAAGTTGTTACTTATCAGGCTTACAATGTAGATTTTCTTTGCCTTTTAGTAATTCTGAGCTTGTTTAAGTGGACCTTTTAACAAAAGCAGCTCAGAGTAAGTCATATCAGCCACTGGACTTCTAAAGAGAAGACCAAAGCAACCAGCAAATCTAAGCAAAAAGCCTTCAAGAATACAGGTAATTTTGGATAATGCATATTAGACAGGGCTGGAAGAACAACAGGTATGTCAATTGTGAAAAATACTTTAAGCAAAATAAAAGTGCAGAAGGCTGTGGAAATTTGAAAATATATTAAAACTGTACATTAAAAAAAATTGGGTCCAGTGAAAGATTTTTATGAAATGTATGTTAATTGTTTTTCTCATCTCTGGTGCATATGTTGATATTATGTTTGGTTTGGTGGTTGTGTACTACAACTAGTTTGGATTGAGTTTTTCTGTGAATAAGTGAGTGGTGCAGCTGTCATTCTAGGAGGATGGGATGTCATCCAGAGGGACCTGGACAAGCTGGAGAAGTGTGCCTCTGTAAACTTCATGAGGTTCAACAAGGCCAAGTGCAAGGTCCTGCACCTGGGTCGGGGCAATCTCTGGTTTCTCTACAGGATGGGGGACGATGAGATTGAGAGTGGCCCTGCAGAGAAGGACTTGGGGGTGCTGATTGATAAGAAGCTGAATATGGGCCAACAATGTGCACTCACAGCCCAGAAGGCCAACCGTATCCTGGGCTGCATCAAAAGAAGCCTGGCCAGCAGGGCGAGGGAGGTGATTCTGCTCCTCTGCTCCTCTTTCATGAGACCCCACCTGGAGTATTGTGTCCAGTTCTGGAATCATAGAATAGTTAAGGTTGGAAGGGACCATAAAGATCATCTAGTTCTAATCTGCCTGCCATTGGCAGAGACATCCCACTAGATCAGGCTGCTCAAGGCCCCATCCAACGTGGCCTTGAACACCTCCAGGGATGGTGCAGCCACAACTTTCCTTAGCGACCTGTTCCAGTGTCTCACCACTCTCACGGTGAAAAAGTTCTTCCTAATGTCTAGTTTAAATCTGCCCTTCTTCACTTTATACCCATTCCCCCTCATCCTATCACCACAAGCCTTTATGAATAGTCCCTCTCTAGCTTTCTTGTAGGCTCCTTTCAGGTACTGGAAGATCACTATAAAATCTCCTTGGAGGCTTCCCTTCTCAAGGCTGAACAAGCCCAACTCTCTCAGCCTGTCCTCACAGGGAAGGTGCTCCAGCCTTCTGATCATCCTTGTAGCCCTGCTCTGGACACATACCAACAGTTCCATGTCCTTCTTACGTTGTGGATTCACCCTTCACACCAGAAGGATAGGATGTCATCCAGAGGGACCTGGACAGGCTGGAGAAACGGGCCTCCAGGGAGACCTCATAGCCGTCTTTCAGTACCTGAAATGGGCTACAGGAAAGCTGGGGAGGAACTTTTTATAAGTACATGTAGTGATAGGATGCAGGGAAATGGCTTTAAATTGGAGGGAGGACGATTTAGACTAGACATAAGGAAGAAATTCTTCATGATGAGGGTGATGAGACAATGGTACATGTTGCCCAGGGAAGGTATGGGAACCCCATCCGTGGAAGTCTTCTAGGCCGGGTTGGATGGGGCTTTGAGCAGCCTGGTCTGGTGCGGGGTGTCCCTGCCCGTGGCAGGGGTGTTGGAACTGGATGATCTTTAAGGTTCCTTCTCACCCAAATGATATGATTCCACAATTCTAACTGAGAATGCAACAGTTGCTTTATATTAGCAATACGAACAGGGCTACATTAAATCATTTTCAAGTCCAGATGTTTGACATTACAGAAAATTCATGGCAACAGTAGCAGGGGCAGGCTCTCTTTTAGGGTATTTGTAGCCTGTAAGTTCATATTAGAATGAACAAAGAGATCTTCTATGATTCTGTGATTCTATGATCTCAGATTGGTACCTAGAAATCCACAATTTTACTGTAGACACAAGTACCACAAGAAAGTGCTGTGAATGTTTATAAATTATACATGTGGAATATTGTTTCCCTGATTGCAAATGTGGACTTCAAACTGGTTAAGCTAAGCTTCTATGTAATGGAAGATATTTCATTATAAAGGAAGGGTAGACGAGTTCTGCCTCAATTATGTAAAATACTACGGTTTTGTGAGAAGTTTCAAACAAACTTAATTTTAACGTAGGAATTTGTTCCTTATAATGAAACCTTCCAGCTGCATCATATTTCTCATACCACCCCCTGATAATTTTTTTCCTAAGGAAGCTAAGAGATGCTTAGCATACCAGTTCCTTTTGAATAACCATACTAATTCCAAAATGATTGCTTTGTATGCTGTTTCTGCCATATCAAAAATGACAGCAGTCTTTCTTCACCTTCCCAACTGTGGAATGACTTTTTAATTTTTTTTTTTCCTTTAGCTTCAGTAATTAATTTAATTCCTATATAATAAATAGATTTCTGAGGTTCTCTCCAGGACTTTCAAAAATGCCTGTTGATGTACTCATTGTCCTCAATCAACAGAAGACCTCACACCTATCTTTTGAAAAGGAATTTATTCTCTTAGACTACCTAGGCTTTCTAACTAATTGTTATTCCCTTCTTGTTTTCTTAACTCTTATACTCTTGCAATTTATGAATAAGTAATTACATATAATAGATTGTATCCTTGCTACTTTCCTTCCATCCATAACATTGCATTCTGTTCCCCGTCTCTCTCTTCCTCTCCCTCCTTTTCACTCACTCTCTTTTTTTTTTTGTAACTGATATGCTGAATTTCAATGCCGTTGCTCAAATTAAACCATACCAAATGCGAACCTGTAATGAACCTACAATGGTAGTCATTTTTGTGCCTACTATTTTCAATCTCTGCAGTTTTGCATTATTTGGTATTTATCTACTTAAATCCCTCATTACCATAGAAACAAACATTCCTTATTTCCTGCTATCCCCTATCAGATAGGAGGATGTCTCAATTTTACAAGATAGATACGGAGTTTTAGGATAGATTACAGGGTTTGACAAGAGCATGCTTTAGATAAGGATTGTATTTTGATCTCCAGAATTACAGTTCTTGTCTAGTATTCATAACTGTCCTACTCAACCCAAACAAAGTAAGTGGACATCGAAACATGAAGGTGCTATTCAGCTGGGATATCATCAGTTCAAAACAGACCGAGTATTGTAGAGAGGTATTGTATCTGAAAAGGTGGATTTGAAAATAGGTGATGGGGGCACAGAAATTTAAGACATTAGAGAACATGTGTAAAACCACTAATGGGATTCACATTAGATTTGGAGTGAAGCTGGCAGCCTAAGGGGAGTCTAAAGCTGTCATCAGTGGCATAACCTCTCCTAGTAACAGGAGCTGTGGCTAGTTTAAAGGCAGCTAAAGGCAGCTAAACTCACAGTACAAATTAGTTTTCTCATCATAAGAGGCTTCAGAGTGGGAGCTGTAAGGGTTGGAAGAGATTCCCGTGCAATTAAACTCCAGAGAGCTAAGGGGTCTATGCTCAGCCTCTATGCTGTACTTGATTGCTCTGTTTCTGCAACCTATTGTTTAGACTTTTGCAACTGTCTTCCAGGGTTGTTTCCTATGTGTGCTTTGTTATGTCTTTGGAGAACTCCAGGATTTGCAAGGAGACCCCCTAAGAGACTGTTGGGAAAGCAGATTGGTCAGTAGGAGAGCCTGAACCAGCTGTAAACAGTGAGAATAGCGAAAGAGATATTTTCAATGACAGTTGCTCAGAAGGGTTTAAGGGATACATGCATATCTCCATGGGAGGTGGAGCCCAGGCTGAGAAAGTGACAGTGTCACAACATTCGGCTTTTACGGGAAACAGCCATTTCTCACACAGTACTGCAGCAATGGGCTTGAACAAAACCCCAATTTTCCCCATGTCCTGTGGTGGAAGTCTGCTCATATTCTCTGAGCAATTAAGGTTGAGATGAGCAGAGCTCATCTTGTTAGCCAGGATTTTAGGAGTGATAACAACATGTATCTGTTACCTATGGGGCACCCCTTAGATTTCACACTGTATTTGATGAATGACAGCTCCCTTCAGAAATGTCACTACAAATAATTTTCTTGGGCAATTTTGAAAGTAGTTTTAGGGACTCAGGTCTGAAACTACTGCTGGAAAGACCATTTGTTGTGAATTATAGTGCCACTATAAAAAGAAATAAGAAAATACTGTATCTGACTGGGGAGAATCTTCCACTGCATGCTGGCTGTGACAGCCAGTATCGTGCTGGGAGAATCACATCAACTCTTGGAACAGTGTGATGGTATGAACAATCTTTGCTTGAAGAGTGTTTCTGCTCTCCACATGCAGGCAGTGGCATACAACAACTCTGCCCAAAAACTTCTGATTTAGAAGTTTAGGTGCAGAATCACAAATGGTCCCATATCTCTTCTGAATTTGAGCTATTTGTCATTGTAAGATAGTGAGATGTCTAAGGCAGATTCCTGTCCACATTGAAGTCAGTCACAATATCTGGTGGGTTTAGGGTTTCTCAGGTTATGGGTTTCGGGGTTTTTTTAAGAAAAAAACAAAGATCGTCTATGGTGATGTGTTGGGCATGAGACTTTTTGGTTTGCTTTGCTTTGGTTTGGGATTTTTTTTGTGTGCGTGTTTTCATCATGAAGCTTAGTAAAAGAATAAATTGAACCTTTACTATTTTTTGAGGTTTCATTAAGTTCCTTGACATGTTCCTTTTTAATTGTCTTTACAGTACCTATACAAAACTCCAAAGTTTTTCTTGTTTTCAGCTGTGAAAAACTTGCTTTTGATCCTTTACCTTCATTTTCTATTTGTTGATCTTTTTGAAAATACAGTATAGTAGAGTCTACATAAGAACTGAAATTGTTTATAGAGAATTTTACAGTAAATTTATATCTATAAATATTGGATTTCTGGGAAATAGTCTATTTATCTTGTGGTCAGGGCAGATATGATAAAGCTATGAAACATAATCATCAAAATCTTATACCTTGGGCCAATTTCAATTCAAGGATAAGTAGGAACAAATCCCATGAACTTTTCAGAGAACTGTTGCTTTACACTAGATGTGTTTTTATTCAGATGCACTTTATGGTCATATACAGCACTCATTTCCTCTCAAATATTTCAGAAAATCTTTATATTTCTCTGCACCATAGCTCACAGAAAATGAAGCCTTATGGATTCTATTTATACAAACACAGACCTTATCATTGCATAGATTGTTTGACAAGACAAATATTTACCTATAATACACATCTGGTTATCTCTAAATAGCATTAGCATTACTATAATCAAAGTTTGACTTGAAATCTGTCTCATACCTTTTAATCCCAATAAATATTTTTGATGGGTAATTGTATGTATGATTTACATATTTTCTTTATTGTAAAAATATGATACAACTACTCTCTCTGTTGTCCAAGGCATCCAAAATTTTTTATGTGCTGATAATTTTCAGAATCAGTTAGCAGAAACTCTGCTGTTTCCTCAACCAACACATCACATACTTCTACACTCTTACTTAATAGTGGAACAGAAGGAAGGGCCATTCATGTTCCTGAAAGTAAATAACAGGTTCCAGTCCTAAAATATCTCTTAACAGTGGCTGTGTTCACTTACCTATCCCAATAAAAATGTATGTATGGATAAGTTTGAAGTCATCTGTGGCACAGCACCTCTGTACACTATCACTGTATTATCTCAAGTCTAAGCCTGCAAGTGGGTGTCAGGGTGGAAGGATTAATGGTAGATACAGTCTAGGGACCTAATTCTTAAAATAAATCCACAAAACCCAGGAATTATACACCTACTTGCCTCATACCCTGTTGCCTGGACATATCTGAACAATATTCATGTTCACATACAACGCTACTTGCCAAGTTCTTCAGCTTGCTTGCCTGTCTTCTACCTAAAATGAGCTGACTTTCAGGGAAGCACTGTCTTTTAAGACTATACCTGAGGAAGATAGCTTTTATACATTGTAGCCTGCAAAATGACTAGGAAGTGTGGGACCTCAGTGCCAAGGGCTTTCTCATCTCTCATGCCCATAAAAAAATATTTTAACTACATGACAGAGCTGGGAAAATCAAATTGAGCCAAAAGACTGTAAGATCAGTTTGGACCTGAGAGGTAATAATCCCGAGGGAGCCTGGTTGGCATGTTGATATCTGGAACCAAGAGGGACACTGCTGGTAGTGAGCTGATGATCCACAATATTATCTGTGTTTTGCTTTGAGTTTCTTGAAGGGAATCCAGATGTAGGACATTGGGCTTTGGGTGGAACAAAATCTTTGCGGCCCAGGTTTAATGGTCTTCAGATTTAGGTTTCTGTTTCAGGCTGTTCAGGGCAGCGCTGCCAAACTGTCAGCATTTAAGTGCTAACATTTCTGTGCCACTTACAAGAAATCCGACAGTTGCTAGCAGCAAAGATTTTTGTCTAACAATTCTCTCTACTTGTGCAATATGACTCAAAGATCTGGCTTCTGCTTACTGCAGTTTTATTCTGTTTGAACTCTGTAGTCCTTATAGCAGTAACTCTTGATTTACAACAGCACAGGGATTACCAGAAATAAGACTTGATGTTCTCTGATGGAAAAGCCTTATCGAGTTTAATAGCATATAATAAGATTTCCTTGGTTTTCTTTCTCTTTTTTTCTTTTTCCTTATTCCTTTTATTTTACTAATTGAATCTCATCTGAAGAGATGGGCAGAGAAAATTGCTGTGATTTTTGTAGGGGTGCCTAGTATTCATCAAATTCTCATAGGCTTAGAGAGTGTTTTCTTGGTCTGAATCCTTGAAAATTCTGTAAGAATTTGTTTAAGAGTTTGCTAAATTTTGTTTCGGATCAGTTTTTGTCATTGCAGAGCACTCAACCCACACAGTTTCAACTGTAACTGAAGCATTACAAAGCAACACTCTGCAAGCCTGAATTTTATTCTTATTTAAAATACCATAAATATCTTTTCTTTTCAGTGGCTCTCTCCCTTATTTACATCAGTGTAAATGAGATGTGATTCAGTCTTACACTACATCTTGAGGAATTGTTTTCCCCTAGCTAAGACATTCTATTAAATTTAGGGTTAATCGGGTAGCAGGCTTGCAAAGCAAAAAATAAATGAGTATTTTCAGGTCTTAGTCTGTGAATTTCCCTAAAATTGCCACCAAAATAAATGTCCCAAACCAAATGATTTATGAAGTCACTCAAGCAAAATGGATTATTCAAATAATTACTTATTAATAGAGGAAGTTTGAGCAACGATACTTCAAATAATGAAGCTGCCCACAGATCCTGATGCTCAGGAAGATTATGAAGGATTAAGACAGATTCTTTCTCATTCTTTCAGCTCAGCCACCATCCTGCTGAAAATGCAAAGAGAGAAGGAACTTCTTTTAGGATATAGTAATAGCAGGGCTGCAGTTTGGTGCAGTTTAAGCTCAGTGGAATGCAAGAGTGTCGATGATGGTTTTAAAGGTACAGGCTTAATTCACTGATGTAAATCCTTGCTAATTAGATCTGAGAAAGTCTGGTAAAAGTAGATGGAGGACAGAGAGGATTAAAGATTCCTTTTTTTTTTTTTTAATATAATTTCAGGGTTCTACAAACTTATAAGCCT
Organism: Phaenicophaeus curvirostris; assembly: GCF_032191515.1. Taxonomy (NCBI): domain Eukaryota; kingdom Metazoa; phylum Chordata; class Aves; order Cuculiformes; family Cuculidae; genus Phaenicophaeus; species Phaenicophaeus curvirostris. Next base: position 92,627,637 of record NC_091392.1, read on the forward strand.
AAAGGGAGCTTAGATATGTCCAAAAGCAGATTTCCAAAGCAATGCAATTAAGGGATTTTAAGTTTATACATTGTTCCTTCTCCAAAGCTAGCATGCTTTACATAAAAAAAGCCAATATATAAGTATATCCAAGTATAAGTGTTTTAATGTTAGTAATTCCCAAGTTTGTCCTAGCAAAAAATCCATGCAGTTCTTCATGGCTTATTCCCCCTTCTCTGGTTTTCTAATTTTCAGTGAGCAAACAAGAAAAGATTGGCTATCAACTTCATTCCTTTCAGTGAAACTGAATATATGTAAGGGCAGTTGCTTATAAAATTGTAAATGTAACAGTAAATCAAGTTAATCTGTAGTGCCTTCAATAGTGTAGTGTTCCTGCATGATGATAATAAAGAGCTCTGAGTTGCAGGTTATAGTTATGATGAGTTTAGTATGAAAAAAAACATAAAGGGAAAGACCTTGGAATGCAGAGATACAGAGCTCTGCAGACTTTTTTTTTTTTTAACTCAGCTGCTTACTAAATAATTAATGAACCAACCATTTAAAACAAAAATTCTCTACCCATTCTGCCAGGGATGTCACATTTTTCACAATGCACTGAAATGCACAGTTAACCTTGTAAATGGGATGGCTTATAACAGCAGGCAGTATCTGAATCTGGAAAAAAACTTCTCTTGTAGACTTGATTCTAAACAGGACCAGTAACATCACAAGGGTACCCATCACTCCTCACTACCAAATCCTGATTGGTAACTTTAAGTTATGTTTTGGATGTATGTGATCGCTCCTGATGAGTGGACCTGAGACAATTGAAATACTGAGGACATATACTGTCCAGTCAAATAATATTTCTGACTATGATGTGCCTCAGAAGGTGAGTGATGGAGTAGCAGAAATCACCCTAGAAGCTATCACAAGAAACACACAGTTGCTGTGGCACCAAAAGAAACCAGGATGTGTAGTTGAGGCAGCAGTGTGTAGGAAGTGCTGGTATGAAGGATCGGTGTTTTTTATTGAAGGCAGCAGGAACATTGACTGTAGACACTGTAATGCATTTAGCATTAGGACCAATTTGAGATATCCAGACTGATACAGCAGAGCTGACAACTGTCCCTTCCTTCTCCTTCCTTTCTGTGACTGCAATCTTACTTGGTATACTTGGTCTGATCCAGAGTCTAACCAGGGATAACTGTACAGGTACAACATTATCCAACTGTGCTCCAGCTGTAGCAAAAGCAGTTCTTATCCATGAGACCCAGTGTTCCATTTACTGCAAGGTGTGTGATAAGGAACTGAATGTAAAGGACTGAGGAGGAAATGGGACAATATAATTTTTAAAGAATAGTGAAATCTCTCTAAAAGAATATATTCTTTCTCTGTATTGACCACCCAAGTCATTTAACCCAAACCTTTCAGAGCCAGTGGTCAGAAGGCATCTTTAGAGTACCTGTCCTGAAAATGGGTCAGGATCCTATTGCACCATACACAGCGTAATGGAGTGTGTTTCAGAAGTATTCTGAAAGATTAGACCATAAACATCTCACATGAGGTGTCAATAACATTTCAGGGAACTGTCAACTTACAGGGATGTTCTGAAGATCTATATAAAACATTTGCATTTTATATCTGGGTGTACTGGGTTTGCCATCCTGAGTGTGGCTGGAAGTAGACTGTGGAGAAGGGAGTAGTATCTGATCTCCTCAGGAGAGATGAAGAATCATAGAGTCATAGCTTGGGTCGGAAAAGACCTTAAAGATCAAGGTCCCACACAAACTGGCCTTGAACACCTCCAGGGATGGGGCATCCACAACTTCCCTGGCTCAGGTACTGGCAAATCATGGCAGAAACCTTGGAAACCTTACCCTGTTTCCTGGTCCTTTTTCCTGAGGAGAAGAGGAATAGAAAGATTCAAGAGATTTGTGATCTTATTCATGTCTCCTGTCAAAGCGGGTATCAGCAGGGATAGATCCATAGATCCCCTCTCTCTCCTGGCAAAATCTGTTTAGGTGGGACATGGTGCAGTGCTTTGTCTTCTGAAGTCTGAGAGCAGGCTTATGAAATCCAGAGACTGCTGGAGAAATGCTGAGGCTACTGGGGGAAATGGTACTGCTGGGAAAATAACGAGGATGGCATTATCAAATAGGTGCTCATTAACCAAGTACGTTGCATCCTGTGAATTGAATGAGGCAAAATCCTGTGGGGAAAGAAATGTCACATGATTGTGTTTATTAAAGATTGCATCATAATGCAACATGTATAAAAGACTTAAAGGATGCACAGCATTTTTAAGTGTTTTTTTCTTAACTGTGAATACCCAAACATTGTGATCATAATATTCTTTTCAAATAAATATTTTTTTTCTCTAAGCTTTGTATAGATGGTAAATAGGTTGCGATTTGTAATAACTCGTTAGGAAGCTTTGTGGTACATTTTTGGTGGTTTGGTTCTGGGGGGGGTAGGGGATTTTTTTTGTTTTGTTCTGGGTTGGGTTTTTTGTTGTCTTTTTTGCCATGAAAGGACAATTTGTTTTGTAAAGGTGTCTGTTTCCCTTAAGATATATTTCTCTGTTAGCTGAGAGCAATCCTTCATTTGGTTTTAGTACTCTCAGTTATCCTCTCTAGGGTAGCACTGCAGACTCCTCATGCATTTGTTACTCCAAGTGTGCTTTTGCACATCTTCTCCTTCCTACATTTTAGTCAACCTTAAGATTTCATTTACAGGCTCATCTTAGAAAAGACAAAATAATAGTAAAAAAAATTATGATGGGCTTTTGCCAGCAGAGCATGGTTATATTTTGCACAAGTACTATCCTTTCAGATTGGTTCTTTGTGGACATATAACTTGAAAGAGTAGGAACCAATTCATATCTGGCACATATGGAATATCATTGTTATTTCTTTTCTCAACAGCAACCAGCACAACACACAGAATGTTATAACTGTGTTCATCTAGAACTCCTTAGAAAATGTCCATCAAATCTTATAACAAAAGAAACAGGAAAATACATTTGAGTGGAATTATTCCTAGTTAAACCTTCCCAAACAGTCTATATAATATTTAGTTAAGATTACATACGTAGTAAATAAACCCTGTGCCCTGCTATGTATTACGTTAATGGTCATATATTGTACAAGGTAACGTAAGTAAACACATATGAATTAGCTTTGCAATAATATAAAAATCAGTTTGGATGACTTTGAAGATCCACAAGATAAGGAGTCTTATAAAGACAGATTTCTTCTTTTTTTTTTTTTTTTTAGTTAATAAAACAACGTTAATTGTAGAAGTATGTTGTATTTGAACATTAGGGATATTTTAAGTGAATTAAAATATATGAAGATTGCTGGCTTTAAGTTGAAACTCACTGATGTGGGTGAAAAAAATAGAGATGTTTATTATATTTTTTTACATACATATAGGTGAAACGAGATTGACAGGTTTTACACAGCTCAATAAAAAGCTTTCTTCCAAATACCATTATCACATTCTGAGCATCAAGCAAACACCATAATTGGCACTTGGGTCTACTCTACAGAGACATAGAATACTTACTAGAAGTCTACATAGTTGCACAGCATGAAAATTTTTGCACAGCAAAATTTGCACAGCAACATAGTTGCACAGCAACAAGGATGTTGAGGCTCTGGAGCGAGTCCAGAGAAGAGCAACAAAGCTGGTGAAGGGGCTGGAGAACAGGCCTTATGAGGAATGGCTGAGAGAGTTGGGGTTGTTTAGCCTGGAGAAGAGGAGGCTGAGGGGAGACCTCATTGCTCTCTATAACTACCTGAAAGGAGGTTGTAAAGAGGAGGGTGCTGGCCTCTTCTCCCAAGTGACAGGGGACAGAACGAGAGGGAATGGCCTCAAGCTCTGCCAGCGGAGGTTCAGGCTGGACATCAGAAAAAAAATTTCACAGAAAGGGTCATTGGGAACTGGAACAGGCTGCTCAGGGAGGTGACTGAGTCACCTTATCTGGAGGTGTCTAAAAGATGGGTGGATGAGGTGCTGAGGGGCATGGTTTAGTGATTGACAGGAATGGCTGGACCCGATGATCCGGTGGGTCTTTTCCAACCTTGTAATTCTGTGACTCTGTGATTCTGTGAAAATAATGAACCCCTTAAAGTGATCAAGTGTGAAAATTCTTTTTTAATGCAAGTATTGTTTCAAATGTTAGCAATAAACCTAGGAGAAAAACTAACCTTCTTATTTCAGTGTCTGGACTCCTATTAAAAGCTTTACTTCTCTATAAGTAGCAAAAATAATTCTGTTACCTTGGGCTCATTAAATAAGCCAGTCCACTGGTCCAGAAAAGTAATGTCATATACAGCCGTTCACCCTGTGTCCTTAGTCTTTACAAAGTGTTGATGTTCTGTGCTTAAATTTTGCTCTGTCATTACATAAATTCTAGAAATCATAGCAGTTCTCACCTTGCTTGCATGTTAAACAAGCCAAAACTACCAAGATCCCAATGTTTCCTTCTTTTATAAGCTCTTGAGTACATTCTCCAGGAATTTAATTATCATATCAATAAAGACCAAAAAGCGCATATTAAATTATTGGGGTTTCCCCTGTGTATGGCATAAAAACATATGGACAGCACCATCTGCGTTCTTATGATTACATATTTTTATGTTTATTGTTTTTTGTCTAGAGATCAGTGTCATTCGAACCCAGACGTGTCATCATTGCTTATAACGAAAATTCTGGCTTCAGCAGCACACGTATATATTACATTACAACTCTACACTTCCTGCAAATCTGAAGGCCAGGAATACATCTGTTTCCTTCCACAGACTTGTATCTATAGCAAATGAGATATAGAGTAGTATATTTTTTGTTGATTCAAAGCTGCTTACTTTGGTGTTCCTATTTTGTAGCTATTTTTGCATCTCTGTAGGAAACTTCAGTTAATACTTTGGCTTCAATTTTTTCTTCTGCAAAACAATGATAGTAATATATATCTAGTAAGAATCTTCACAGAATTATTTGTGCAGAGAATAAGCAATAAGTGCTGTATTTATCTTGTAGACAATAGTAACAAAAGTTCAAGTTCTCTAATGCCTTGGTCTTAGTTTCCTGCACTTCCTCTAAGATAGTGCAGGGCTTCTTCAAAGCTATTATTCTTAAAACTCTTCTGGAAGGAGATGCTTCCCTTTTTTTTTTAAGCCCTGGAATCAGGAGAGTTCTGGCTGTTGCTCTCAGAAGATGATGAACATGGGTGCTACAGGTTCTTTTACTTCAGCTGCTGCTCGGTTGCCATTGGGGTATACAATAATATGGGCAGCAGTTCTGGGACTTGTGTGTGTGCTTGACTTTGTATTTTCCTTGTTGGCTGGAGTATCTCTCGTTAATAGCATTGGTCTTCCTTTGGAGGCTATTGATTCAAGCAGGAAAATATCATTCTCTTGCTTCAGATTTTATCCTTGCATAAGTGAGAAGCTGATAATGAGATTTCTTCAGAACTTTTCTGTCATCCTATACAATCTGCTGATGGAAGAAAAAAGCTGATTGATTTTAAAAAATGATATACTGTAAAGAAAATAGTAATTGCCACTACTTTTTCAAAAGATTACAGTGACACTCTATGGTGTTGCTTTAGAATTTAATTTTTTTCTTGTTAGAATTTGAGTTTCCTACAGATTTTTTCTGGAGGTGAGTTGAAAATGTTTAATTATTCAGTATTAGTGTGTGTAATACATAAGCATGCATATTGCTACATATTAAACATTAACACAACTAATTCAGTACCTTAATGCACTGCATTTTCCCAGGCTCTCACTGGACAAGAAGAATATGTTTAAGGAACTCCAAATAGAATTAAGGATTTTGGGATTCCCTCCATGAATATTAGCAATAGTGATGAAGGAAGAAGTGAAAATATGTAGCTTATAAGCAAACCGACTCTTCATGTTAGTTCTATCAGAAGTTTTTTACTTTTTGTAGACCTGATTCTGAAAAATGTTCGGAGCTTGCTGGGATTTCCAGAAGCTGACATCTCCCAAGCAGGCAGGCTAATGGAAGAAAGAAAACTGAGTCTCTCGCATCTGTCAAGAGCAGCATATAAAACAAATCCCAGAACTAATGTAACCTAGAGGTTTGACAAACTATATCACCTCCCAATTGACTTAACCAGGAGTGTAACACTGCTGCTGTTAGTTAATAGTGGAAGCAGAGATAAGGAATAGAACTATTCACTTTCTAAATAAGATGACTGGGATGAATTAGTAGCATTGTGATGTTTATTTTTCTTTGTTGAAGTTGGAATGCTGTCTTTTGACTTCAGTATTCTTCACTCTGCCATTTGCCTGTGTTTAATTGCACATTCCTTGTACAGCAGGTGCCCTATTAAAACACAGGACAAACCTGCTTTATGTTTTTGCTGCAAGTATGATAAATAAACACCAAAAGCCAGGCCAGTCTTTGGCTGGGATTTTCATTTTCTGGTCTCAGTTTCAATACATCCATGCTTTTAGAAGTGCTGCAGGTATTTATTAAAAAAATACCTATTCTCAGTTTTCTGATGCTGCCTTTTCAGCTCTGATCAGCTTTTCCACAGTTGTTAGCATCCCTTGCTTATTCAGATGCACTGTGTAGTCCTTTTTCTTCCAACTCCCAGCTTTGATGTGTTTTGACAAATTATTTTCTTCTTTTTTTGATTTTACAAACATAAGACATGGTGGTCTTGTGCAGTGCATTGGTGCTAAAAGTTGATGCAGAAAGGTGAATAAGAATGTTATGAATACAATAGTTAATAAGTACATATCTCTTCCAGCTTTTACTGAATATTGAAGGTGCACTTATTTGAGGAAGTATCACAATAGCTTTCTAGGTAGTTACACACCTAGGATAGAATTAAAACCTGTGTTCAACTTTTTGTCTTATTTTGTGTAGAAAACCAATCTTCTTTGCTGAAAAGAACTTATTTTTATCCCTGAGGCAGCTACTACTCCCTGTGCTTAAAGTTACTGCTGAGATGCAGCAAGCATGTGAGAGAGTGGCTGTTGCACAGTCAGAGGGTCTCTAAAGCAGCAGATAAAAAAATCTTCAGAGGCTTGTTATGCAGAAGGCGTGTTATTCTGGTCAAGAACTGTAACACAAACACGTTTTGCCTATTTCAGGTTTGAAATAAAATTTAGATGCTATGCAATATAAGGTTGTACATCCTAGGCTGGGGGGAGATAATCTATAACCTCACAGGGAATTTTAATGGTTGTCTGCAAAATTCTTTGTAAGACTTGGGCAACTGTATGTATTTGGAATGTTTAAAAATATCTTCTGTGTTTTTTGGGGGGTTATGCCAAACAAAGAGTGGGCAATGAAATATTGTGTTTGGCTTTTTAAAAATACACAAAACACAAATGAAATCAGCCTTTTGTGGGGTACTGTGATGTTTAGATTTCCTATCCTTTGAGTAGTGCATAAAACTGAGGATCTCCTCAGATTATTTTGTATTCTTCAGAGCTCATCAGGAAAGTAGTAATATTAACTTCTCCATCTTGGCTGAACACTATTTCTGTTAACGACATATTAGCTACTTAATTTTCCACCGTATCTTTGGTTATTAGGTACAATTTTTTTCACCACTTTCTACAAACTGTAAAGTGTTATTAATTTACTGGTAAACAGTGGCTGCATTTCAAGCCACGGCTGACTGGATTTCAGAGGAGTTCATCAAAATACTCGTGCTGAATTACAGATCATTTAGTTTACTAGTTGTTTGGGGATCCTTCATGACAAGAATGTGCTGTGTGTGATCCTCATCTGATGCCCAGTTAAATGAAGAATGTAGTTTTGTTACGAGCAGAGAAGAAGATTTAAAAGAATACTAAATATGGTAGTATTTAAAAATATGTGCTGCTTCTTGCCAGTATGCAAACAAACTTACAAAATAGTAAGATGCAAATATTTAAAGGATGTATATAAAAAGGAAAATTTATACAACAGTGTAGAAAGCATTAGTGATAATTTATGATTGTATTAGTTTGACAAGGAAAAGTATTGACTAAGTCTCCTTATACAGCTTATACATATGAAGTGATATGTTTAATGAGAAAACAGAAATAGAAAGTCCTATTAGTGCCAAAATCCTGTCATTGCTAGGATGTAAATTTCTGCATTTCCTGACTTCTTTTGGTGTATGGGACTAATCCAGCAAGTAGCACATAAATAAAGAAAATTTCAGGTAAACATGTGCTTAAATATTTAACTAAGTTAGAGCCTAGTTGTTCACACTTAAGAGTTGCATTGAGTGGCTTTTGCATTCTGTTTCCTAGACTTTAAAAAATAATAACTGATAAGGTGATGTAAAGTCTATTTGTATTATAGACTAGAGTGTAAGTTATCTCAATAATGTGTATGGTAGCTGTGGCCAAGTTTTTGTTTGACATTATGGAGTCACATCATTTAGGCCATTAAATCCAAATCTCTGCTGTGTCCAGTAAAGGACATATCAACTTTCTCATAAACCATCCCATTAAAAAGACACATTTTTGTAGATCTCCTTCTCCTGACTCCTTTTCTTCTTACATACCCCAGGAGCTAGCCTGGCATCCGACTTGCCCAACTCAAATAAATGCATGCTTGGCACATCCCTGTTAAACTATCATTAACCCAAGTATCCTATACTGGACAGAACTGTGTAACTGCCTCAGAAATTCAGGGAAAATTAAATTTAAAGTGCAATGTATTGCTGCATAACTACATTAAAGTCCTGAAACCAGTATAGCAGTGTAAGATATAGGGTGTCCTTAAACAGATAAAATTGAGCTCTGCAAATATTTAAACATCTTTGCATGTGTAAGACACCACAATTTGGAAAGGAAATTAATAGATCCTAAGTCTAGGTTGTATAAGATGCTCCCTATTCTCAGTTTCTGCTGAAGTCTCCAAGGCTGTAATGTTTTATGCACTCCACAAGCTGAAGTCTTTCAAGAAGTGATAGCCAGAATAAAATCATCAGGATAAAATTTGCTTGTGCTTCCACTGTTGATGGAATGCCTTTGAGTCCCAGTCCCTCATCTTTTCCTCTAATCACTCAGAAGCATTCTTTTCATCCTTTATTTTTACCCTCTTGTTTTTCTCTTTTTCATCCAGTAACTTACTACAGAGTCATATCTCCCTTAAAAGTTTGCAAAGGTACTTTCAGTCAACACAGCAACTGCCCATGCTTGTGGAACCTTTTCACACTCTCAGGAAAGTATTTTCTCTGAATGATGAATTTTTGGTGAAAATTATCGATCAGAATGATTTGTTGTACTCTGACAACAATGCGTAAATTACTGCAAATAAATGAATCCCCAACCACCAAAATAAGCACTTGCATACTTGCTGTCTTTCCCAATCTTGACAAAAAGACAAATTTAGGTAACCTGGTGGTATGCAAAGGTTTTTGCATTTATTCATGCAGCTGAGTTTGGCTGTGTTACAAATATATACTGAACCACATCCAAAAATTCTACACTAAAAGAATTTTAAGGTTGCAAAGTCAAATGTTTTGAAATTGAGAAGTGCTGGAATTAAGTTTGCCTGTGTGACCTCAATTCATCACCTTTGAACATGTTCTTTTATAATAACATATGCAATAATGTAATTAAAGATTGTGGTATTTTTCCATCTGTCCAAGACTCCAGCTTTCTTCAATGAATGTTTTATTTAATGTCGTCTTCACATCTTCATGATCTTGATCCTTGTATTGAATACAAAATTATCAAGAATGGCTTAACATAGAATCTGAATGTTTCGCAAACATTCATGAATTTAACTACAAGCTGAGACTAGTTGTTATTAACACCCCTTTTTGTAGGTCCAAGAAACCAAAGCCAAGGATCTACCAAGTCTGGGTAGCTAATTTAAGGCATGAATCTTCAGGCTACTTATCTTATAGTATGCTTCTTACATTCAAACCCTACTTTCAGTGTGTCAGTTACAGAATTTATGAAAAGCATTCTCGGGCATCTTGGCAGAAAAACATGAATACTTATTAGTGGGTAATGTGTGACAAAATTGTTTTCAGTAACTTGTTCATATTAAGCACAAATGTTGGGGGGGCAGCATTAGTGTTTTACTGGAGTAATGTTTAACTGCCTATCCGTTAAATAATTTCTAAGCATCTTCCTGCAACCTTGACTTCAGACAGTCTAAAGTGATTGACAAATGTCCAGGATTTCTACAAAAAACTGTCTCTTGATACATAATCCTCATTAATTTTCAAATGGCCGCCTTGTGAACAGAATGAGATGGCACCCAGTTTAACAAAAGGTTAAGATTCTGTTATCCCCAAACTTTCCAGAGGAAGAGTGTAACACTTAGACATACATAAAACCTTCTGAAAAGAGAGCTACCTACTCTTCTGTGGATTTGAAACAGAAATTTTCAGAGATTTATCTTTTCTGTCTTACGCTGCAAAGATGACAAGGGAGACAGCTATCACATGTAGACATAAAATATACAGGCCTTAAACTCTTGTCCTAAACCCTGGAGACACAAACTTGTCTTAAAAAAAAAATAAGATAAATTTGAATAAAAATAAAACAATGAGCCTTTTCTCCTGGTTGTGAAAAATTACGCACTATTTTTATCTCTAACTTTAAGTGTAAGTATAAAGTTCAGCCTCAATATTTAAAACATGCAAAGTTGTACTGAACTGAAACAAGGACTTGGGCTAGGGAAGTATCAAATATCATTAATAGAGCTACTAGCACAATATTGTGCTCGTTTTTTTAAACGTACATTAGCAAATGGCTGAAATGTAACTTAGCAGTGCTTTCATAGGGTATGTAGCTGGGCATACCACATAGAATAATGATGCTTGTTTCTGCAAAGCAGCATGCCACTTAGTAGAATTTTGAAGATCTCAAATAATGGGTTTCTTCCTGTGGAGTTGTTTTAGTTTTCTTTTCAAAGTTAAGAATCATTGTTATAAAATAAAAGGTTGAAGTAGCAACAGTTTGCTACTTCAAGATGTTTTTTTCCATATCCTAAGAGAATCATAGAATCATAGAATCATAGAATAACCAGGTTGGACGAGACCCACCGGATCGAGTCCAACCATTCCTATCAAACACTAAACCATGCCCCTCAGCACCTCGTCCACCCGTGCCTTAAACACCTCCAGGGAAGGCGACTCAACCACCTCCCTGGGCAGCCTGTTCCAGTGCCCAATGACCCTTTCTGTGAAGAATTTTTTCCTAATGTCCAGCCTAAACCTCCCCTGGCGGAGCTTGAGGCCATTCCCTCTTGTCCTGTCCCCTGTCACTTGGGAGAAGAGGCCAGCACCCTCCTCTCTACAACCTCCTTTCAGGTAGTTATAGAGAGCAATGAGGTCTCCCCTCAGCCTCCTCTTCTCCAGGAAGAGAAATATGGTTATTGTATTTAGAATAATATCCTAAGAGGAATACCTTTTACTAATAACTTTTACTAATTCTTTCAGCTCTTGTATTCATAGGAAAGAGGTGATTGTAGTGGCTTGTGAGCAAGTATGTCTGATCGCAGATGGGTTTCATGCTGTTTCAAATGGATTCACATCTGGACAGAAAGCAGTGAGCATAAATTAAAATACAAGAAATCCCATTAAAACCTAAGGATTTTATTTTATTTTTATTGTGAGGATGATCAAATACTGGAAGAGGTTACCCAAAGAGGTAGTAAAGTCTCCGTTCTTGGGGATACTCCAACTGGACAAGGTCATGCGCAACGAGCTCTAGGTCACCCTGTTTGAGCAGCAAGGTTGGACTAGATGACCTTCAAAGCTCCCTTTCAACCTCAAGTATTCTGTGATGGTACAAATCATCTCTGCTAACACAGAACTCTTTTAACTTCAATTAGACCTTAATATCGAGTACTAGCTTTCAATGTAAGCAAGCATAACAGATAGTCATGGTTTTTCTCATACAAATCGCTGTCTCATTCATGAGTGACAAGTCTATGGAACTTCAGTGTCTCCAATAGATTTACTCCATTTACGTCCTTAGAGAGCGTAAATTTTATTTCAATACTTGCTGAGTTTCAGAACATATTTTTTTTCTTTTATTTCTGCTGTGCCCAGCCGCAGATGATACTTCCTCAAAATCTTTCTGGAAAGTTTTGTCCAAGTCCTTTATTCAATAACTATAGAAACGTATTGTCAGATTACCTTTTTATTTATTATTCCTAGTGTTGTATAAGCCACTACTCATTATCATTTTTATTGAAAAATGCCTTAGTTTTTCCCTATCTGTTTTCTCAGATTTGCCTCTATTTATTTGTCCAATTTCCTGACATCTGACCTTTTGACCGCTTAGAAAAATGCTTTTATAGTCTAATCTATTTTTGTCCACTGGTTTAGGATTTCTAGCCTAAACTTAATTCAGCCTAGTACTTCCTCTTTTGTCCATGGCCTCTGTGCCTGGAAAATGTTTAAGCTCTCAACTTTAAATCAAATAAACTTGAAGCAAGGGAAAAGGGATAATATTTTTCTTCTGAAATGTTGGTGAGTTGAGTTTCTGTTTTAGCTTTCATTTCGGTGCTTCAACCAAATTGCTCAGCAGAGAGAGGATTTGGAATTTCTTTGGCTTACTGGCTGACCTTCTTATCTGTTTCGATCTATATGAATCTCTAGAAGGTAGATGCAGAAAAAATTCCATCACTATCAGTATTTTCTACATTGCTATCTGTATGACTAAATGACTCACAGATAGACTAATGAAAGCATATTTTTATATCTAAAATTAAACTTCTTCAACCTGAGACGAATGAGATAAACTCAACCCTTTCTAAACCAGCATTGTGAAAAAACACTGAAAAACAACTTCTAATAACACACTACTCACAAGCTGGTCTTGCCATAGAGTAAATCATGAGCAGAACAAGAAATGAACTCCACATGCCCTTGGTATTGTTCTGGAGATTAATGTGATTCTCTTTCCCCATTTTATTCAGGTGGGATTGTGCACGGCGATGGGGGTGGGGGATGATTAATTAGGTGCCAATGGGACTATACCATTTAGTAATTCTAGGGTAAAGATCTGTGGTTGAAAGGTTGAAACTTTGCAAGAATTTTGAATATCTAAATTTACATCTTATGAGCAACTGTTTCAGTAAAGGCAACAAAAGTGTTTGTTGGCTCACAGATTAGGTGTGTGCTAAAATGTGTGGTTGAGCCCAAGCCTTGCATAACTACATGAAAAGCCAACTAATGCCAGTGGAATATTCTCATCGACCTCAGCAGGGACATATTGAAATGAATATGTTGGCCTTCTTACATCTCCTTATTCAAACTATTTTCTGAAAGCTTTCTGTAATTAGCAAGTACAGTTTTGGTAAATTCTTTCTTGTCACTTAGTTGGTTTAGACCCTACCCTGCTTATCTAAAAGTTTCTGAAGTTTGATCCCCATACTAATAACTGCTGTCATACTAATAACTGTTGTCAGAATGTGGTCGGGAAAGAAGAGTTGCATGGTGGAAGAGATCAGCTGTGCAGGTCTGCAGCAGTGTCTGGACTACTGAAGGTTATATGACTGTTTGGCTTTATATGTGGAAAGGTCAGTCCCATCTCCCTTGTGTCTGCTTGACAAATTCTCACTACATGTGCGTGTCCTGTTAAGTCTTTTAAAGAAGTCCTAGTTTATCTCCAGTACTAGGATATTGAATTTACTCAATTTTCTGTTGCTGAAGATATCTTCTAGTATCAATCCCACCTAAATAAAACATTTTTTTCTGGGTTTTTTTTTCCTTTTTTTACTTTCTTACGCTAGCATTAAGATGTCCAATGTTAAGGCAATTCCCCTTCACAGCCATTAAAAGAGCTCAGAATATAGACCAAATCTGAGCATGTCAGTGACTGATGACAATCATGAACAACTTGCTGAGTGACACTGTCAATTTTTATTCCTTAATATTACCAAAGCTTTTGCATACCAAGCAAGACTAGGACTCTGCTGGTCTCTGTATAAGCCTCAAATTAAAAAAAAAATATAAAAAATGCAGCCATGAGGTCTGACAAGCTCAATGGGCAGTGTAGGCAAGACATTCATATGTAGAGGGTATGATGTACAAGTAGGCTGATGATTGGGAGAGTGTTAGATGTTCTAATGGTATTATTATTGTGATTTTGAATTATGGCTTGGGAAGTAGGATTACCTAAACTACAACAGATGTTACCCAAACATAACAGGTGTGTCATCTTGGGTCTCTTTTGATTAACAGTAAACATGACCACCGGTACTTTCTTGTTCCCTTTCACCTTTCCGAAAGATGAATGTATATTGTAATATCTCTAGTTTAAGCAGGGAAATTTTTAACTTCCCATTAGCTACAATTGTTTCACTTCACTCAGGAAAAGATTCTAATATATGACCTTACTAGTTTCCCTTCCCAAACAAAGATCAATGGTGCCAGGCTACATACTGCCCTTATTAGCTATGAAAAATCACATCAAAACACAGTGTATATATTTCATGCAAATTTAAAACCTGCTGTGCCTAAGAATTCTGGTTGTTACTTTTCTACAACAACGTGATGTAGTAGGTTTCTCCCTGTGAAAGTCAATAAAACTTATTTATTCCTTAAAACCAACCAGCTTTTTTAAGGTTTTAATTTCCATTAACTAGAATGATTTCTGTATGCACTGAAAAATTTCAAGTACAAAGAAAATCTAAAGAACTGATAAAATGCACCTACTGTAGTATGTGTCTATATTGTGAATGCTAATTATGCTTGACTTGTCATTATTTGGACATCAATGAAATAACAAGATGACCATGACTGCAAGTTTAGTAGAGGGTCTGTCATATGTACGGGCATTTCATGCTTAAAGAGGCAGATTTTAAGAGAGGTAGGTCCCTCATTTATTCTTTAACTTACTTGCACAGAGTTTACGTTTAAAGAGAAATGTGGAGGTAGATAACTTTATTCAGTTTCTGCTGAAGAGACTCCATGCGTTTGACCTGCTACCCTAAATTATTAAGTACTAATACAGCAGATTCTGTTGTGTTGTGTGGAAAGTGATATCGTAAGACCTCTTAACAGCAATAGCAGTTATGTATGTCACTTGCTGTGAACTTGAATAGCAGTTTAATTGCCAGTGACAAGGTGTGTGTTCTCTATATTATTTCTTCTCTGCCTGTGAATAGCTCCATGCAAGTTCAGCTGGAAAGAGAGAATAGGTTTCATATATTTACCAGGATACACAACTTCTGTTGTTCTTAGTTTGTGTCTCAAACTTGGTAAAACAGTAGTCAGAATAGCTTTATAAATTACTGGTTTTAAGGGGCTGCTGCCTTTTAGTGCTGATTGCCATCTTTCTTCAGAGCAAAATCCTATAGCAGGTTAATTGGTCACAACTGAAATCATAGCTCAGAGAAGAAGAAAAGAACAAGTGTCAAGGATGAAAGAACAACGATGGGGTGTCCTGAAGATGATCAGACATTAATGCATAAAAGGATTGAGGCTTACTTACTATTAAGTGTTGTCCTTATTTAAATAACAGATTAGCAGATTTTGGTGGAAAAAAGACAACCCACTTGGTGGTGTTTAAAATAGCTTCAGCAAATTATGCAGGAAAGAAAGAGGAGATGTTATTGACTTGGAGACCTGGACTGTCAGTGAGAAAATGAAGCAGAAATTACAGGGAGGTTGAGTTTTATATTGCTCTGTGAAGGAAAATGAATGTGTGAAACAGTTGTATCTAGCTCTGCTCTGATAGGAGTTCTTGCCTGGAAGTAGACAGATATTTCTCAGCTGTTGTGACTGGACTTTGATTTCACCTTTATCTATCCCTTTCTATAACTGCATTCAGCAATGTCTGGCATAAGTTTTAAAAGTGGGAGATTTGCTCCTAAGAAGTAATCAAGTGATTCATGGCTTCAATTTCATCCTTTTCTTTGTAAACAAATTGCACGTCTCCTAACTGGACAACTTTCAACTTTGCAACATTCATGCACCACTCATTATATGTGACATTTGTGAAGTCTGTTGAGCATGTTGTTATGACATGACAATGCAACCTTACAGGGTTAAAATGTCATGATGGCATGGAATATAATTAGGGGAAGACTTTCTTGTTTCAATGAACCATGGCTGAGGCTCTCGTGAATTAAAATATGTATAATTTCCTGCACATTAAATGAGCTGCAGTTCTGGAATTGGCATTTACATTCACCCCTTCAACTGAAGCTGATAGAATGATTCAAAATGGATTTGTGAGTAAGTGTGTTGAGCTGACATGCTCATTAGTGTGGTTATGTGATATCAGGCAGCCTAGAAAGTGCAGCAGCAAATGGACAACATGGCATGCAGCAACATAACTTCTCCTTCAGCAGTTACACCCTGTCTCTGATAAAGGTCAGCACAATTTAGCTCGTTACCCACATTGCTGAAGTGGGTATGTAATAGAGAAGCAGGAGAAAAAATGACCACCTTCCTCTTTGTTACGCTTGTACTAGTTGAAACTATGCTTAACAGGACAATTCTAAGTATTTAAGACCACATTCGGAGATCTTCTCCCTCAAACCTCCAAACTGATTCTGTTGTGCCTTCTTATGACCCCTCTACTCCAGCAGAAACATGTCTGACAAATTAATGATGCTGAACTCTGCATATCTGCTGGATATGGAGGAGAATAAAGACTGTGGTATTTAGGTTAGGGGGTGAAATTTACAGTAGTTGCAACAACTTCCAGCTGAGGAGTGAACTGTTGAGCTGTTTGGTTTGGTTCTTTTTTCCCCCACCTAGTTTGAGTGCATCAACAATGCCTCTAATCACCCTAATAAACAAACATACATGAAGAAATGTGTCCTGTTGATGCAGTTCTGCAGTTTTCCCTTCCAATGCTTTAAAAAACAAATGGTTGGAGTGTTGGTTAACAGCTGACTGAACATGAGCCAGCAGTGAGCCCAGGTGGCCAAGAAGGCCAATAGCATCTTGGCTTGTATCAGAAACAGTGTGGCCAGCAGGTTCAGGGAAGTTATTCTCCCTCTGTACTCAGCACCGGTGAGGCCGCAAATCAAATACTGTGTTCACTTTTGGGCCCCTTACCACAAGGATGTCCAGAGAAGAGCAACAAAGCTGGTGAAGGAGCTGGAGAACAAGTCATATGAGGAGTGGCTGAGGGAACTAGAGTTGTTTAACCTGGAGAAGAGGAGGCTGAGGGGAGACCTCATTGCTCTCTAGAACTACCTGAAAGGAGGTTGTAGAGAGAAGGGTGCTGGCCTCTTCTCCCAAGTGACAGGGGACAGAACGAGAGGGAATGGCCTCAAGCTCTGCCAGGGGAGGTTCAGGCTGAACATCAGAAAAAAATTTTTCACAGAAAGGGTCATTGGGAACTGGAACAGGCTGCTCAGGGAGGTGGTTGAGTCACCTTCCCTGGAGGTGTTTGAAAGACGGGTGGATGAAGTGCTGAGGGGCATGGTTTAGTGATTGACAGGAATGGTTGGACTCAATGATCCAGTGGGTCTTTTCCAACCTTGTAATTCTGTGACTCTGTGATTCTGTGAAAATAATGAACCCCTTAAAGTGATCAAGTGTGAAAATACTTTTTTAATGCGAGTATTGTTTCAAATGTTAGCAATAAACCTAGGAGAAAAACTAACCTTCTTATTTCAGTGTAGAGACACGTGTTGGCCTCTTCTACCAAGTGACAGGTGATAGGACAAGGGGGCCTCAAGCTGCACCAGGGGAGGTTCCGATTGGACATTAGGAAAAAATTTTTCACCCAAAGGGTCATCTGGCACTGGCAGAGGCTGCCCAGGGAGGTGGTTGAGTCACTGTCACAAGAGGTATTTAAAAGATGGATAGACAAGGTACTTAAGGAAATGGTTTCACGGCAGATAGGTACGGTTGGATTCAGTGATCTCAGGGGTCTTTTCCTACCTGGTGATTCTAAGATTATGTGATTCTAAAACTGAGCTCTTTCCTCCTCCCCTGCCTGCTAACTTGCCTCTTATTAGTCTAAGTAATTTTTAGTAAACACTGTGGCCTACCTAAACATCTTGCTTAACACAATTAAAACATGATATTACATGCGCTTCCAGCTCAGTGTATTAATGAAAGTAGGTGCATGTTTTATCAGTGTAGGAAGAGAGAAAAAACAGCAAGCACTGTTGTCCCTACTACTTTCTGGAACAGTTCATAAAATGAAGTCTGGAGATACTCATAGATATGGGCAATTTCCAGTGGAAACAGTGTACCCCCAGGAGGTAACTGCTTAACTCTAGAGCTGTTTCCATGATTAGGTTTTAACTGATCTTTGTAGTATCAATTCTTCTTATATAGTGATTATTTTCTCCTGGCATTTTATGAAAAAGATCACTTATTATTAGTGTACTACATACTTTGGAATTACTTCTAGAGGACTGAAGACACAAAACAACGTATCAGTTTTGTTTTGAGTACAATGTTTTAGATTTTTTTTCCATCATTTCTGTCTTCTGGAGAAAGTTAAAAGACAATCATTTTAATGATTCTCTTTATTTACCAGAAGAACATAAATATTCTTTCATAGAATAATACCTAGACTACAGACTAATCTGTAATATAATTTATCAAAACATACACATACTCTGCAAATAATTAGTCTTACAGAACCCCTTTGGAAGATCTGAAAGTAGATATCAGTTGTTCTGGGATATGTTCATGGTTTGGCACCGTTTCTTATGGTTACACTGCAAAATATGTTTACTCTCTAAACATATCAGACCTGTTTGTGAAATAGATGCAAGGTCTGATGAGGCTGTGCCTGTAACTTTTTATTTAAAAAATTAAGAAAATTAACTGCAGTCACCTTCAAAATAATTCCTTTCTTAGCCTACACACAGCTGCATATGGTGCTGCCAATGTCCAAAGCAATTCCACAGATCATTTTCTGAAAGGCTGTTGAAGATCTTCATTGGTTTTGCTTTCATGTCTTCTACTGACAAAATACAGACCTCTTAGGCACCAACTTAATTCTTGGAATCTCTTCACTATAAACATCAGTCAATAATTGATTGATTTCTTCAGTTTCACAAGAAACTTGATGTTAACTCAGTTTCACTCTTGCACACCAAAATTCCATGTAATAGTTCAAGATGCATTTAATTTAAATGCTACTGTAGAGGTAGTCTGTTTCTAGCTATGAACCCACCATGCAGAAACTGCTGTAGGTTATTCCAGCTCAGTGTGGCCATACAGTTGCTGAGAATTGTGCCATGAGCTGTACCAATACTTGTCAAATTTATACATTGTCTTATCTTCTTCCCTTGTAACCTTACACTTTTCCAAACCAAAGACCCAACCTCACCACTATTGCATGTAAATAATATTGCACTCTTTAAACTTTCTGAAGCTTTTCAAGTCCAATTTGCAGTATCTGGATACCTGAGTTCTGGGATGATGGTTTTCAGTCAATATTGCATATAGATAGTCACTTAAAATGCTTAGCAATGTGATCATATTTCTTCAAGAGGATTGGGATAGCATAGATCTAAATACCATTTACTCTTAAAGCGGTTGCCCCCTCTGGACGAAGTCCTTAAGAATACGGTGACTTATCATCCCCTCATTATAGAGGTCAAGCACGATTACTTTTTGCATCAGTGCATTTATTCACAGTTTAGGGCATGATCTGTCAAACGTAATTTCTTTAATACTTCTTGCCAGCTAAGAATGCAAGAATAAACTCAAAGTTGTTAACATATCTAAGTAAGCCATTAATAAGGATAATAATAAGATTGCAAGCCTGAGTCAGTTCTTTTGAATCATATTTTGGTATGTGTGCTGCTGATCAAGTTTCATAGATGTCAGCAAGGTCAGAATGAGTTTTTCTTCAGCTATACCAATAAAATAAATGCGTGAGAGAAAGGAGAAAGAAGAGATAGGAAGGAAATCCAGTAACAGGTAGTTTTTTCTGGACATCAATGGGGTTTATAATGTAGATTCACTATTCTTTTACTGAGGTCTGAAAGTGATTTCCTAGTATAAGTAAACTAAACTATATTTAGTAGCAATTGCTAAAGGTGTATGTGCCTAGGAAGTAAATAATATTCTTTGTGAATACAATTTGCTTGCAATGCTATATCTTGCAGGGTGACCCTTATATTATACTTGAAGGACTAAATCTAGTTCATAGATTACTTCTGTGGAAAACCCGAGTGGTGAAATCCCTCAAATTCAGTGTTTGCTAGAAGGTATTATTTAAGAGTAACTTATAGGAGTTCTATTTCCTTCTAGGTTAACGTTAAATAAATAGTTACATTTTCATAGGAAGAAAAAGAAAAATCCTGTAGTGCTACTGCACTATACAACATCCTATTCCCATTTCCTGGGCATCTAGCTATTTTTTTTTAATATTTTTCTGTCAAAATGAGGTTATTTTATTTCTTCGCTTTTCATACTGATTCAGGCCACAATTCCCATATGAATATTCTGCTACAAAACATTGTTTATTAGAAAGTTATGTATTAATGTTGCTGACATGATTCTAAAGGTCATCCTTAATAAACAAAGCACTGTGCCTACTGCCTGTTGAATTGCATTTTAAATTAGTGGGTAATTATGCCAAGAGTGAGATTCCCACAACAGAAACCATATGGCTTTGTTACGCTGGAAGATTCAGAAGAAATGTCATCTGAGACATTGTATGTTTGATGGAAGAGCTTTCCCATCCCCTCTGACTTCCTCTGTGATACCAGTGAAAATACTGGAAAGTTACTGAATCATACTAAAGGTGGCAGGACTTTGTCTTGGGTATATTTCTTTGCTTCCATGATGCACTTTCAGTTGCAATAACTGCAGAAAGGT
Organism: Phaenicophaeus curvirostris; assembly: GCF_032191515.1. NCBI lineage: Eukaryota > Metazoa > Chordata > Aves > Cuculiformes > Cuculidae > Phaenicophaeus > Phaenicophaeus curvirostris. Next base: position 92,648,383 of record NC_091392.1, read on the forward strand.
GAGCTTGGTCCCACACATTATTTTGGGAGTAAAGTTTATTTGGGAATGCATTATTTAGAATAGAACCCAATGCCATGGAACTCACTGCAGACAGAGATGTGTGCATAGAGACATATTTGATATAGCTATTGGAGAGGGATTAAATGTTTCTTAAATTAGACAAAAATGATCATAACAACTTCCATTGTCGAAGGTAGCTATTCCATCTGTACTCCAAGAGTGACAGGATACATTGCTATCCTCACAGAATATTAAGACTGTTTTCAGAGTTACAATGTCTTTAGTAGTATGGTAGCAACTTCTGAGGTGCCTGTGATGTAAGACAATAAACTACAAATAAAATTAAGAGACAAATGAACAGGGAGCTTAAAATATGAACCAACTTGAATCTTCACTGGAACTCCTGGTGAACCTAAAAGTTAGCAAAACTCTAACTTATTAACAGATTTGTGGACTTCAATTCACTGGCTTGCAATAGCCCAGCACCTCTCAAATCAATAAAAAACAGCTGAACGGCTTTTGTCTTACTCAAGGCTTATATTCCCAATTACAGTCTATTGCAGTAATTCACTCTGAAGGACAGGAACACAGAGATCAAAGAGGCAAAAAATGCGGAAAAAGAATTACTATCATGTCCTCTAAGATGTGCTAAAAAGGTATTGTGTGCCAAAGAAGCTATAAATGCTCAGGTACTCAGCAGTAGGAAAGACTGAAATCTTGGAATCTTCTGCAAATGTTGTTGTAAAAGACCAGAGCAGCTTAAGGAATATGGCAGCACACATCCATTTAGACACATTTCCCTGTTGCAACTTCATAGCCACATTTCCTTCTAGCAACTGGTTGACTCTTGGGAGAGAACCGCAACTTTAAGGGTGTGTCTGGAAGGTAAGGGATAAGAAGATAGGCAAGTGTTATCAAAATATTTGGGAACCTCCAGAGCAAAATGAAGCACTGTCTACTTTAATAGCTGACCAAGGAGGACAAAATGGGAACAATTCTTGATGACACAAGTCTGTAGTGTCTTAGCACTTATGAATGCCACATGGAAACTTTTCCAGAGAACACAACTGTGTGAACAAAACTATGTATTCGATAGTGTTAAGTCAATATATACTTATCTGCTGGGACTGTAACAAAAACCATCAGCAAGATAAGTTTTTGCCACTAATATAAACTGATTGTTATTCTAAATGGGAAAATCTGTATGTAATGGATTTAGGGTGAACCCAGACTAGACAAATTGAAGAGCTTTCTGGAGATCAAGCAACTGAAAAGGTACTCAATACTCATTATTCGTAGAAATATTTACTATTTCCTTCACATCACTGCCTTAGGATTGGTGTTCTGCCTTTGCATAGAATCATGTCACAGAAGAGGAAAATAATTTTGACTTATTATAGCTATGGAAAACTTCATTAGCAACAGTGCTGCCAGTAGATCATCACAACCTAATATTTTAAACATAAAATAAAGAGGGCTATATTAAAAAGAATAAAGAGGATAAAATTGCTAATGTAGTAAAGCACAGGTGTGTTGCTTCCTGGCTGAAAAGGTTATTCAGGAGCTAGCAAATGCAGAGCTTGAGTATACATACACAGATATAGATATTTTGAGACCCATGATACTCTTTCTTCCTGTATTTCTGAAAATGTGAAAGGTAAAACCATGAATGTTCACTGGGATGTCACCAATGGGCAGACAGAGAGCAAATGGTGTCCCAAGATCAGTACCAACTTTGGCAGCAAGTAGTTAGCGCTGTGTGTGCATGTAGCTGGAGGTGATGGCTGTAAGTAACTTTTTTTTAATTGTTATGGTTATTTTTCTTCTTCAGTTCAATTTTAATTTTGTGCCTATAACAGGGGAAATAAAAAAGATGTAGCTTGTGAGCTTGTGGAAGCAGGTCTCTCCTCTTCAATAGCCCTGCTTGAGTGGGGTATTCAATTGAGCTGCTTTTCAGCTATAATGGAAAGAAAAGAATAATTAACGTAAGTCTGCTCCCCATTTCATCCAACCAAGTAATGTGTTTGTTTATTTTGCCAGTGTTAGCACTTATTAAAACGCATCTGCATTCTCTAAGCCTCTGGGTGCATTTACATATTTAGAAACATAATTAAACTTCAAACATTCATAGCTGGCTGTCCACATTTGATACTGCCAGAAGACAATCATTAGATTAATAATTTCCAACAAGCATATCGGAGAAGGAACTTGATACCACTCTTGAGAAGGACTTTGTTCTGAAAGCTGACTATGTTCAAGTCCTGTGACTCAGCAGCCATTGTGTACAGGTGGGGAGGTGGGTATAAAGGTGACAAAAATGACCTGTGATGATTTGGGGTTTCCAGGCATGATTGCTTTTGGATATCAGCTGGACACTTCAGAAAGGTCTGATCTGGGGAGGGGTTCTTTGAAAATCATTCTCTTTTAATGCCCTGCAAAACTCTGAAATAGATTTACTTGGTGTGAGTTACAGAAAATGTTAACTATATTTTTGTAGGATTTTTGTTTGGATTTGTTTTGCATAAGTAGTACCTCATTTTCCTTCAGATTTTCTTGAAGGAAGAACCCATTAATTTATGAAGATGCTGAAACAATACAAACAAAATTTTTATATGCAGATACCTAAAAGACGTGGATGTACTGTGTAGCAACATGAGCTGTTATTTCAAAGTAGTGTGCCACACAGGAAAGGGAATAAAATTCAATCCACTATTTTGGAGAACATGTATTACACTGCTGCTCTTGCTTTATCTTTTTTTTTAATCTCTTTCTTTTGCCCTTTTTGTTTATTCATTTTTCTTCTCTTCCTCTTGTGTGTTATGTCTTTCCTTCTTTTAACTTCTTGCCTTCCTCTTTTCTTTGGGGGACAGTTTTTCTTCTTTCATTTTCTCTTTCCTTCTCTCTTACAGCTCCACCAAAGTCTCTCAGGGCTTTGCTCCTGACTCATGCTATCCTTCTGCTATTTTATACTCTTTATTCTACATCCTCTTCCTGTCTTCCTCTGTAATTTTCCTACTGTTATTTTCTTCTTTTCTCTTTTCACATATGAGTTAAAATATACATGAATATTTTCTTATTGTGGCAAAAAGCCAATCTCTCAACAAGCTGTCACTGGCTTCTGCTCTCAGGCTCAGCAATGGGCTTCTGAGGGAAAACCTCTGACCTGCTCTGTCAGGATGGTTCCTTTTTGGCATCTGTGAATCATATGTTATCTGAGGAGATGGTCTCCTGTGTCAGTGTCCTGCTCTGTCACTATAAGGCACGCTGCAACCTAGGGGACTGCACAACCACAGGGGTGCAGCTGTCCTGCATCCCTCATTGCATAGTGCAACAGCAGAGTCCCTTAGCCCCTCTGGTGAAACTATGCTTACTCTTCTGGAATATGAACTAGCAGGGTCATTTCATCCCTTCTGCTGGCTAATTTGTACCTTCGGGTCACATTTGTTGTGAGATGGTTAAAGCACAGCCAGCATTCAGCTTTTGAGATCTAGCTGTGCCCATGGCTACAGCAGACTCTGAAAGCCACAAGTTTCAGCAACCAAATGTTGTGCTAAATCCCGTAGGCCTTTTGTTTTTCTGTTCAGAGCTGTCCTTTCCCAGAGAAGAACAGTTCAATGTTTAGGATACTGGCCTGGAATTTAGAACAACTGCTTTCAAGCCTCACTGTACCACAGATACATTGTCTAAGTGTAACCACTAAAGTTCTCTTTTCTTCAGTTTCTTGTCAATAAAATCTTTCTTTACTTCCTAAGGGCACCCTTAAGGGCAAGGATAAGGTTTTCTACAGGTTATGTGTAAAGTCCTTAATTGCCTCTGTAGCAAGATAGACATGGTCTAGTTAGATCTGGTCATGGAGGAATCTTACCTGCAGGTAAGTTTTCTTAAGTCTGCAGCTCTGATATGAAATTCTTTCTTAGTTAATACAGCCACTCCACCTTCCCCCTCTTATAACAAATCAAGCAAGCATAGATTGTCTATCAATGTGAAACGAATCCAATATGTTGGAAAATTAGATACTGTATATATATGGAATATTTGTTTGTTGTTCAGCTTATTTTATATTGAGCAGTTTGTTTAGTTTGGATTCTGGCTGTATTTTATCCATATTGAAAGGTATGAGATTCCAGCAAAAAGGTGTGAACCAGTCAGAGCAGGCCAGTGTATGGTTCTTGGGTATTGTGAAGAAGGACATGGTAAAATCCTTGAAGTAAAAGGGCTCTGAATGAAAGAGTTCCTCTGAGACCTGTCTGACATCAAGGAGGGAGAGAGGCTGTTTAACAGAAGCAGAGAATCTCTTCTGGGACCTCATACAGCTCTTGCTTTAAATGATACAAAAATATATTGACTATACCACAAAATACAAGCAATACTTATTTTTAAAGATCAGACCTGTCTTAGAGAAAAAAGCCTACTTGGTTCACATAATTTCAATCAAATTCTGGTTGAAGTAACTTACTGTTTTACTAATGACATGCAATTCACTAGTAATCACTGAATTATACATTTAGGATCAGCATCAGCCATGCACCAAATAAACCACCACCCTTCTAAAATACTAATAACTACCTATAAATTCCTAAACATCCTAATGAAGTAATCCTAACCTAATTTTCCTCTCACCCTGCACAGTGACATATACTGCCCCGACCAACTCACCCACACTCAGCACAAGTGGGTTACAAGGATGCGAGGACACAGATCCCCTCTGTTGGGAGTGCAGGTTCCCCTATTTGCACACACATATTGCAGGGGATGCGTCTCCACGCTACTTGCTGCAACCTGCCAATCTACCTTGTGCAAAAGCACACTAGCTAATATATGCTTACTGAAGTGTGGATCCTTCATATCGTATCCAGTTCTGTCAGTTCACTGGCTGGCTTCTCACCACATCGTCTGGATGAGGAGACTGCTCTGAAAGGCCTAGGCAGAGCACAATCATACCTGTGCAAGACCAAGTTTTGGCTGCTTCTCTGTTTCCACTCCATGATCTTTCCTACGCATTACAGATATTTATATTTCTCATTTATTTCTTTTCAAGTTGATTTCTTCTTTGTATTAACAATCAGTTGTTTTTTAATCTGGCTGATGGCTGTCTTGCTGTTTAACCATCTCTCAGTAGCTACAGGATCAGGTGACAAGAATCTACATCAGAACATTGTTCTACCCATGCTGACTAGCTTTGCTAAGAAATAGGATTAAATAAGTTGGTTAGTATCTCTATAGTCTGTGATATCATCTTGCTTGGAGTGAGCTAGCTTTTGAGACTGCTACATTATTCCATGCAAAAAAACCCAGATATTGAAAACGCTTACAAGCAGGAAAGCAAAAATGAAAAAAATGACCCATGAGACATGCCTGTGAGTAAAGGCTAAAAACCACTTTGGCTCTCTGGGGAAATTCTGCAGCATTGCTCTGTAGTTTGTCAGGAAAGGCAGTCTGAGCTTTTGCAGAAGAGATCTGTATTGAATCTTACTGCAGTTTTTCAGATGTATAACTCATTTCCCTCCAGAAATTCAGAAATTTCTGTCTTTCTGGAAGAATTGCTAGAAGAGGACATGTGCCTACATTTCAGTCTTACAGTTCACAGACTGATATCTTGATTCAAACTTTCTTCTCCAATAAAGAGCCTGTTTTAAAAGTAAATAAGGAGCAGAGTGATGTTAATTGCCATCAGTAACAGACTGAAGATTAAAATATTTGTGAGAAGAGGTCTGAATGAAAAGCAAGGAGCAGCAACACCTTAAAATACACAAAGAAGAATTATCAGACTTCTTTTGCTAAACCTCTAACTTTGCATTAGTGAAGTGTAGCATTAGATAAGATTAAGTATGTATACAAAATTCTGATTGTTCTAAATACTTCTAAAAGCTAAGCATTGAAACTAAATTCTAATTGATGACAGTTGATGATAAACAAACATCCTTAATTTTCAAAAGAATGCAAGGTCTGATCCCTGAATAGAATTCCTGCCTGATAAAATCTGTCTGTTTAGGAAACCAACTGAACTTTCCAGAAAATAGGCAATTAATAAATAAGGAGAATAATTACATACACTCAAATGATGATGAGAAGTTTATATGCTCAAGGAGACCAGAAAGAAAGCAGAATTCAAAACTGTAAATAGTCCCATAGCTTCCCATATTGGTAGCAATATGAATAGCAGGCACAAATGGAGGATATAAAAAAAGTAAAATGTCAAAGTGGAGTGAAAATGTTACAGGAAAAAAAAAATACAACCATTCTTTGCACCTCTCTCTGTTCTCTTAGAGAAGCAGAAAAAGAAAACATGGGCAATATTTTGGCTGAGAAAGGATGAACTAGTGGTTTTGTGCAAAGGAAGTCAAACTTGAGAGAGATTTTTAAAGATATAGCTTTCTATATACACATAATAGAAAAGGCATCTTGCACTGGAATTCAGTGACAAATATGTGAATTGATAGAATAGAGTTACGTGCTGAAACCTGAAAAACAATATAAAGTTGGAGGTCTTGTGGAGACTGAAGAGAACCCCAAGAGAGGCATGGATAAAGATGTTGAGGGTACCCAGTGAATGGAAGGGTAACTAGATGCATTCTAAATGAAATTCTGCTATTCATTGAAGTCTGAAATGTCAGAAGTTGCCACTCAAAGGACAGAACTTGGGCTGCTGAGGTAATATATAGTCATCCTTGAAAGGAACAGGGCCAGCCAACCAAGGGAATGAAGACATGTTTTAATTGGATCAACTGTGCAACTAGCAGCACAGGCAGTCAGTAAGTGTTGACAAACTCCATATGTTCAGCTTCTCAGGTGACACAGATTATGAATAATCATCCTAGTATGTGGACAGGAGTGACGACTGATGAATTTCTAAAGGCTTTTGAGAGCAGTGAATTAGGCTGATTTTAAAGAAACTGCTGGCATTCTTCCGTGCTCTTTTCCCCATCACTTGGAAGTGTCTGAACAAAACTATGGATTAAAAGCAAACTTTATAGAAATTAAATAAATAATTGTCTTAGTGGTAGATTAATGTGGTAGGGAAACGAAGATCCCTAGTCTGGAAATAATCCACATTTCCACAGGTCAGTCCTATGTTACTTCAGTGAAATTAGCTAATGTTTGATAACTTTAAATTTTTAAGTGCTGAGAAATTTCATTCCAAAAGTATAGTGATTTCATTGGAAATAACAGAGGAAACCTCAAGAAAAGTGCTTAAAAGTCTCTGCTGTTTTAAACTTTTCCTCAAACCATGGCTCATTTGTAATCACTTCCCTTTATTTCATACAAAAGTAATTATTGCCATGCATGTACATGTACAAACACATATGATTAAAATTAATTTACAACCTAGTGTATGAACTTCTCAAGTGTGAGTGAGCTACTTTGTCCACACCAGAACATTCTGTCTTGGTGTAGAAAAATCTGTTAGGCAAATACTGGCATTCAGTGTAGCAGTTTTACTACAAGAGTGTTTGGCTGCTTTCCTGCAACTATCCAGAGATAGTGGATTCCTCACCTTTTCACCAGAGATTAACAAAGGGACTTACTGATACCCTGATTTCTAATGGGGATGGGGGAAACGAATCATGTCTTTTAGCTCCACAGGGTATTTCTGTTTTTATAGACTGGTTCAAATGCATGGAAGCATCCCAGATAATGGTGCATTAGTATGGCACAGCGCACAAGCTAATGAGCCTTACCTCTTGGGGGAATTATTAGGCTGAGGGCAGTGCTATTTTGATGTGAGTACTTTGCTCCCAGTGTCATAGTGAACTCAATGACGCTAGCTTGGTGGGAGGGGGTGAAGTCTCTGAACCATCCCTTATTATTTCATGGTGTGGACTGGCTCGCAGTACCTCTAGTCCTGATACTTAGGTAATCCAAATTAGGTTAAATTAGGTTTATATCAAATTAAATTAAATTAAATTGCTTCTGAAATTGTCTGTTGTTATATATTGGATCCAGTTTCTAGTCAAGTCAATGGGTCATTCCGCGTACTTCACTGGGTATTAGATCAGCCTTCAAACATTTTCATATGAAAGTAATAACAACAAAAGGGAGATGGAGAGGAAGGAAATGTAGAAGAGCCCCTGGCTCAGCACATTAGGAAATTTAGACAGATATTGCAATAAGACCACGCTGTCTTATCTTCAAAGGCAAAACAGAGAGTCAAGACTCAGTTATGACAATCTATGCAGAGAGCTGCAGGGCTAGTTAGATGATGAGAGAATGATTTTCATGAAGAAAGATATACCAGCTGACAAGCTCATGGAATCATTGTAGAGAGTAGTGCATAATGTACTGGGTTTTATTCAGACATTTCTCTCTAGCTATATGGAGACAGGAAGGACATCCTATGGAAAAGAGTGTTAGCTTTAGTTTTCAAAAGATCCCACCTGAGTTTCTTGTTCTGCCACATACATTTTGTGAAAACTTGAGCAAATCACTTTATCTTAAATCCACAAAAGTTACTTAGGTTTCCTAGTGCCAGTTTCAGTCCCTTGCTCGCATTGATTTCCAAGTCACAATGTTTTCATATCACTGGGCGCTGGGTACATTCTCATGAGTGCAGTAGCTAAGCACCCTTATGGATCAGCCCCTAAGCACTCTTTTAATTTGATTCCCCCTTAGTAAGAAAGGAAAAGAATTTTGAGTATTCAAGAAATTCAAGAATTCAAGAAATTGAGAATTTCATCTGTTATTCAGTCTCTCTTTAAATACAGGTCTTTTGCACGATAGTTACAATGCTCTGGGTTTTTTTTCTGAGAGAATTGTGATCACAGTTTTTTTTCCAGTTGCTCTGAATCTCACATTGCAAGAGCAACAAGATTGGGTTGCAGTCATGATAAGTGTGTTTAAAGACTGAGACTACAGAGGTTGTGAAAGCAAGCAGCTGCCTAGTATTACCCACCTAAGAGCAGTAAAGACAAAGAGGTTGTAGAGAGACACTTCTGAGTAAATGAAGTTTACTTCAGTGCTATCATCAAGGGTATGTCTATATTGCACAGCACTGTGCTATATAGCCTGTGTACTTAGGCTGTTTCTGCATACTAATAAACCCTACCGCAAGTTTTACATTAGTGTGGCTACAGAGCTTTTTCAAGCTCGTTTTACTTATTGAAAGCTGATTATGGGGTCTCTGTAATGTCTGGTATATGTGAACTCAGAAGTATGCACGATGTGCAGGTCAGCATCAGACTCGTTCTCAACAGTTTCTTGATGACTGAAGGCAACATCTTATCACTTTGAAACAATTATATTTTGTTTGGACTGTTGGTCTCTAAGTCCTCATTATAAGGCTCCTATATCCAGTAAAGGGTGAAGGAACTGCTGTTTGAATAGAGGAAGACAGGTCCTTGGCTGTGTAAATCAGTGCAGCTCCCTTTAAATCAATGTAGATATCCCAGTTTACTCAAGATGAGGACCTGATTCAAAGACTAATGGAAGAGAGGTGCCACAAAGAATGAGATTTTTCTAAAGCTTTCAACATTAGTCTGACTCTGCGCCTGTTTTATTTGAAAGAAAAAGTCTTATTAAATTCAGAGTGAGCAGAGGAAAACCAAGGCTGAAAGCTGTTTGAGAAATCCCATCCCACACACCAAGAGTGCCTCACATTGCTCTATGGAGAGAGTTGATTGACTGTGAGGGTTCAACAGTTTGTTGAGTCCTTCTTGGTCAGCAGTGACAAAGCTGAAAACCTTGGTACCTCTCAAAAATCAGGAAAGGAAAGCCAAAAGAAGCTGGATGACCTGGAAGCAGCATATTTCCACTTTGTCCCCATGTACCGGAAAGGACAAACTACAAAACCTCAGACTCTCTGATGAGGCTAAGATATCAGTGTTATTCCATGAGGATTTCAGGAGCTGTTTAGGGCCAAGATGCTCTGGGTTGAAGCAAATGTTACTCTATGACCAGAAGCATGTGTGATGTGAGTAGGGAGAATGAGTTTTTTTCTTCTTTGAAAGGGATGGGATAGTGTTAATACACACTGAACTGCTCAGTATCTTTGCTGATCAACAGCGGAATCTGAAAGCTTTCTAGTGTTGATGTAATTGACTTTCACTGTCCTTGTATTGGGCCCTAGCTGTAACAGATGCCATTACAATATAAACAATCCAAGGAATTTAATTAAAAAAAAATGTCAAGGAAAAGGGCATGAGCAAACAGACACACACACATACACACAAGTATGTATGCAACTCTCCTCTCAGAAGACCTTTTGTGTAATGATACAAAAAATCTGTAAATTTAAGTTCATACGTCAACTTCTAAAAAAGCAGAGAATGGGTTAACATAACTGGAGAAGATAAGCTTCAGGATAATTTTTAAGTGCTTTTTCTGCTAATAGCACTGAGCCCAAAACAGCACCCATGTTTTAATGTAACTTGATCAAGCTGATTATAAAACAGTGTAAAGACTTTTTTCTTATCTGCTGGTCTCATCATCATTCATTTGCAGGATGTTCTGACTATACTATGTATTAGTAGCTATTTTCTATATGCAGTAAAATAAGCCTATTACATGTTTGCATTTATATATATACACACACATTCACTTCATGAGCACAGGAAACATTCCATCATTCTCTTGCTTTGCAAGTGATTTCATTGTGAATAACAGTTTCACATAGGAATTGTTTTGGGTATCATGACTGTACTCTTAGACTACTGTAGTTTTGACTGAAGCAGATATGGTAAACTTGGCAACAAGCAGATTCCTGTCAAGAACACTAAGATATCCCTCAGTAATAGTTACTTACCTCAGTGGGCTTTAATAAGTCTTTCTGGAAGCATAAGGCTTTGAGCAACACGGTCTGGTGGAAAGTGTCCCTGCCTATGGCAGGTGGGCTAAGACTAGATGATTGTTAAGGTCCCTTCCAACCAAAATCATTCCATGATTCTAAGGCAAAAGTTCATTTTTCTGAATAAGAGACTCAAAATATAAATATTGAATATTCCTGAACCATTGTTTACAGACCTCCTTCCTATCCACTACCCTAGGGAATAAAAATGTTAAACCTGAAGCTTGCAGGCAGAAAAAAATACAGTATTGTCTGCAAAATGTTTCTGTTTTACGCCTGGTGGACCAGAAATGGGAATAGAATCTATGTGGAAGTGGGCTAATGCAAGACATAATTTTTAGCTCATACTGTGCAAGCATCTCTACAGATCTCTGAGGTTCTCTGTGACACAGACAATTGTGCTGGCACAGGCAGATGTTCAGGAGTCCATATTTAAATGCTATAATTTAGAGGAGCACACTGTGCATGCTGTATTTTATAGAAAGCAGATGAATCCCTGTTTTCAACAGTACAATCCAACTCAGATTACTGTTTGGAGCTTTAAATGGTGCCTCTATATAACATTTCGGTAACTTCTCAATTTGCATCAATAATAAAATACTAAAAGGGAATAGAAAAAGGAAACATTTTTAAAAAGTTAAGAAATAAACAGAAAGTACTATTTTGTGTGGAAACTTTTAATGTTAGCATTCATCTTAGAACACATGCAGTGCCAGTTCCTTGTAATTATCAAAAAATAGAAAATGTACGCATGGGGCAAAAATATGAAGCTGGAAGTATACATGATGAGAGACATAATGTCTAAATTATTATTATTATTTTTGTAATTTTTCTCTCACAGAGGAGAGCATGTTTTTCACAACTTTTTGAAGTCTCACTAATTGTTTCATTTGCTTTGTTCAAACTCTGGAGAAGTTGGGTAATCCTAATACCACTGCATGGCCCACAAACAGTAGCCCCAAAATGGAAGCAGTTTTTTATGAGATGTTATCTTCACACCAAGGGACATTTCAGGGAAGTAAATAGCAGTATGTGGAATAAAGCAATTGGAAATATGCAAGTACAGTCAACAAACAGATGGTGTTTAGAAGGAGCTGGATTCCTTTTTTCTCAGCTCTAGCTCAAAATTTTTGATTCAAAAGTTCACATTGCTGTTTTTTTCTCTCCTAGTCCCTTCATAAAATATAGTGGTCTTGAAGGTTATCTGTCACTTCAGCTTCAACATAGATTAAAATACCAGATACGCTGTTCTATTGAAAAAGAAAGGAAAAAAAGAAAAGAAAAGAAAAGAAAAGAAAAGAAAAGAAAAGAAAAGAAAAGAAAAGAAAAGAAAAGAAAAGAAAAGAAAAGAAAAGAAAGGAAAGGAAAGGAAAGGAAAAGAAAAGAAAAGAAAAGAAAAGAAAAGAAAAGAAAAGAAAAGAAAAGAAAAGAAAAGAAAAGAAAAGAAAAGAAAAGAAAAGAAAAGAAAAGAAAAGAAAAGAAAAGAAAAGAAAAGAAAAGAAAAGAAAAGAAAAAGAAAAATACGTGCCCAGTTCTGCAAGGAGCATCTTCGGATTCAGGAAATTATACTCTTACAACTCCAGTAAACCAAAAAGCTAATAATATGACTTTTTACGAAGAAGTCCATGTTATGAAGAACTTCCACTTGTTCATGGAAGGCTATTTTTATCAGAAATATGGAAAAAATTCAAACAGTGTTACAGATTTGAAAGGGTTATTCCCAGTGGAAGGCTAATCTAGTAAAAAACAGCCATATCTGTCAACTGAGATTTGTAAATATTCATTCCCTTTCCTTTATCCTATTGCATTAAAGGAACAGAAGTTTGTCTATGGTCAATAATTACTGTATGCCTGAGTTATGTGGGGGACTGGAAACTTAAAAGAAGGGGATATTTCATGGCTATTGTCTTTGGACAGAAGAGTTGTACCTTGCTTATTTATTTTTAGAAATGATCATTAAGACAGCCAAGATTGCAAAATTAAGAAGTGTATGGAAAGACTGAAATCTTGATCTTGATTCGAAGGAGTAAATACAAGCCCCAGTTTGGCAGAATGTCTATTAAGTATGTGCTATATGCTAGGGTTTTTTTCTGAATCAGAGAGACACTGAACGGGACACCAACTGCCCTCATATGGGGTAGAGAGAACAGTTCAGTTGCGTGCCTTGCCTCTTTGGTGAAGTTACTGAGAAATGCTTTTAACAGGAAGCATGTTACATGTTTTATGGCCATTTACACGGGGCATGGTTTGCCTGTGAATGCTGAATGTATTGCTTGTGTGCCTTGTCTAGGCTTGATCCTGTCACAGCTCTCGTAATGTCATCTTCAAAGCCAAACTGCCCACTTTTCAAGCCCACACCAGCCCTAGATGTGGAATCAGTCAGGAGAGAACTCAACCCAGTATGCGTCAGTGAACCCTGGCCTTTTGAGCATTTCCAGAAACTGCTCTGGGCATCCCAGTACCCACTTCTCATGAGCACCTTGAGCAAAGCTGCCACAGTGACACAACATGAGTGCCAGAGACTGCAAATATTCTTTGTTGCACCATGTCCTTGTGCTCCAGTTTACTCACATGCAACATGATTTTGACACAACCCCACAGCTCATGCATGCCATCTAAATCCTCTTGCTCAGTGGGCTGACTGCATTAAACCCACTATCTGAAAGCTGATAATTTATTTTTCTTTCTGACAACATCAAGACCTGGTGTGCTGGGTTTGCTCTCGCACTGGAAGAGCTATGTCTGTGGCAATAGGGCCCTAGGGTATGAGCCCTTCAAGGCTCACCTCCATTATCTGTGCCAAATCAGTGGCCTTGCAGCCCTGCTCGGCCTTGGTACCTGTGGCTACGCCCATCTGAGTTATTTATTCAAAGACAGCATCCACCTCAGCCAAGGACAATGCTGGCCAGTTGCTAAGTCCAGTGCTGTCAAGATGCCCTTGCACAGCTTGCAACAAGCACCGCACCTTTTGCCAGTGCGTGCTGTGTATGTGCATTCGGCAGACAAGATTTTTGCACTTCAGCCATGGCTAGAACTTGCTCAGGCACACTTTCCTCTCGACTCTTCCTCATCCATCCCACTATTTGTTCCATTTTTCACTGGAAGCTGTGCTATACCATTTTGAACAGGTAATGGTACTGCCCACATCCTGCATGCACAAGCACACAGGCAGAAAGTGACACAAAAGGGTGATATTTTAATTAGGAAAATATAATGAAGGGAAGCAGGAAAGAAGGAAAGAGAGAGAGAAGGAAAGAGAGAGAGAGAAGAAAGAAAGAGAGAGAAGAAAGAAAGAAAGAAAGAGAGAAAGAAAGAGAGAAAGAAAGAGAGAAAGAGAGAAAGAGAGAAAGAGAGAAAGAGAGAAAGAAAGAAAGAAAGAAAGAAAGAAAGAAAGAAAGAAAGAAAGAAAGAAAGAAAGAAAGAAAGAAAGAAAGAAAGAAAGAAAGAAAGAAAGAAAGAAAGAAAGAAAGAAAGCAAGCAGCGAGAGAGGGAGTGGTGAAAAGAAAAGCAGAGAGAAGGAGAGAAAGAGGAAGGGAGAAAAGGAGAAAATATGGGAGAGAAAAATGCCGTGACACATACAAAAAGCCAGGGCTGTCTGAAGGGACCTAAGGGGCCAGAATTACAGGTGCTAAAATATCACTCTGGTAGAGAACGTATTTGTGGATGTTATTATTTCTGCACTGATTTTCTGGTCAAGAGGAAAAGATGCTTTATCCATCTACTGGTATGCACCACTAGAGATAGTTTGAGTGTTCATTTGTTTGTTCCAGGCTCTTACTCTTCCCTGTAGGTTTGTTCTTTGTTTGATTATTTGTGTTTTTGCTGTTCAGAAAAAGACCCTCCCCTGCATTTAGTTCATCTGCCTTGTTTTTTGTCTTTTTTGTTTGTTTTTTGCTTTTTGTTTTTTGTTTTTTGTTTTTTTTAATGGCCCGGTTTCCCATGCTGGGCTGCAGTACCCAGGCTGCAATACAGTGTCCATTCTGGAGAATCTTCATAGCAGTCCCATAGCTTTACTGCAGAATCAGGCTCATAGAAATTAATGGAAACAGGAAGTAAACTGTCTTCATGTACCCTAAGATATGATGACCGTACTCCAGAACTAAAATAACTGTTCGCTGCTAAACTACAGGCCTTCCAGTTTTCTAGTGTACTTCAAAGTGCAAGTTCTTGTTATAAAGAAAGTATATAGTTTCACATACAGAAATGTTTTTTGTAAAAGCTACTTTTCTAGCGTGAAAGAATTTCAGAGGAAAATTTTTACAAAATGTGGTTGGCACAACTCTGTTTTCTTTTATTGATAACTGTTCCTCCAGAAGCAGACCAGAGGCACAGATATTTTTTCTTAGGTTAGGGAGATGTAGACAAATGCACGACAGCATATTACAGTATAATATTGCATTCCGTGGCTGTCAAAACCAGATCAATTAGCTTCAATATTTTTTTCTACTGATTGGTTTATAGGACAAAACCATACATATGCTACTTAAGGATACATTATTTAAAACTGAAATTAACAGTATGCAGTCAGAGCCACAAAAATAGGATACTTATCAGAAACCATGCTTGTAACTCACATGGTCTGGAGAAGCAAATGGGGAAATATATCTTCATAAAAAATTCACACAGTCATAAATTGTGCCATCTATTTCTGTACACTACATTTTTGTTACTCCTGGAGAGAAGTCTTTTTCTTTAAAGTAATTGTTGTTGGTTTTTCAGAAGACATAAAGTATTCATCTTCACCTCTCTCCTGCTGCCTTTTAGAAATAGTCAAAGATCTGAAATTAATTAAGTTCTGACCTCATGTCAGCATTGTATATCATAATTAACCGAAAACAACATCCTCAAGGTCTAAGATCTGCCCAATTAAAGCCAGAAATCTGTGAAAAAGACAAGATTAAAAAGAGAGTGTTGGGAGAGAGTCTTTAAAACTTGAATTCCCCTGAATGGGGAGATGCAGTCACTGAAAAGTTCAGCTAGTGTACCCAGACACATTTACATAAATCCCTTTGTTCTTCTCTGCAATTACCTTTCCATTTGTCTCCATGGAATTTAGTGTCTCTAAACCTTTCCTCATTTATTTCGTACTTACATATTACAGCCCAGACACTCTCAAAAACAAAGATACATTTGGATAACAGAGATAATCAGGATGCATCCCGGATCTGGCCCTGGTGTATGCAAAACATCCTTTCTTTGTCTTAGAGCAGCTGTTATTGACTATCAAGAAAAAACACACAGCAATCTGCACATGGTTTTACATCCTAAGCCTCCTGATAATGTCAAGATCTACTAGCATAAGAGCTGATTTCAGCACATTTTTGCCTGTTTAAGAGATCCATCAGACTGGTACAGCTGGAAAGATAGATTTTACATTTTGCTACTCATTGACTCACACAATGATTGTTCATTCTTTAACCTCCAAGAAATGAAGCCTTTGCTTCTTTTACTTTTCAAGACTGGTAATTTCCAAGCATGTCTTTTATCTTTAATACTAAACTGCTAATCGCTTGATTGTTAATAATTCAATATAATTTTTGGTTTGCATAGCTCAAAAAAGAACCAGGTGCTTCAGTTTCAAAAATCAAGACAATATTTTTTATTTGAAAATGGAGTATTCCTCCTTTTGCCATTCCCATTTTTGCCTTGAAAATTATATTGAGAAAAATGGTATATTAAACCCAAAAAGACTGATTATTTTCTTCAATTTTATCACAAAAGAGGAAAAAAGGAAAATTAATTACAGTAAGCTTTGATTTTCCTGTAAGAACAGTTATTTCAAAAACCTGATATAAAGTGTTTTGATGTCTTATTTTTTTTTAATTATCATTATTCCTCTGGGATTATCTTTAATAGTTCTTGGTAAAGTCTCTCTTTCTACTGATTTTGGTCAAACCCCCGGTCATTCTCACTGAATGACGCTTAAGGCATCATCTTTATTTTTATTATTTCTTTCTATTGTATTTACTGTGATTTTGGCTTCTTTTTGGCCAACAGCACCCTTGTCACATGGTTCTTTTCTAATAATAAGTATTTTCTTCCTGTTGAATCTTCCTCCTCCATACTGTCTTTCAATTTGAGTACGTCAGTCCTACTGGCATATCCTTAAATGGATATTTCATCACTTATGAATGTATTACATCAAGGTAGTTAACTTCAAATTATATTTAATGGGAGATGACAAGAATTTATCATTTAAAGAAGCCAAAATCTAGGTCACCTGTGTTTTAAAAACTCTGCCATCTTGTCTTTTCACTGAAATTGTGAATGAGCCGATCTGCTCCTGTACTATTGCTGTGTTGAAATTAGATAGCCTTTTGCATAGTCCTAATGCAAAGGACTTTTACATGTTGCTCTTCAGGATCATCCCTCCAGTTCACTTTTTCCTCCATTGATGCAGATTTCCTCAGTTTCCTGTCCATCACAATCTTCCAAGCTTTCTCAGAGGCACTTTGGGTGTTACTGTCTTAGCTCCTAACGCAAAGTCTAATGACAAAATTTTCATTCTAATTTCCTTTTTCATAAATCTTCTTTAGTCTCCAGCACAGGTTTCTTTTTCTATTAATCTAATACTTTCCAGCTGAAATCTTAGTCTTGTCCATCCGAAGCTCAACAACTCACATAACCTTAGACCCATGTTCTGGATATGTAATTCAGAGATCATCTGGGCTTTCTTTATTCAAGAAATTTAAGATAATACTCCTGCCCTTCAGTGCCCTAAACAACTTCCCTTGTCTGTATATGTACTGTTATTTTTCTTTCCTAGATTTCATATTTTCTGCCTGTCATGAAGCCTTAAATTTCTCTCTTCTGTCTTCTGAACTCCTTTCATATATAGATGCACTAAATGCTATTTTGCAAAGCTTGCTAATGCTAATCCATTTCTGTAGAGCTATATACACTTTGTTATGGGACTGATTTTGCCTCCCTCAGTAATATTAAATAATGCAATATGTAGTTCTCACTGAAATCTGTAGAACTTGTCTCTGTAGCACGAGGGGCTGGATCTGTTCTTTTATAATATAGGATACAATATATGGTCATGCTAGAAATGAAATCAGTCTGTTAGAAGATTTTTCTCTGGAATGGCTGAGATGGCTTTTTTTTCTGAATCTTACTTCCTGCAGTCAGTAAAAGTTGCCTAGAAGAAAGACTTATTTGTTACTTGTGTCTTAAATGTCCCAATGGACATTGTTCACATTCAACAAATACTGGTTACTACCAGTGAGGTGTAGAATTAATAGTGAAGAGAACAGAGGGGAAAAAAAAAAGGAAAAAAATAGTTCCATAAAAAGGTTATAAATAGGACATACAAAGACTTTCAGCTCTTTGAATTGAATCATATACTGTCATTCTGGATAAGTAATCACAAGAATGAAGGCAGAGGAACAAGTTATTGAACTACAAGTTCACTTTAACTTGCCCCAATCCTGTTAAATAGTGGCTCAAAACTGGCAAGTTTTGTACAGAATTAGAGAGAAAGAAGCTTAGAGGTACAATGGCATGGCAAATGTCAACAGTCATCTCTCAGCTGTTTGGGGTTTCACTTTATTTTCATCATACTGGCAATTCTAGCTGACAGTGCTGCTTTCTGGAAGGGAAAAGAAAAGCTGATGGTTTTGTTATCACTGTTTTTCAAGCCACTAAAATAGGACTAGCTACAGCATTTGTTTCTGTTCTGTTTAACAGAGGGCTTGGAAACAGTATGTTTGTAAAGTATGTAGAAGCCGCTGAAATAGCATTTCTTTGGTAACTCTCATTAAAGTTGTCTTAGTATTTCTTCTACTGATGTGCCTTTTTCCTTTTTTTTTTTTTTTCTTTTTCTGGTGAGTTATTGAACAAAAGAATAATTTCCAAAACTGTGTAAGGGAGGTAGGAGATTCTAGCTCATCTATTGTCACAAAGGTGACAATAGACTTCCACTCTTGAGTTAGTCTCCCATAAACGATATGCAAAAGCTGTATTCAAGACTGGAGAAGAGGAAATGGCCTCAAGCTCCACCAGGGGAGGTTCAGGCTGTACATTAGGAAAAAAAAATTTCACAGAAAGGGTCACTGGGCACTGGAACAGGCTGCCCAGGGAGGTGGTTGAGTCACCTTCCCTGGAGGTGTTTAAGGCATGGGTGGACAAGGTGCTGAGGGGCATGGTTTAGTGTTTGATAGGAATGGTTGGACTCGATGATCTGGTGGGTCTCTTCCAACCCGGTTATTCCATGATTCTATGATACGCAGTTAAGGATGCCCATCATGGGAAAGAGGAGAGCCGTTGGATCTGGTGTTTCAAGGCATAAGGATCCATTTAATAATCTGTGCTGGCATGCCATATCTCATCAGCTATTAACTTTCACCTAATTGCCCTCGTACTGAGCTCAGATTCAAGGGTAACTAAAATACAAGAATACAAGGAAAATATCCAGTCTTGATCTGAAATCTTCCACTATTTTTCCTTTCTATCTTCCTTTAGTGGGTTGACCATACTTTATTTTTTTTAAAGGAATTGTATTATTTTTGTCTCAATTTGTCTGGTTTATCTTTCTGAATATTTTCTTTATGTCTTGCTTTAACAATAAATATGATGGTTTAGCATCTTTCATTTTCTTCCCATGAAGATATTTATATGCTAGCATCAAGTCATCTGTCAGTCTTCTCTTCTGATAAAGTAAACAGACTGAACTTCTTAAGTCAGCTATTGTAAAATATTTTCTCCCATCTTGAATTAATTTGTCTGGCATTTCCCTACCCCCTGCCAGTGTTTATAATACATTTCAATGTGTCTGTTAAAAAATGTATTCAGTTTTCTAGTATCAGCATCGTGAATACAACAGAGGTAAATCATTTCCCTATATCTAGTCTCCATGCTCTAGTGTCTAATGCTTAAGAAATGTACTAGCATTTTTCACCCAGTGTGGTATTCACTGTGTTTAATCCAATATAACTCACAAATTTTCTTAGAGTCACTGCATTCTAGGATACAGATCCCAAGATAGAGTGCTGCTAGACTCTATATCTCTTCTCCCCAGATGCTTCCCCATTGATTTCACTGCAGTTAAGTGTATTTTGCTTGAATGGACCCAGTACACCAAGTAACTCAGTGTCTGATCAGTGCCTGATTCATCTGTCATCCTCTTTACTTCTTTGGCATATCCTCAAGTTCTGTCAGGTCATTGGTTCATTACTCATTTACATATGCGTAGTTTGGGAGTACTTCCGCAAAAATCAGTGCAGACTCTCTAGGTCTGACTCATTGCCTCTGTATATGAGTACATTCTTGGCTCCTGGGATATAATTGTCTGTTCTAATAATCAGTCAGAATATTAGAGTAGAATAGAGTAGACTATTTCAGTTGGAAGGGATGCACAATCATCATCTAGTCCAACTACCTGACTATTTCAGGGCTGACAAAGTTAAAGTGTGTCGTTAAGAGCATTGTCAAACTGCCTCTTAAACACTGACAGGATTTGACCACTTCTCCATGAATCCTCTTCCAATGTTTGACCACCCTCTTAGTAAAGAAATGCTTCCTAATGTCCAGTCTAAACTTCTCCTGGCACATTTTTGAACCATTACCACATGTCCTGTCAGACCTCCTTCTCTACATCCCCTCCTCAGGAAGCTGTAGTGATCTATGAGGTCACCCCTCAGCCTCCTTAATAACAACTCTGCAGGAGTTACTTCAGCTCTGCCTGAGTTTCCCCAGCCCTGAGTATGTGATGGGGCATCAACTTTACTTGCCCTGGAGTGAAAAGGAGGAACCAGAAGCTGGCATCAATGTTGCCATACAAAGTGAGCAAGAGTCAAAAATAGAGAATTCAGGGAAGGAAATACAAATGGTTCTTCTGTTACATTGCCTTCCAGTTTTCCCTTATCCAACTCTACCTGGTTACACTAGAAAACCAGGACATGTACCTGTTGCAAGAAAGAACTACATTGTCTTGAATCTGCAACTTCTTATTTAGCTCCTATTCAGTCTGAAAATCATGAACACCATATGAATATTTTTCCTTCACATTGTACTTCATCCTACTTATTTTATATGGGTGCAGTCATGCACTAGCAAAAGTACAAGATGGGATGGGAAGCATTTCTCAGAGCAGTTAGTGCAGATTATACTAACAGCTGAATTTAAAATTCGCAGGGATATCAGTAATCTTTATACCTAGATTAGCTCATCCAGTCATCAGAAGCTATAAGCTTCATGAAACAAGAAGGAAGCGGCATTTTTTTTTGTATATACTATGGTTGCATCTATACAATAAAATGATGTATTTCTATGAACATTCCTTGGACTGGTGCATTTACTGATAGATCTGTAGATGATACAGAGGTATTCTCTACACTGCAGAAAGAATGAGTAAACTGGACTGACAGAAAAAAATACATTGTGGAAATACTGCTGATTTATGCAGTTGCCCTCCTACATAAGTTGAGATTTTGTCAGGAATTTCCCAGCTTTCAGACACCCAGTCTGATTCTGCTTTGACTGCTTACCTTCTGAACAGACACTGTTCTTCTATGATTTTATTGGTGAGAAAAAGGGAAATGTTTTTGCTGAAAATAGAATAAGAGAATAATTATACTTGGAGAACTGCTAATAGCCAAAAATATGCTGCCATTGTGGAAGGTAGAAACCTAAACTGAAATTCTTCAGTCAGGTGAATGATGCCACGGAATCTCTAAAGGGCTCTGTAAACAAGATATTCTCCCGTAGAAGTAATTTGACCAGTGTTCCTATTCATATATTGTAAAAATGCTCTTTTTCCTATCCTCATCTGAAAACATAGCTCTGGACTTTAGTTGGTACATTGCTTCTAGCTGTCTTTGTTATGCTTCTTTAGTACATTTCTCTTTCTGGATTTCCACTCTGTTGTACTCCAGCCATTCCATTTTTACCTAATGGCATTAAGTCTGTCTTAAAGGCTCAGAAATGAAGAGCTTTCTGCACCTTCTGCCCTAGGTTTAAGTGTTCAAGATTTCCATCTCATCGCTCAAATCATCCACAATTATTTTTTCTCCAAATTTTGCCATCCATGAGAAAGCCCACTCAGAACAAAAACCTCTGAACTAGAAACAGAATCTCTGTTAAACAAAAATTGCAATTCATCTACTCCATATAAGGCTTTCATTTTTTTTTTTAGGAAACAAACCATTTGATTGCTGTTCTCCTAAGGAGATTTTCTGCTAAGTTCCCACAAAGGCAAACTTCTCTTTTTCTCCCATCTTGGAGCGGAGAAAGGAGAAAAGGAAGGATGACCAGCTAGGATATGAGAACTACTCTTTTTTTTTTTTCACTCTTCCTCTCCAGGTTTTCATTCCCAATGGCTTTTGCTGCTGCTGCAGTCTCGATAGGCCCAAGCAATTCAGTGTTCTTATTCCATTTGCTTTGCTGCTTTGCATCTCTACTGCTGCCTGTCTCCTAGAGTAAAAATTCCTGCAAGCACAGTGTCCCTTGCTTCCATGTGGTGTATAGAGTAAAGAGTGCTTTCCCAGTGCTTAGTAAATAACCTAAATGGGCTATTGCTTATTGTGATCACCAGTCACATGAGAACAGGGTAAATCTGTAGATGTGACATCTGCTTCTTTGCCTTGGTTTTCAGCTGTGCAGAATCACCCAAATGCACTGATACATATCATGGGGATGGCTTTTCTTTTACTCATGTACAAAAGCCTTAGTAGCATGCACATACACATACACATACACATACACATACACATACACATACACATACACATACACATACACACACACACATACACGCTAATTTAAATAAGTAACACAAAAATGCCTAATAGTACTCAAAGTCTCATGGAAACTTTTGTGCAAAAAGGCAGGAATAGATAGACACCTGCTGGGTAATTCACTGAGTATGGATAGAGTTAGGTTTGAAAGGAAGACAAAAACTGAAATTCAATGGTTTAAACAGCCCAAGGCACATCATATTGAATGAAACCACTGTACAAAACAAGTTTCCATTATTATTATTACATTTTACCTTTTAGTCACAGTGTAACCTTCCTGAAATCTAGTTTGTTAACTTTAGTGTCTGAAATTTTAAAGTGACCAGAGTCACCAAATTAAAAGTTTGCACTTGTGTCTTTCTTAAGCAAATATTTAAATTATAGCCACCAATGTCCTGGAAAAAAAAAACAAACAAACAAACCTGAAAAAAACCAAAACCCAGACTTGAGCTTCTGCTTAAAGTGTATCTGATTTCACCACACAATAAGGCTTTTTCTGATTCTAATAGAAATTTTAATGTCACCAGCAGGAAAGGCCTACAACCTGAACTTTAGCTGGAGCCTCACCAATACTTGGAGAATATTTTTATTGAAATGGAGATCTTTTAATATTCCCTCTCATTTGGAGACTGCTCACTTAAACTTTTGAGCAGTTTGCTCTTTACTACATATCGAAGAGCCTTCATTGGTGTTCTAAATTTCACTAGTGTAGCAGCTGCACAAAAGGAAGGAGTGTGGGTCAGGTGATGATAGCTGAGGGCTGAGGTTCAGCATTCATCTCCACTAGAAAGTTTGTCTCATGATACTCATAATGTAGCTTTATTTTCCAAATAGAGGATGAAGTACTTTCCATGCCTTACACAACAAATACATTAATATATGAGAAATACTGGCAAAAAAAAAATCCATGTAAATCTCCAGGATATACAGAGGTGTCCAAGATTCCAGTGTGATACTTGGGGTGAAAACTCTGGCCATCCCTGAATTATTGTTCCTTAGAGAGTAATGTGGTATGGTCATGATGTAAGTGCAGCCCCAGGGATGCTGGAAAATCTTCCAGTACACAGGCGAGTCAAATATGAGCCTGTTTTACCCCAAACAAGCAATTTATGACTGGCCCAGCATGTGGCGCATACTCATTCTGAATACATGAAGAATAAATATCTGAGGTGAATATATAAGAATGCCTCCTCTAAGTATACATCTTAACCACAACCATAGAAAAACTCTTTTAAGAAATTAAACCCTCTTAAGGAAAATAACATCCTATAACAAATTATTTTTAAGAAATTAAAATGAATTAATTTCAAAAGGCAATTACATGCAAATACAGTAGAAGAATAATTTGCACTAATGACTGGTATACCCATTGCAAATTATCGAGTTTCACAAATTGCTGAGTGAATAAGCAAAATAAATCCAGGCCAAGAATAATGTATCACAAAATGTCCAGCATTTCATTTTTCCAAATGCAATTTAGTTTTAATTATGATATAGCAAAGCAATGAAGGGGCCACCCAGGGGAAAAATGCTTTTAAATGCATGAGAGACCTATGGCCCAAATGCTGTAATCTCAATGTAGAATCCCAGCCAATAAACATTGGCTTTGAGCTATTTAATTGTTTTTTTGGTATTTCCTACAGTAATGTAGGAAATTACTGATATTAATCATTAGGTATAAATGGGATGAGTCTAAAAGAGCATGGACTATGAATGCAACAGAAGCAGTGGTCAGATTTTAAAACAAAGGATCACTGTCTATGCGCTTGTGAGTACGTTGTCCCCCTCCCCCGATATCTATGTATTTCACAATCCTTGATGGGTTCTCTCCTCTCATCATTTTGAAGCAGGGAATTTTTCCATTTTGCAGCTGGGAAATAGAAATGTGGAATAGATTAAAGAGGTCACATACAGAGCCTGCTGATGAAGTGGGAATTGACCTGAATCTTCTGAGTTCAGTGAGTTACCTGTTAGAACAGGCTTTCATCTGGTAAAGTATCTTAAGTAAGGCAAAAGAAGAATTCTTTGGTTTGTACTCAGCTTAAAATATACCTCAGTTCTCCAACCTGTTTATCAGGGAGGATTCACTGCAGCTGAACCTGGAAGCCAGAAATCCCCATGGAAGATCCATGCACAGTGGGAAATGGCAACCCCAACAGCAAACCTGCAGGCCTGTACGTATCACAGAGCAGTTTTCAGACTAATTAGATGAGGCTGGGCCTCAACTTTTGGATGATGTGTTCAGCAAATCCCACTTTGTAGGGAGCAGGAAGAGGTTGAGTGATGACATCATAAAACATAATATTATAAAGTCAAAGCTGAAGTGGTGTCAACTGCTAGATTAAAGTTCAACCCAAATATATTCTTCCAAATGTTCACACAAGTTCTACTGTTATAAATCTTTCAGCTGCTGTAAGTAAACCAAAGCTGTTCATTCCTGAACTCCTGCTCTTCCTTCATCCTCATTTTCAAAGTTACTGATGCTGTCTTTTCTCTGCAGTTTGACTGAGAATCGGTCTGTGTCAGAAGAATCCCAGTAACCACATATTTCTCTCAAGGGCAGAACTTTGCAAGGTACAATAAAGCTATTGTAATGCCTTCTTCTAGCAGTATCTCTTTAGTCAGTAGGAAGATTTAGTCACTAGGAAGGTATTTCCTGTATTTGATATTTTAAAAAAGAGAGAATCTTAAAAAGTAAATGAAACTGCTATTGTCTTTTTTCATTTGTTTGCTTGTTTTGCTTTACTTGTTTTAAAACTAGGGGGAATTTAAAGATAAGGCAAAAAGCCCCACCAGTAGAATGATATGACAAATTAGTGGCTGCAACAGAGGCCAAGGAACTCTTTGATAATGGAAACTCCCCTACTGATACTGTTTGGGCGGAGTTGTGGGATGGGAATGTCTCATACGGGAAAAGGCTTTCGTGTAGTCTGAAGTTTGGAAAAACGTATTTCAGACCATTTGAACGACTGTATTATGATTTTCTGAATCTGCCTTCACTGTGATTCTGTTAGAGCCCCAAGGACATGAAAAAAGAGAGAGATCAGGTCCTCTTTGTCTCAGTGCTACATTTGTATGAATTGTAATGCAGAACTGGTGCCACTGTTACTCCTGTTCACTAGGAGATTGGCCAGTTGTACCTGAATCCTCAGTATTTCTGACTATGTGTAATGACTACAAAAATCTACATTCGTGGCAAGTAGATACCTATAACATGGTTTCCTGTTGTGGTTCCTATTGAACACAGTCCATCTATAGTAATACTTTGGATACGGCTGGCAGTTTGGAAACTTTGATGAGTTTTCCTCAAAATGTTCCTGAAACATTAAAGACTTAGAGGTGATTGTGAGGCTCAGAGTACAAATTTCTTCCCTGCTACCGGTTCAACAGACTATCATATTGACTAGGCATATACTTTACTCTGTAGACTTTTGTTAAAGCTGACTATTTAATGGCTTTAGGAATCTGCAGCATTAACATGGGTTGAAAGTATCTCTTGTGTGTATAAGCAGACTAGTGTAGAGGGAGAAATAGCTGTTCTTCCTTCCACTGTTGTACAAATCTCTTGAGTGGAATGAGATGAGTGAACCAAGATTGGGAATATTTGATGTGAACTGTTCTGCTTCCTCTTTAGAAGTAAACAATAAATACAGACATTCAATCAGGAAGGTGATAGCACATTTTAAAGGTGTGCATGTCTATCTCATTTACATGAAGTATTTTTGATTCCTCAGAGCCCAAATCTTTCCTCACCTCTTCCTTGAGAATATGATGTTACAGGAAAACAAAATGTAAAATTCTCACCCTTCGTTTCCCTTACAAGCTATTGACATGGCAGCATGCATCCAATCACACATTTCACATCCTAAACTATTACCATCACATCAGAAGTCATGAAAGAACCATTCCTGGTTGTTGGTCAAGCAAGCACAAAAACATATTCAGTTTTAATTAATCAGAGATTTTTTTTCCTCTAATGATTGTTGTGTCTAGTCAACAACTCAAATTTTAGAAACCCTTGCATGTGCTTCACTCAGACAATCTCAATGCGATTGATTGATGTATTCAAGGCCTTAAAGGCCATGGCTAAGTTTCTTGGGTTTTGATGAAAAAACATCCAGAATAACAAGGTAATTTCTTCTTGGGAAAATACATCTTGAATTTACATTAGGAACTATCATATCATCTAGGAAAACCTTTGCCTTGGATGTCTAGCTGAAGCAGTCCCTTTAAATGTGGAAAGCAGAAACAATGGCTGTTTTGCAAGTGTGTTTGCAAATCTCTGCAGGAGCTGGTGAGCATAGTTGATATTGATTATGCTTTCCCTTGCATCTTTCTCTTAAGTTTCTGCAGAAGTGAAGTGTTGTGGTCTGATATCTCTTAAATAGTGGTTTGTATTATATTTTGGAATGCTGTCCTTTTTATATGTTTATGCACTCGCATTTCATGTAAACTCTTTGTCCCTGCACTTGTATTTCTAAAACAGTATGTGCTAGGTATTCCTCCAAACCCCACGTGTGTCTTCTACTGAATTTTTAAAATTATTTACTTTTTTTTTTTTTAAGAAGTACTGGAGATGGGGAACTTTTTTATTTGTCTTGTAGGTAACTTGACTGGTGTTTTGGTTTTTGTTTGTGTTTTTATTTAAATGCCACTCTGCAGCTGTGACCACGTGGTTGTAAAGAGCAATATATCAGTACTATGACAGTAATAGGGCTCTGTATGTGTGAAATAACAAAGTGGGGGTTGAGAAATCAGGTACTGACATAATTGTATTGTCTGAAGCCCAGCAGATACCAATAGACTGTCTCAGCACTGCACTGTCAGGATTCCTGTTTTCCCATCTTTTAACCTCTTTTCTCTTCCTAGGCTATTATGGTTCCACTTACATTTCATTACCTTACAGTATTAGGGCTCCATACCTAGTAAAACACAATTATTTGAAGAGGATGATATTCACCTCTGTCACTGTGTAGTCTTTTTATCTTTTCTCTAACTCAAATGATTTTTTTTTTCCTCCATTGCCTATGCCTTCTTATTTCTCTTTCGCTTTGTTATGATCTCTACAGCTCAGCTGACTTTGTGACAGTTCAGTTAACTGACATTTTGGGGACATAGTTTGCATGAAAGAAAGTACAAAACAAAACCTACACTTCATCTTCAGAGGCTGAGTTCTGAAAATCTCTGCTGAAGCAATATACTGAGAGCACAATAACGATAGTAATTCCTACAGCATTAATCATTATATATAATCTTTTACATGTGAAGAATGTTATTTAGACTAAAAAGTAAAGAACTAGAAATGTCTGGTCTGGTAGTTACCCATTGATCTTTAGTTCTGGTCCTTTTGTGTATTGGTCCTGCCTGCAAGCTGATTTCCATAGGAGATACTACTTGTGCCAGTAGTTAAGTTGTGGTAACTCTAATGGGGCCATAAACAATGTTTTTCTGGCATCCAAAAAATGTGATTGTCCTATATATTCAAGAGGTCTTTGCAGGCCTGAACCAATTTAAAACTATTGTCTGTCTGCATATAGCATGTTATGTAGGGAATATGGATGCAAAACTTTCAAATAATAAAGTTTGATGATATGATTCTGGAACTAGACTCTCCTGTTTCACACTGGGTTCCCCTCTTC
This sequence comes from Phaenicophaeus curvirostris, assembly GCF_032191515.1. Lineage (NCBI taxonomy): Eukaryota > Metazoa > Chordata > Aves > Cuculiformes > Cuculidae > Phaenicophaeus > Phaenicophaeus curvirostris. The sequence goes on from NC_091392.1 coordinate 92,676,537, forward strand.
TCCATCACTCAAAGTTAATTGCTGTTATCGGTGCTTCTCAGTATGCTGTCTCTATTACTCTTTTGCACTGAGCGGCATGAGCAGGTCTGAAATTAATAGTAGGACAGTAGATTTCTGGTAACTTTTAAGGCTCTATTTGTTACAGCCACTTTATTTCTTACTGATCAGATTATTGATGTTGTTATGATCACACCCCCATTTTTTTAATACTATAGCCTCTATATCAGAAGCTGCACTTAGCTAATTCAGTGGGTTTTGTATTGTTAATGTTAGCAATAGAGACTTTTGGACTTGTTTTGCAAATATTTTTTGCTTGTCTATACAAACAACTAATCAAAAGGTGCGCTTGAGTTAGTGTCTCCTAGCTTATGTTTCAGTTCTGCAAACATTATAGTGGTGCTATTCATTAACTTATTTAAATGGATTTACCCATGCAAAAAGCTAATAATTTGCAGATGGATTTACAGGGTTGGGTCTCATTTACATTTTGCTAGGCAGCTACTGAAGTCTTTCAGTCATGAAACCATTAGAATATCTCCAACTATCTGGCAAGTCAGTGTATGGTCAGGAAAACCAACTCAGCTACATAAGGAGAAATACTGCATTTGGAACTAGAAAAACAGGATAGATAGTAACAAATATTTATTTATTTTTCCATTGATTTTAATTCTAGGAGACAACTATAGTGGTTTTCCTCTATAGAGGGGTCTTTTCATAGTTAAATGCCCCAAAAATATGCATAAGAACTGCCCTTAAAATTCAGTTCACGTGTTTGAGTCATCTGTTGCAGCCCTCTTTCTGTGTCGTGTGCTTAACGAAGAGAAGAAATGCGAAGTATAGCATTTAGTATAAGCAGAGGGTATTCAAATGGATATATTGCCTTTTAACACTGCCACCCCCTCCCATTTTTTTTTGTCCTTGTCCTGTTATCAGTTTTGTGCAACTGACAGTTGCCGAAGTTAGCACCTCTGTTTCGGGTGTTTCCTTCTGCCAAGGTCTTCAAGACATTCTGCCCTTCCACCATGATCTGGATGCTGTCCTTACTTCCCAATCTGGTATCCCCTTCCCTCCAACTCTGTCTTGACTCCTTTGCATTGTATCATCTTGAAATAAAACACCATGGGGTGGGAACAACTCCCTGCATCACAGGTACGGTAACTTTCTCACTCCTTCTTTCCCTTTGTTGCCTTTATCACATTTATCTTGTTTATTTATTTCCTTGATTATCCTCTTTGATGAACATTCATTAACTTAAGTCAAATGCAACCCTGAAGGACTTGCCTTCCTGAGCACATATTTCTCATGGTGGACAAAGTTGTCTTTTCAGTGGAGGTGACCTGAACATGGCTAAAAGCTTTCTGATGGTCTGCATCTGGTGAAAAGGAGCAAATGTCTGTTGCTGCTTTTGTGTGCCCAAATGGGAATTTATGATTCCATTTTAGTTATCCAGCCACTTGATAACATTGCAAGCAATCTTCCTGCAGGAGATCACCATGAATTTTGAGAGTGCCAGATTTTGGTGCTGCCCAGGGTTCCTTGCTGAGCCTTGAATTCCTCTTCAGAGTTCCAAACACTTTTGAACCCTGAGGCTGATGAAAGGTTCCCTTCGTGCTTAAAATACAGGAGACGATAAGGGAATTTGAAAAAAATGTTGGTTTAAAACATTCTTCATACAAGCACATCCAGTTTTTCAGAGCATGTTGATGCTGGCTCCAAATGCTGTGATTTGGATCTATTCCTAAATAAGAACAACCAACATAATATTACATTATCTAGAACTATAGCTTTGCAAATTAAATGTTTGCTGAAAACAGGACTCGAAGGGGAGCAGTAGTTCACATAATGCTTTGTAATATGCTTAAGTGGTATCTTTATAGCTAGGGAATTTGAGGTATATTTGTTTTTCATTGCCATCTTTTCAAGCAGTGTCACTAGACTTGCAACCAGCTCTCAGATTGTTTCAGGAGACTCTGATGTTCCTCCTGTTATGTTTCATAGCTGTCTTCATCGAGACAAGTGTTGTGTGTATGGAAATCTTGAGTAGTTTAACCAGATTGAAACAGGGCAAGGAGCAGTAGTAGGATATTAATCCTAATACCTTCCACTGCAAAGAAATCCCTAACAGCTTTTCTTGTTCAAGCAGTATGAGAAACTGAAACAACCTGACTGTAGTAGAAAGAGATGCAGAAATAACAGCAAGAGCCACAGGAGAGAGAAAAATAGTGGACAAGTACGTGTTCCAATCTAATCATATTAATATGGATAGATGAACCCCTTTGGGAGGCCTTCTTGCTCAGGGACCTGAACCTGCTCAGGGTGGATATATGGCTTTATACATCTGGGTCATGCACTCCCATGCCATCTGGACATGAACTGACTAACTTCACCAAATGCGTGCTGCAAGCACAGTGGGATGTTTCTTATCATGGGTATCTTGTATGTATGGCAGAACCATGTAGTCTTCTTGTACAGAGTAGAGAGGCACTGCTGTGGTACTTCTTCTGTCCTCTTGTCCTAAATCTAGCGGATGCTGTCAGAGGAAAAGCAACTTATTTTGATCATATTGTTTTTCCCATTTCATTTTAGTTCATGTGTTTGATTCATCTGTTGCAGCTAAACAAACTGCTGCAGACATGCTGGCACAGACTGTGATGATCTAAGATGGTGGTCTTAGTACAGGTCTGGCAGGGTTGATCTAATTTCTGGCTCTGCAACAGACTTTCTCTGCTGGCTTGAAGAATCCACATGATTTTACTTGGACAGATTTCCTTATCTGTAAAATCATGATAAAATTAGGTGATGAATGGATTTTTTCCATTCACTAGCCAAACTGTAAATTGAGAATTTGGTTCAAACCAGAAACTGTTCTGAAAAATCAGACTGAACAAACACAAGGGTCATTTGGAGTGCTTCATTCAGTCTAAAATGAACTGTTGTGATTCACTTCATATACTTAAAGTAAACTTACCCTTTTCTTTGACAAAAATATCATATTGAAATGCAAGTTATTTTTTTGTGACAAGAATTGAATCAAAGATTGCCATTGCTGAGCTGTTCACTGGTTTCCTGTTTTATGCTCCAGCCCTTCTCCTTACCTTACAGAATTTTATTCACCAGAGTTGAAGAAATAGTTTTGCTTCCTCTGAAACATTACTTTACTCTTTGGGCAAATAATAACAGAAATAAATTGTGTAGTTTTATACAAGCTCGTGTTGCTCTAGCATAAATATTTCATTGCCTAACATAGTCTATGTGTATATATGGAGGATGAAGGGTGAGATCACCTGAATATCTTGCTTAGAGGTATTTGTGTCTGGATAGAAAAGCCAACATTCATCTTCCTTCCAAGAGTAATTCTTGTTTTGGAAAAAAGTGTGCCTTCGTGGTGGAAAGGTCAGTGTTGCTAATCCACAATCTTGGTTTGATGCCAACTTTGTCTCTGAGTTTGGTCTAATCTCACTCCTGTTAACATTAAAGCAAGTTTTATGGTGAGCAGAATCAACCTCTTCTGTGTGACCTTGATGAGTCACTTAACCTTTCTGTGCTTCAGTTTTCCCCCTCATTGATTAAATAAGGAATCATCCCTCTTTCTTCACAAGGGTGTCTTTCTGTAGAGTTCACTCAATGTTTTCTATGTGGTTTGAGATATAATAATTTCTCTCTGTAGACCTTCAGTAACATAACATGCTGATCAAATTCAACTTGGTCAAACACCTGGTAAATTTATGAAATGGGAATCAGAGCAATGACCATGCTGCAATCTTTCCCTTCTGTGCCTTTCCCCCTCTTATTTTATGCTTTAATAATGAGAATGAGCTTTTATATGGACTATTAACACTGAACAGTGTGCTGGGGAAATGGAATGTCATTAAAATATAAAAGACAAATAAGTTGTCTTTGCTTTTTTTTAAGTTTAGATAGGTAAAATCAGTACCTAACATCATCTGATAGAATCAGCAAAGGAATGTATCACATAGCAATGTAGGAATAAACTAATAACAGTCTGCTAGTTAAAAGATTATCTTTACTGTGCCTAAAGAGGCAGAGTTCCACTGCTTCCCTGGAGCTATTTCTGTAGTAGTGTTTCCGTGAAAAGCAATGCCAGAAGGATTTCTGGAAAAGAAAGCCAGAGAAATAGCTGACGTTCATACAAGCATCTGACACAAGTATATAACTTCCAAAATCACTGCAGCAAGTTGTGAACAATGTGTAAAATGAAAAAATGTTCAACAAATGCAAAGTGCAGTGAAGAACTACAAGGCCGCTTAGAAACTGCTGTGCTGTATTACTCCACATAATCTTCAGCCTGGTTGGATACAGAAGTGCCTGGGATGCTGTAGATTGCCCACCATCTTCCATAACTAATCTGTTTGTTTACTGAGGGCTAAATGAAAGCTGTGCATGGTCCTGAAGTATGACCCTCCCCCCCAATGTTTTAATTTCTCATTTTCTAGACAGAGCATAGCTGACAGGGCATGAGAAACAAAGAGAATACGTGCATGTTTATAACTACTGCCTAGGTTTTTTTTAAAAAAATTCTCCTTGAGAAAAGTTTGAGAATGCCTATGTTTCTCAGTCAAAATTAAATACTTCTGCCACCTTTTGTCTGTCAGAGATTTCACTGGTTCAGACTGCAGAGGTGTTGCTTCTGGTCGTAAAACAGACCCTATGCCTAGTATTGTTGATTCTGATCATCAACTACAGCTCTCTAAACTATCATAAACAAAAATGTCACAAACCAAAATTCAATGTCAATTTCTGCTTGATTCTTTTCTTAAGAATAATGTGGCTTCTTTTTATTTGTTTTTGTTTCTTTAATCTTTAGGAACTTTTTTTTTTTCAAGGTTTTCTCCGTGGTTTGCCAAGGCAGGAACAGGAGAAGTCTGTGGTTCTTTTACAATTTCCCAATTCCCAGAGCTGGGCTGAGTAGAAAGCCTATTTGCTTCATGACTTGCAACAATGAATGTCTCAAGATTAGTCTATGCTACTTACTCCAGTGTGGAGTCTCAATGAAATCGGTGCTATTTTTCACAGAGATTAATAGTTTGGCCTGGATCCAGCTGCAGAATTGAAGTGGCTCTAGCAGCTGAAAGAAAAGTGAGAGAAGGAGGTATCTGTTTCACTACAAAAAAAATGTCCTAACCTATGCAGAATCCCAATTTGACAAGGAGTTCAGACCAGCAGCTGGACTACTATTAAAGGAAATGTGTAGGTCTTGGTATACTATCTCATTTCTTTATACTGATTGTTTGCTAAATTTGCAAAATAGTTTATCCATGGGTAGAAAATGTTTTTTTTTTCAGAAAGCAGATGTTTATATTAGGTGTTGTCCAAACCTCTGAGGCTGCATCTTTTTCCAGCCACAGTCAGTCAATGGTATGAGTGGAGACCCTTTGCTTGCACAGCACGAGCCAGATAATAATCTAGTGGGACCTGTTCCTGCCCATGGCAGGGGGGTTGGAACTAGTTGAACTTTAAGGTTCCTTCCAATCCAAACTATTCTATGATTCTACAATTCTATGATAATAATAGAATAAATCCTTCTTGGGTGGCTCTTCCCTAGGAACGCGTTGCGTAGGAGATAACGGTGGGAGTCTCCAGCAAAGGGCCAGGCAAGAGTTAACTGGGAGGCAGCGGCAGCCGCTGAGAGCAGTGTGAGCCTTTTAGCCACTAGAGGGGACCCGAGGCCCGCACTGGGTTGTCCCGGGTCATGGATTGGGCTGCCTGGGGAGCCGGGCAAAGGAGGAACAGGTGAGGCAGACCTGGGGCGTCCGCTCCGCAGGTGAGCTGCTGGTCAGACCCTTGCAAGCAAGTGGGGGACAAGGGTCTCCCTGCCCCGCAGCAGCGAAACGTGGAGTCAGAGCCAGACGAGGATACTGCATTTTGCTCAGCACAAAGTCAGGAGTGAGAGCGTTATCAAGCCCCTGTATGGCTCCCAAAGTATCTCTGAAATTCACCAGGATATGCTGGTGGAGATAGTGTCACTACCAGGTTTCTGCTGGATAGCATATTAAGCTGGCGTTCATTTTGTGCCACTTTAACTGAGTGAATCTAAAGCGTGGTCTTTATTTTAGGATGTGCGTACAACACAGGCTTAATCATAATCTGTTCTGCAACAGAGGAAGATCAAATCTAAAGGTACACTAACTCTTTTCTGCTGGAGATTGCATGCTGAGTTGAGTCATTTTTGTGAAGTGGACAAAGTTCCCTACTACTAATGAGAAAAAATATAATTCAGTCTCTTTAAAGGAAGGTTTAGCCTGCGAGATGCTCTTTGAGTCTGAATTTTGTGGTATTTACATACCTTAAACCTGTTGATACTGTTGATTTCAGGAGCAGCTACTATTTCCAGCTTCTCTTTGGCAAAAACTAATTCAGGGTTGGCTTGAGAATGAGCATGGAAGATGTGTTGCTGTTCACAACTGTGACTTGTTTAAATCATTTTTATTTATAACTTCTTTCACAAAGATCCTTGCTACATTTGATGGTATCCTATTTGCCTAACATCCTGCTACAAAAAGTAGAATCCTGCACTCTCCAGGGTGCAGTTTGTTTTTCACAGCAAATTACTTTCTGAGGTATCAGTAATGAATCAGAAATAGTAATGAGGTTTTCTTTTATCAGGAGTTCTGACATATTGGGAAAATGTACTAAGCTGCTGGAAGAGCGCTGCAAAGCAGGATGCTGTGCTCTCTAGAGGGCAGCTTAGGGATAGGCTTCCAGGTTTGCTGAACACATGAGCAGCAAATCCAGGCTTGATAGTAGTTCAGGAGGTGCCTTGTTATAGACATGTATTTGTACTGAGATTTGAATGTATGCTTAAGTACTCTCCCAGTTTCTGTATTTCAAAATCTAGCCAAGTTCTTTGTTAAATCTTAGAGAAATGTCCCACTTGCAGATATGGGTTTGAAATAATGCCCTTCTAACTGTGTAAGAAAGGATGAAGTTTGCATACAGACATTTAGGGGTCTGGATTCTAAATAGATTCAGACCTTGGACTAAGAACCAATACAAGTGTCTTGCTTGTGTTCTATAGAGATAAATCACATTTATATAATTTAGTAGTAAATGGCTAAAAAAACCTGGATAATTTGAATCTGGTTTGTTTTATTTTTTAATTTTTTTTTTTCATAGAATCATAGAATAACCAGGTTGGAGGAGACCCACCGGATCATCGAGTCCAACCATTTTTTAATAATAGCACATCTTATATTATGATACGAGTTACTCAAGGTTGTTAAGATAATGTTCACTCCCATAGCACATGAGTCAGCTCTTCAAACCCAATAATTAGTATACTCATTGATTCATATTATCATTCAACCCATGATGGGTCATTTGTGGCTTCCAGTCTTCTGGACACAGCCATATGGCATCCCAGTGGGATCCAGGGCACTGACCCTGGGCTGTTACAAGGGATACATGGTTGGCATGGTAGACTACTGATTGAATATTAGCCACAGCAGACACGTCATTCCCACTCTGCTTTGAAATGAGTCTTTAATTAGAAAGAAAATAACAGCAGCAAATGAAGTTTCATGGTTGTTGTCTTAAGTAAATATTTTGACCCGTTGCCTGTGGTACAAGCTCAGAAAATTCCCCCTAGATTTTCAGGCTGCCAATCAGAACAAACACAGGTGTCTTGAGTGGTATCCAACTGTCAATCATCTGAAATAGGTAAGGAGGTTTAAATAGGAGAGAAGACTTGCCTAGATAAAAAGAACATATATATTTATGTTAAATTTAGCTGTGTCTTTTCTAGAACCAGCTATTCTTGAAGATGTAGTTGTACAAGAAACTGAAAATATTTTTCTATTTTTGCTTTTTTCCTTATAATGGAAAATCTTGTCAAATAAATTTACTAGTAGCTTTAATTCAATTCTTTATTTCACAGTCTCATTTATTATTCTTACATGCCCTGAAAGAAGAGCCATTGGGTTTAATTACATTCTGGGGGGAATAACTAGTTAAGGATGCATGTTTTACATTTCATGAATAATGCATGGTTTTAGGTACATAACTTTTAATGTTTTATCGGTTTGTAAGATGCTGAGATAATCCAGAATTTATTTTTTTGCCCTCAGAAATGAAGATGTAATTATTTTTTTAAATTTCCTATTCTTAAGCCCTTCATTCTGGCTTTGCTGTTTTCCAACCCCTGAGAAGCCTTTCCTAAAAATGAAGCAAATACTTAATGTCTTAAACAACCACTAATTTACTTGTAATTAAATAGAAATAGATTTTCTGGTGCTTAATACTTATTATAAGTCAGAAGGAGTATTTTCTAAACAGTCATTTGAAATTTTTCATTGCAGAGAAATATAGACTCACTGAGATATGCATTTCCTAAAGTTTATAGTAAGCCAGTTCCATGTTTTTATTAAAAAGAAATATGATTAAGCCACTGACTAATAAAAGCAATGGTTTTACACGCATAAATCCCACCACTCCCTTTTGTGTTGTAAGCCCTAACAGTGACTATTTTGTCTTTCAACAGTTTTCTCAGGGACAAAGATAACTAAAAACTCTTGGGGTATTATTTCACATTTTTCTTAGTTAGGGGTTATATTCATTTATACCTTAAATACTGCCATGGTCTTAGAAACAGTTTTAGCTGTGGATCAAAGCAGAAGCCCATCAGAAACACTGGTGGTATGTAGTACTAGACTTAAAACATGTATATCATAGACAAACATTCTCTCAGAGGATCCCAAGCAGCCAGTTGTTGTTTTATGCACTAGAAAGTCTGATTTATAACATACTACATGCTTGCCCTCATGCTAGTGTTTTATAATGTCTGTTTTTTAGAACCACTGTTACCAGTCTGTATATCCTATGGACCTTAGTGCCATAAATAATGCTTGCATCACATACATTCATGTGGTATCTTGGTTAATTTTCTTAGGTTAAATTTCACAGCAGCCCACTTTTTAAATTAGGTATTCTAGGTGATTTTTAGCAATGATAGTTTTGTTGAAGGTCCTAATTAATAAAAACACATGCACATACTCAAACACATTCCAATATTTTACTGTGTCATACTTCTGTAAGATGAAAGTATGTATTATTTTTTTTCTTTGCTTTTTAATTAAAGTTGTCTTCTGTAACTGAGGTTTGAATCTGGTTTAGTACTCTTTAAAGTAGTTATGTCTTAATCCACAAATGAAAGGAAATGTTTTCTCTGTAAACAATTAAGAAGATTGTCTACTTAAGCAGGTGAGAAGATAACAAACACAAATTGTGCATGTTGGTATTGAATAAACGCTTTACTTATTAAGTAAGGACAAAGTGTTTCTTCTTGGAAACAGCGGAGCTGTTAATGAAGAGGGGACATTCAGGAGATCACAGGAGTTTCTGTAGGGAGATTGTGCCATTTGAAGTCCCACCTTCATCACTGATGCATGCTGAAACCCATACTAAACCTTCTAAAAGCAGTACCAGTGCCCATTGCTAGAGGTTGTAAGGCCTTTCCAGCTCCTGCTGTGGCTACCTCAGCACTTCAGTAGCTCTTGTGAAGAAGTCTTGGGTGGTCTTCCTCAGTTTTGTCTAGAGGGAAGCTCTCCACACAGACTCCCTGTGCCTCTTAAGTCCTATAAACAATCAATAGCAAAAGGAAGAATCTCCTCTCTTTGTGTTTATCTGTATGGTAGGAAAGGTGACCTAAAAGATTCTCCCTTTATCACTAAAACTAGTTCAAAGACTAAAATCCTTAGGGTGATTTCCTGTGACTTTGCAAGGCTGTAACAATGCATATTCTTCAATTTCTGTGTGTTTTGTCTTTTCCTCCTACATGTTAAACTCTTAAAAGTTTCTGAGAAGAAATCTGTTTTGAGACATTATGAATTCATTCAGTTAGTAACATGGAGAGAAAAATAGCTGTTTTGCTAAGCTGTTATTATTGGCAATAGGTCAAATTCTGCCAGCAGTTTCTCTCTTCCTGATGTGGAGCAGACCTACTGAAATGCATATGGACTCTTCTGGTTCCACTTCGGAACAATTTCAAGGAGAATTTAGCCCATTATACTTAATTATGTGAAAATCATCATGTAAAGTCCTCATTAGCCTTTCTATTTGTGCTGCTATTTTTCTACTTTAATCATTCCAGCTGATATGTAAGTGATACTTGGTCTGGCATTTTATATTTTATATTTTATATTTTATATTTTATATTTTATATTTTAATACTCTTATAGTACTCTTTTTGAATCCCTAGCTATAGTTTTGTATTTTCTTTTGATAGTACTAGGACTTGATTTAACAAAGGAATATATGATTTTGAAACTCAAATGAGCCTGCACTACAGAAAACCTCACTAAGTCAACAGGTGCCTATTGAAGATAGGGCCACATGTAGAAATGTATTAATATTACATCAGGATTGCTGTGTTGCTGGAATCGTAAATATCACTGTTTATGATAATTGAAAGAAAATAAATTCATTTTTTAGTGCTTTGAGGTGCAGTGTCTATTTATGTTACGTGTTAGTAGATAATTCAGCCTCCAAAGAACACTGCCCTGGGCTGTGTTCTTCTCAATCCTTCCTCTTTCATATCTGATTGAATAATTGGAAAGAAATCCTCCTTTGGACAACTATGTTAATGTAGAAAGTGGGCGACTATTTGGTGGAAATCTTCCTTATTAACTGGAATGATATCTTAAAAACATAATGAGTCATTTTGGTTACTGTGGGACATAGGATTCTAAAACAGAAGCCAAATGTGAAGTTCTCATGACTTGTCCAAGTGTATTTACGGATGTTTTTATCTTACCCTCACATAATGGGGACCACTTGTTCCCATTAATACTTCCGCAGTCTTTCTGTAAAGCATGTTGTATACCATTTCCTTTTTTAAGCCTTCAGACTGCATGTAGACCAGTGCAGTATGTTGTGAAAGATGAATATATGTTGGTATATGTGGCTTCCAAAATGCTTTCAACTAGATGATGTAAAAAATATGCAATAATATGAAATAATATCTTTCTACTCATGTTTGCTTGGGGGCGTGTGGTGGTGGTGGATTTTTTTGCCTTTTTTTTTTTTACATATGCGTGTGTACCTACTATCTTGCTTTCAATTATACCTATTGTATTACTTGGAACTAGAGGGTGAAGTCCTCCCCTTTCTTGTAAACTGTACAGTTTCAGATCCTGCCGTGTCACAAGGACATGAATCTCCTGTCAAAAGGCACTCATAGAAACTTATTTATTTTTCCTCTGACCTTACGAAGCCTAGAGAATACAACCTATGAGCACTGACTATTGATGTTAGGTGTGCTCAAACACTAATCAGATGACAGGCTGGCTGATTTCTCTCCCTTTTTCTCCAAGGAGTGCAACAGTTGCTTAGAAATGACCCAAATAATTTTTATTAATGGGACCAACATTACTTTCATTTCAAAGGAGACAAACCATTTAATAAAATGTGTGTTCAGTTGTGTTCATTAGTGCTAATCAGTAGTTCATTAAACCTTAATCATATCAATTTCGGGCCACTAATATTCAGGTAGTTTAATAAAGGACCCAGCAGCAAAAGAGCACACATTGCATATTCAGGAGCATATTCATCCATAGCAAACCCCACTTGAATACATGCTGTCCATTCTGTTGGGTGTCAGGGATGTGATAATAACAGATAAAAAAAAAGAAGTATACATGGCAAAATACTACTGATACAGTTTTAACTATAGCACATGCTGTGCTTGTGGGTTATGAAGCCTCTTCCCATAAAGCACTCTTTCTGACTTTGGTTTGAGTAAGTAGTGTGTCATGCTAAAACATTTGACCAATAGAATTGGCCTTCCCAGCAGAAACAGCGGGGCAAATTCTAAGGATATTGGGAATGCTTAGTATTTTGAAAGATGATTTGTAAAACAATGTATTGAAGGGCACTGTATAGTCTTCAGTTCATATTTTTATAAACATATATAAAATTTTAGGGTGTGTGTAGTTCTACTGAAGTCACTGCTACATTTGTTGCATTCAAAGCTCATAAATCTTGCTCAGTGCTTTTCAGAGGTCTCATACTGTCTTCCAATAAAGACAATTCTCTCTGGATGTGTGAAGCCCAGACACTGGTACAGAAAACATTTAACAAATATTCTTCACTTCTCACTATTTATGTACTAAAAAGTCACTCTGAATTTCATGCTTTGAACTGAGGTCTCAGGAATGAGTGACTTGTATTGATATACTAATTTTGTGTCAGAGTTCTGATGTGCCAGAAATATCACGATCTGTTTAATTCTAGTTAAAATCTTATATTTATGCATGTTTGTACAAGCATGTCAGTCCTAATTGCTTCTGTGAAACAAATAAGAGTTAACAGCTGGTTAGAAAGATGAATTTTAGGGAGAAGCCTGGAATTACTTGCTGCTTGTTTCTAATATCTTTTCTTCATTGACATCCAGTCATAGTTTTTGAGATGCTGGTTTCTATATTTCAGATGACCACAGCAGAAGAAGGTGTAGCAACACATCAATCTCTTCCTTTCAAGAAGTGCAGTGTACTACTTTATCATTTAGTACAGTAAGATATCATACATTGAGGTCATCCTTCTGATTCTGTCCAGGTAAGCAAATAGTTTAACTTGGATTGGACCATTACTTTAATCTTCTTTTACACTCTCTGTCACCTCTTCTTTTTGACTTAGCAGTTCTCTTGAACAGTGTTGACCCATTCAGTAAGAGATCTTGATGTCTATATTGAATTTTTGTCCTAAAATAAAACATTATGCCATAAAGAAAGAAAAGAATTTACCTCTTCCCTCCTCTGTAGACTGAATATTATATAGAGCCTATTGCCTTTTTTCTTGCACTATAACCACTCCTTTCACCTTTTTTTTTTCTAAATTAAATAAGGACATGAAAACGTTATGAGAAGATATATGCAATGACAACTGCATTTAGTTGATGAGTGTCCAGGCATATTAATGCAATAGAGTCTCAAGTGTCTCTGTTAAGATAGCTATATTCATCATGTGTTTACTAGGCATTCTTGTATAGCTAAGTAAATGGAATATTTGTTTTGCCAGCCTACTCTTATCAGAAATGAGTTAAATGTATAGAGAGCATCCTAGACTGTTGCTGTTTAATGTTTTGATAGTTTTAAAAACTATGTACTCATTTTGTCTGTCTGAGGGTCTCCATTCAGTCGGCCTTTCTGTTGACTGGAATCTCATGTAATGCACTTTGTCACCTCTCAATAACTCTGCTTGAACTAAAGCTGACATTACAATAGGCTGATGATGCTTTAACATTCTGGTTAGAAAATTACCAGCAGCTCAAGAAGCAGTGTGAGTTCAGACATTGTTGTCCAATAGGCACTATAACATTGGGATTTCCAGCTCTGCAGGTACAAGCTAATATTTTAGTATAGTGTGATATTTTCTCCTGCTTTCTTGTCACATGACATGCAGAGCAAACAATCTAGTTGAGCCAGACAGGTTTGTGCAGATAGGTTGGGTCCCCTGGGCACAAGCAGCATAATCCGTTCTTCAATGTTTTCCTTCCTGCCCTTTCTTTTCTCTTCCTTTGAAGCTTACTGGCATCTTTGGCATATAGTATGGCAAAGTCTGAAGGAAGAGGTTAAATAAGGACTGGAGGGAGAAGGCAGCTTAAACTATGTGCAGTTTGGATTTGGCAAAGGGTCCTACACAACATCTCCAAAGGTTTTTCTTAAACCATTTGTAGTATAAAGGTCTTTATTTTTGTTAAGTGAGAAGAAAATAAAAGCAGAGGTTTTGGGGAAGTCCTAAGAATTGCCAGCAGCGCAGGCTGTTTGACATATACCCTTTGGTCTGTGGAAGCTGTTGGCAGAATGAAAATCAATTCAGTCTATGAAAGACTGATGGTGGACTGGCACGGGATTCTGTTATACCTGAACTGGCTGTACTTATGAAGGTGGCATGTCAGATGTTGGAGAATTTAAAATGTCTGGTCTGAATATGAGGACTCGCATAGATGCAATTTCTTCTAGACGCTGTCAAATCAAAGCTGTATTGTTGTAGGTGAGCTTTTTCTTTGCTTTCTTTTCCTTTCAAGTTTTTTCCTTTCTCTTTTTCTTTCTAATTTTCTTTCTTTTTTTCTTTTCTTTCTTTTTTCTTGTTTCTTTCTTCCTGTCTTTCTTCTTCCTCTCTTTCCCTTCCTTTTTTTTCTTAAAAAAAAAAAAACCCAAAAACTTCATATGGGATCTCCAAGGGAAAAAAAGAATGCATACAACTTAGCTAAAGAGCAAGGCTCTCCATCAGCAGCTACAACAGGCTCATTCTCTCTGGCCTAAGATACCTGTGGCTCACTGAATAGTGAAGCAGTACCAGAATATAAAAAACAACCCATTGTAAAGCAAGGATGGAAAGAGTGTAATTAGGAATGCATGCTTTTCACTGAAGTTATGTACTGATATTGATCAGGGCATAAAACAATTTAAACACATGATTTGTTTGCAAAAGAGTGAGAATCTAAGCTTAAAATACTAACAAAATATTTGGTTAAAGAATAACAGTAAGTGGACATTTGGAACAGATGAATCCCATGTTTTATATAGCCTAATAAAATATTATGAACTGGATGCATGTCTAAAACTGCTACTAAGGGGGACTACATGACGCACAGGGATTGCTTATGTGGTTTAGAACCATTAAATTTGGCTCACTGTATTGAGGAAATTCTAGTAAGAATGGAGCCTTCTCTTTCTCCTTAATGGTGTATGATGTCCTGCATGAAATCTGGGTGGGTGAGTTTTCATTCTAATACTCAGCAGACAGATGTCCACATCATGCAGTAAAACTGTATGTTAATTTGCTATTGTGTTCTCTACAGAAAACGGTACAGGAATGAGGGCTGAGCACTGAAGCTGAAGCCTAGAGACTGGACCTCTAGTAGATAGTGTGTGTCACCTTTTGAACTTGATTTAAATAGTTGAAAATAAACATTTTTTGATTCATATTGTGTTTTGGTAGGGTATGGTTGTGTGTATGAGTTTCTATAATTGCCTTTAAGTTGGTGATAGCTATTCAGCCAGAAGAAATGTCTTCTGTAAAGTTGGCACCCTGAATTCCTTTTTCTCAGGATGTTAATTCCCCATCTCTGAGGTCCTTTCTAGACATCCTTCACATTCACTTTGTTGTCCTCCACTGTTGCTTGAATTTTTAAAAAATGTTTTATGTTAACCTGTTGCTTCTGGTGGGCCTTCAAAAGAATTTTGTTCTCCAAGGCCTTTCAATTTGATTGTGGGTTTCTGTTTTCAAAGGAATAATTTTAAAACTAAATATGTTCATTCTGCACTCTGATCCACAGTATGAGAAACTAATGAAAGAGGTGGGAAAAATGCACTAAGATGAAAGTTTTGTCTTTTTTTAATTAACTGATAAAAAAACAAAAGGAATGTATTTGAAGTACAAATAAGACAGCTTATTTGAAGTGTAAGATATTGAAGGAGAAAGTTAATAAAAAGATATGTCTGGAAAACTTGAGTGAAATATAGAAAGTACGGGCAGCAAAAGTAGTAAAAGATACATGAGAAATCAGCTTAAATACATAGAATATAAAAAAATGTATACAAGAAACCTGTGTTCAAGCTAAGGTTCATTGAGGCTGTTGAAAGACTGAATAGAGTTATTAATGATGTGGTTAATGTTAAAAGCTAAAATGGATTGTTTACAGTGGTATTTGTTCAGGAGAGCACCTGAAGATTGTATGCTAGAGACTATGATAGGCTTTTCTACTGTTTTGAAGTAAAGTTAAGGGTTATAATACATTAAATCTGGGAAAATTAAAACACCAGTTGAATTGCATTCCGAAGGATTCGAAATAAGTGATACAGGAAATTGGAAATCTGATATAGATATAGAGGAAAGTAACATAGTGATAGATGAATAGTATTTCCTGCAACCCACATTGCTGGAGCTGTGGTGTGGTAGCAGTACGTTGTCATAGCAATGCTGGATTTTAAGAAAATGGAGATTAAGTTTGCAAACACTTCATCAGTTGTTGGGTATTGCAGCCTTTATATATATATATGTTGTTTGGTAAAAGAATATACAACTAGTAATTCAGCAGAGTTTGAAAATGGGCCTAAGGGATTTGGAAGCAGAAATTGCAGTGAAAAATTATAATGAAACTTGTATACATGTATCAACTAAAATCCGTGAAAATCTACCCTGAAGTGTTGAAGGAGTTTTATTCTTGGTTTGTTTGTTTACCCAGTAAACCTGTCTGCATAGGCACTGGGAGAAGTTTTACAACTGAAACACATGGCTTCCAAGAACTACAATTGTTTCTGTGTTGGGTGGGTTTCAATTAAGTTTTATTGTCTAAATTAGGTTCACTGTGTCTTCTACCCACTTGCTGTGAAAACTCTAATGGAAAGATGCTGGTGTGAGACCATTTGTTGCATGGGGAAACTTTGTCTGACAATCTGAACTACATTGTAGTTAGTATCAGGAATAAAGGGCTTTGGAACTCACTTTGAGAAAATGAGAACCTTATCTGTAGATATCACTTTAACTAGATACTATAGCTTGAGTCTCAGATGCTCAAGACTGATTGTTTATATGGAATCTGCAAAGCAATCTATTCATGTTCATTTTGTAACAGCAAGGGACTGTAGGCAGATGGCGATGGGGATTTCTCTTGGTAGAGACCTCTTGAGTCTTTAGTGTGTGAATGACATGCACAGACAATATACACTTACAAACTTGAGTACGTGGTCAGCACTTTAGCTGAAGAGCACATTCTCATTTTTCTGTAGTAATCCATCTTAAAGAGTAATTGGGTTTTATCTTATTTATGATTTTTATTATACAGATTTTTTTCAAGTAACAGATTTTATGATACCTGAAGAAAAAATTAAAAGAGTTTTTTTTTTTTCTCACTTCTGTCCAGCGGATGCTGCAGATAAATAGAAAGATGTGACTAACAGAGTATTTCAGTCTGTACCTATAAGCTGACGTTGAAAGTTGAAAAGAGCCTAGTGAAGCTAAAGGCTCTGGCTTTGCTCACTTATTTCTGAACCTAGCCTAAGGCAGAACTAAAGATCAAAGCTTACAGTGTCAACAGGTATAAAGATGGTGTATTGCCTCATTGCAGTATTCTCTAGGTCTGATTTACACTGGACAGAGCACAGAACTAGTTGAATGGTGGAGCTTAAATAAAGTATTAGTAAATACTTGAATCATTGAGGATGAACTTTGGAGGCAAAACCAGCGAGCTAGCTCTTTGGCTTGTCATTCTTATGTCTTATGCATGTAATGTCAAAATGCATTGGGACACCTTTACTTGTTTAGGCAGAGATATGAATCAAACCAAATGTTTCATCACACCATTTTCCCCCCAGCAGCTGAGGAAATCCTTTGATAGAGTATCGCTAATTTAAAAGAGGACTTCTTCACAAATCCAACATTTTCAACAGCTAAGACCTCATCTAGGGTAGTTTTCTTGGATATGTTCTTTAAAACTGAACCTAGGAAAGATTAGCCATGAGTTACAGTAGACAGAAATGCCCATTTTGTGGGATGCTGACTTATCAACAATCATTTCTATCTTGAGATGGGGAGGGAAGAGACAGTGAATCGCACTTTTCACAAAAGTACTTTTGTTTCCGTGGAGGTAAAGCAGTATCAGATATAGCTGTGTCTCAGGTATAAATGCTTTCGGATACAAGGCAACTCTTCACAGCAACAACCCTAAGCCTAACCCTGACTCTAATGGTTCCCCATGAAGAATAGTCCTGTGGAGATTTGCCTGTGGAGAGTTGTCCCTTCCTGAATGCTTTATGCTCAAAAGCCTCCTACTCATGTTTCCTTGAAAGAGGCTATAGTTGGAGCCTGTAAGTCTTGTGACTTGGCTAAAAGTAGAAGAGAGATCTGGAGATCTGATTGCTGTGAAGATGCAGACCAGCCCAGAGGTTGGAAGAAGAATGGGAAGCCCTTCAACTGCATTTTCAACGAGATGTGTGAGCAATGCTCTGACACATGGTTTGGTTTCGTTTGGTTTAACAAGCTTCTGGCTGAGGGCATCATCATTTAGGATAATTTCTTTTTTTTTTCTTTATTTTTCATCTGTAGAGGAAATGAGACTTGGACTAAGATTGCCTTCCCTTAAAAAAATATTTTGATGGTTAAGGGCTTTGCTCACAGTCATGTAATGTTTCCATCTAATATGTACAGTTATTTATATGATGTTACCACTCGTTCTCCCAGTTATTTTGCAGTCCGCCCTGGATAGTCTCACTAAATACTAAATATCTTTGTTCATGTGCAGAGAGCTACTTTTGAGCTTCCCTTGAATACAGATTTCCAAGGGAAGACTCTTTCCACTAAAGCACCAGGATAAAATACAGAGTACAGGCATTGAAGTATTGTACAAAGACCTCTGCACTTTGATGTTGCCATTATGACATTCTAAGACAAAAATCACAGAGGGCATTTGGTGAGCTATATGTCCATCCTACTGAGCCTTTTAAGGATCAGGTGAGTTACCCTGTGCTTAAACAGAAAGCAAAATTGGATTCAGATTATTTACACAAATCTGTTTTGGAAAATAGTTTTAACATGCCCAAAAGCACACTAGAAACTTAACAGCTGCAGACTGAAGATTCCCCTTTCTCCAAGAGCTTGGTATCTAATTAAACATCTTGGTTCACATAAGCCCAAAAAATGAATTAAGGGATAAGAAGTGGAAGGGGCTTTATTTACTGTAATACAGTGATATCACAATCTGGCTTTTACGAATTTGTAATT
Source organism: Phaenicophaeus curvirostris (assembly GCF_032191515.1). NCBI lineage: Eukaryota > Metazoa > Chordata > Aves > Cuculiformes > Cuculidae > Phaenicophaeus > Phaenicophaeus curvirostris. The sequence goes on from NC_091392.1 coordinate 92,695,272, forward strand.
TGAGTTGCATAATTTTTTTTGTAACTTTTTTTGTATTTCATTTATTCAGATAAAGCCCACTTCTGACAGGTTGTATACAAAGGATAGCTTATTGGGGAATTTCAAATTAGGAAAATGTTGTGGCCTGTTGTATTGGCAGATATTCCCTATATAAGGAGCAACATAGAATCATGGAATCATCATAGAATGATAGAATAGTTTGGGTTGGAAGGGACTTTAAAGATCATATAGTTCCAACCTCCCTGCCATGGGCAGGGACACCTCACACTAGATCAGGCTGCCCAAGGTCCCATCCAGCCTGGCCTTGAAAACCTCCAGGAATGGGACTTCCACAACTTCCCTGGGCAACCTATTCCAGTGACTCACCACTCTCAGCATGAAGTTCTTCCTCATTTCTAGTCTAAATCTGCCCTTCTCCAGTTTATACCTGTTCCCCCTCATCCTATCACCACAAGCCTTTGTGAATAGTCCCTCCCCAGCTTTCTTGTAGGCCCCCTTCAGCTACTGGAAGGTCGCTATAAGATCTCCTCAGAGCCTTCTCTTCTCCAGGCTCAACAAGCCCAACTCTCTCAGACTGTCCTTGTATGGAAGGTGCTCCAGCCCTTGGATCATCTTTGTAGCCCTCCTCTGGACCCATTCTAACAGCTCTATATCCTTCTGATGTTGAGGATCCCAGAACTGGACACAATACTCCAGATGAGGTCTCACAAGAGAGGAATAGAGGGGCAGAATCACCTCCCTTGCCCTGCTGGCCACGCTTCTTTTGATGCAGCTCAGGATATAGTTGTGCTTCTGGGCTGCCAGCACACATTGCCAGCTCATGCTGAGCTTCTAATCAACCAGCATCCCCAATTCCTTCTCTGCAGGCTGCTCTCAATACATAGTGTGTTTGAGGGGAAGAAACCCGAAAACACAAATGCAGAAACAAATACAAAGTTGCTTTCTGAAGCCTAAATTTAATGATTTAGTCAGAAGTCAGAATATTTAAAAAATAAAAATTTCCAAAATAACACTGTTACTCATTCTGTAGATGTGAACTTGTGTGGCATTTGAGGATACTGGTATTTCCTGAATGCTGACAGGTCTAGATCTAATGAAAATCTCCTGTAGAATACATCCCAAATGCTGCCATACACCGAGCTGATGTGGAAGTTCTGTGGCTGGATGGCTTTACGAGATGCCTGGAAGCACCGCAGGAAATGGTATCGCTGTGGCACTGCTCCGTGACAGTCTAACTGATACCACCTTGTGTCCCTTTGGGAGGGAACCATGGTGAGTTGGGTTAATCGCTTTGAAGCCTCAGGAGCTGGACAGAACTTGTAGGACTGCAGTTCTGAAGCTTGAATGTCTTCACAGGGCTGCACGTGGCTTTGGCTCACCACATTTGATGCGAGTATAAATTATGTCCTGAAAGCCTGCAGTTATTCATTCCAGAGCTGCTAAGATGCTTTGATGTGCATGGATTAGATGGTGAAGAAACCCTGGCTCAGCTGGTAATATCCCACAGAGGGTAGATGCATGCATATAGTAGGAATATAAATTCTCTTTGAGGCCTTACAGAGGAACAGGGTTTACATACAGATCTGAGAAACTACTTCGGGTTTCTTTAGGAAATCTGAAAAGTGCAGTGTACAAGAGAAAGACTATATGTGGAGTGCCACTTTGAAAATTGCAGGTAAAAAACTGCATGTGCTCTTAAGAAGAATGAGTAAAGTACCATTTTATACCTAGTGCAAAGGAGCAGAGAAAGCTTGTGGCACTGAGCGTGGAGTTTGCAGTGGCTTTGTTTGAAGGTAGCAAAGAATGAATGGAATATGAGTGCCAGTGACGTGTCATAAGTCCAAGGGGACTGGAACAGAACTGTTGTCGATGCCTTCCTGTCTTCTCAGTGCATTGTGCTTTTCTTGTGTATATAAATTGCTTGCATGCAGGATGGACAGTATATTTATAACACAGATGAATCAAAATTTATTTATTTACAGCCTAAGGCTTATCAGAATGCTGACAATTGAGAGATTCTCTGTAAAGGTGCGCTAGTCAATGTACTAATCCTCTTCTAGATAATTGCAAAAATAACAAGCCCACCATGATTTTATTAAGCCATATTAATTTCCTGTGTGTTCTGGGAGCCATAAGGTTTTGATGGTGTTTGTTGTTTTGTGGGGTCTTTAGAGTTTGCTTGATTGTTTTTGGGGTTTTTTTAGATTACCGTAAGCATTTCTGTCTCAGCTACAAAATTAGAGAGAATTTTGTCTTTTGTAATGACAATTAAACACAGTTTGAAAGATTGTAGCCTGGATGTAATAGCCTGATTCTTGGAGTTTATTAACTGAGGAACTAAGTGAATAATTCTGAAGAAATAGTTTTCTTGACAGCTGGACCCTCCAGTGTTCTAAATATTTTCACTGAGCAGATTGGATTGTTAACATCATTGTTAATATCAGAGTAGGTACTGCTGGTTTCAACTGAGACTTTCTGTGACCACATCACTTTTTTGAGAGTGTTTCTTTTTAACGGGTGTTTTTGGACCTGTCCTCTTGAGTTTAGAGGCTTGGTTTGCTTTTCAAAACGTACTTGTAGCTACATGTACAACGTATTGAACTGTTTGAGGGGAGAGTAATTTATCATGCAGTCTTGGACTGGCATCTCAAGGAAACTGTGACCTAAGCCTAGATCAGTTCTATCCTGATTTGTAAGAAGTCTCCCTGTGTCAGAGGAGGACAGATCTCAGCTAGTTTTCATCCCACTTTTTAAGTGTTCTTGTAGGAGGAGCGTATCCAAGATAGTGAAGACACTTAGTTTCACAGTTTTGTAGGAAGAAATGCATAAAGCAGAGCTTTGATGTATGTGCAGGATTTCTAAGATGGGCTAGAGAAACATCATGTATCACTTGAATTTTCCAAGTGTTGGAATCATCTTCACAAGAAGCTTAGATTTGTTGTAGTCCAGAGATAACAAAAGTGTATTTGATGTCCCTCCTTTATTACTTTGGAGGAGGATCACTTAGAACAGTTAGGACACTGGAAAGACCCAACTCCACTACAGTGTTCTCTGTATGTAAGATATTAGATTTAACAGATAAAGGGGAAAAATAGAAGGCAAAACTATTAGTATCTTGGCTGGAGACTGGCAGCAGGCTAGTGGTGGAGAAGGATTAGAATTTGGTTCACTGGCAATTCCCTTCAATATTAGAGTCACGACCACATGTTTTTCTTAAAATGGCTGTGGTATTTATTGATGTTCTTCAAGATTCCTTGGTTTTATGTCAAACTTGGTTTATCTTATGTAGTCTCTACAGCTTTTTTTGAGCAATAATTCTTACTGATTACCTCATTAAATAAAATACTATGATTTGAATGACTTAGATATATATGCTTACACTTTTTAAAAAATGTACTCAAATGTCATATTACGAGTCTTCAGATTTTATTAATTCTTTCTGTGAACACTTATGCCTATAAAGGTTGATTTCCTAGGTCTTGAGGAGAGGCAGAATGTGGTGGGAAAACATGTCAATACCCTTTCTCTGATAAAGTGGCAATTGGCAGGGCTACTTGTGTAGCAGTTCAACTCTCCCTAGGACTGAGGAATTGGAAGCAGGGGAGAAAATTACTTATGATAGGAAATAAAAGGTCAAAATATGAACTTTGAGTAACTAAACATGTAAAAAGCTACAGCAAGTACATGATATTTATAGTATGACAGTTCCATTGTGATCCTGGCAGAGAGAAATCCAGAACTGTTTTGATTCAGCTGTACTTAGAGCCAAGGAGTGTAATTTTGCTCAGCATGTCTATTCATGTGCTGTGAGAATTAGTTGTTTAAGGAGAGGGGGGGCAAAAAAGTGCCAGGTGCTCCAAGTGTGCACAAAACAAAGTGGAAAATATTTCTTCTTCCTACCTGCTTAATCCTAAAAAGAACCAGCATTTAGCTTGGATCAGTCATTTATATTTAAGATGGGTTTTTTCTTCCCCCCTCCGACTCTCTCCAGGCTCACTTCTGAAGCGCTTAAAATCATTTAGGGGATGAGCAATAAGAGAGCTCCAAATGAAAAAGGAAAACATTAAATAAGTATATGTTAGCTGTTTAAAGAGACAACAAGCAAGGATATTTGTGCCGATGTACACATCTGTGGATCATGCTTTTAAAAGCTCTTATTTCATGATTAATATTTTAAAATGGTGTATTTTTTTTCTCTCATCATTTGAAAATCTTCAAATGCTGTTTACTTAATAGAAAGTCTTGACAACTTAGAAAGTCTTGACACCTTACTTTGGGAATGTGTGCAGGCTTGTGCTAAGCATAAATTCTAGGTAAAAGTAGTGGAAGAGATAGCTGCAAAATGAGTAGTTACTTAAGATTGTGATGCTGCAGTTGTCAACATCTAAGAAAAATGAACCAGTGGGGCAAGAGCCAGGTCAGCACTAATTTCAATATATTTTTCATTGCTTGTTATTATGAACATCCTAAATTCTTGTATGAGAAGCAAAATATACTTTGAAATGAAATCAAGGCAAAACAGAAAATGCATTTTTAGATTAAAAATTATCTAACTCAGCATAGATTTGTTCAGAAGAGTCAAAAGCTAGTCAGTCCTGCCTTTTGCTTTAGCAACATCACACAAAAACCTGAAAGTGGAGGAAGAGGAAGAGAATCTTGACTAAACAGCAGCCTTGATGATGATAGAAAGTAAAAAGCAATTTCTCATTTGAAATAATAGCCCAAACTTGACCAAGATAGAAAGCTAGATAAATAACATGCATTTAATTCTAATTTGGCATACATTACTTCTCTTTAAATTTAAAAGTAAGATAAGATAGAAGTATTTTAATGATAATTGGAGGATTTTCATTTTATTAGTAAAGAAACCTAATCATTCAGCGGTGTCTGCAGATTGACTAATTGTGTCGTGCTCCTGGAGGATCCAAGTTACTCATCTGCTTTGAAACTGGAAAGATAATAAAGCCATTTGACGTTGTAAAACTTAGATTTGCAGCAATCATAGTTAAAGCTATTGTTCAAAAAAGTGTCAAGCTAGACACCTATCAGCACTTTCAGATTTTATGGTGATTTTGGTTGTATGAAAGAAAATCAACAAACCCAAAACAAAAAACAACCACCAAAACCACATTTCCCCCCTGAATTACATTTGCAAACCATCACGTCTGAGATGTAAGGCAGACTAAGAATTATCTCTCTGCCACTTGTTCCCTGCATTAATCTTCAGGTCTTTTAATACAGGTTGGGAGCAAAGGGTCAGGATGACTCAAAGGAATGGTGATAGGATGCACAGAGCTTTTCACCTATAGGTCATTAGGTCAAGTCCAGCCAGAATGAATGTTGCCTTGAAGCTTTTACACCCCTTTATTACTCTGTAGCTCTAAGGGATATAGTCTGAAGGATCTATTTCTGCTTTCTAGTAAACTGGTGACCAGTGCTGGAAAAAGCTACTGCCCTCCAGATCCAGGTCAGTGGCAATGGCAGAGATACGAGATTTGCCTTCCACATCTAGCTGCTCCGATGAGTGACTGAAACATGCTGATGAGAATAGCCGTTCAACTTTCTTTATTGCTACCTCAACTGCAATGTTTTTCCTCTTGATCAATGAAAGATTTTAGTTCAGCCCCCTGAGCTCAGTAGTAACATAGCAGAGGGAGAAAAAATAAAAGTGGGATATGTCTAGATGCCAGCTGACAAGAAAAAAAGTGCAAAAATAAATGCAATATCTCTAGAACTTGTTTGTGGGAAATCCCCACAAACACAAACCTGTGAGTAGCTGTAGCTCATAAGAATAGGGTAGTGAAATCAATGGACATCTAAGCTGCTCTGTAATTTTCGAGACCTACTACAAATATGCATAGTCTTCTAGAACTTGCTTTAGAAGAATGGAATTAACACATGACTCTGGCTCCTGTAAACCGTGACTGAAATGAAAAAATTGACATAACTTTCAGCTATGATAATTGGATGTGTAATATTTGATTAATAAATAGTTGGAAGTATGCGGGTTTTTGTGTATGCATGTAAAATTTTTTTTGTCTTCCCCTTTTTTAAAAAGGACCCAAAAATATGCCTTATAGCTATTGAATGAAAGAATTCAAGAACAAATATAGAACAAAGAAAATTATTTGCTATATCAATAAACAAGAGATTGTTTTGTATATTCTGATAACATGAATGTCATCCTGTGTCCTGCAAAAAATGTCATGTGATTTTCCTGCACCTTTTCCTTCTTCTTTTAGAAATGGATAATTCTGTACTCAGCTGCCCTTGGCTCACTGAGGAGTAAATGACATGCAGTTCCACTTTTGTCCACCTTAGTAAGGTCAAAATCCAGCCACGTCATTAAGTCATTTTAAGGGGTAATTTTAAACAGAATGCCTGCCGTTTTGATTTCTTCATTACCATCTCTCACTTCTCTTACTAAAGCTAGCATAGTAATACGTATATAAAGAATTCAGGCACAGGGGTGGCATATTTGTGTTTCATTTGGCTCTATCAGGTGAATACTTTAAATGAAAACTTCTTCCACAGGTGTTAACACAGAAACTGAAACAGACTAGGGGGTGGGGTATGAGGGGTGTAAAAGCTCTCATCTAGTTCTTTATTTCTTCCATTTGTTTGTCTAAACCATGAATGAATTCAGTACTGAATGTGAATTTTATGTTAAGACCATAAGCAACTCCTTAAACTTTCTGATGCTTGCAAAATGGTACAGTAAGTGAATTGTAACAGCATTTGTAGGGTCTTTTTTTTTTTTTTCTTTAAGTTATTGCATTACATGTGAGTGACTGTGCCACATCAAGGTCTGTTTGGTGCAGCCCATCTCGTAAGAGCTGAAGGTGGGTGCACCCCAGATCCACAAGCTACATACTTGCATCTGGGCTTCTTTCCACCTGCACAGCTGAAAGAAGGTGTTTTGTTTATCTGTACAGCGATCTGAAGGCTGACAAGGTCACTCTCAGGGTAAAAATCAAAAGCAAAATTTATTCTGGCTTTGGCCAAAATAAACAGACCAAAATACTCAGGTGCACAGCCAAGGTTTTGCAATGAAACTTCCCAAAGCTGCAGAAAACAGATTTCAGTCTGCCTAGATCACAATCTGATCCCTGAACATAGCCAAAGTCACTCGGATTCAATCCAACACACATCGATAAAAGTCAAGAAACAGTAAAGTAAATGAAAGAGAGAGAGAGAGAGAAGAGGGAAAGGAGGGAAAAAGAAATAATTGCCACATTGATAGGCAGCAGCAGTTCCTCGGGAACATGTGGCCACTGCAGCAGCAGCTTCTTCCAGGCTGCATGGTCTGAGCTGGTCCCATTGAAGTGATGGGCAAGTGCACCCCTCGTGGCTCTTCATGAGTTCTGTTATAAGGCCAGTCCATGCCCCATCACCATGTCAGGGCTGGGCCCTGCCACATGTGTTCAGAAGCTCCTTTGGGAAGGTCTGAGCTGGCTCAGGATCATGAGCTCAGCCAGGTGAGGGAGTGGTGCTTGGTCCTGCACCTCCCCTCCCATTGAACCAGATGCCACAGACCAGGCCCACAGGCGATATCCTAAGTTCAGTCTTTGGGGAGCACCTGCTGTTGCACCCCTTCTGCTATTCATTGCCAGCACCACAGAACACGGGCACAAATGCCCAGCCTTCACACAAGATATTTAAGGCAGAGAAAGAAAAAAGTCGGACTTTACAGGTGCTTAGGAAAGAATATAATAAAAGGATAGGCATGTGACTCCCACGAGTCACAAGCCAAGGACTTCCTGAATCAGAGGGTAGTTTCTATGTATTTAGCAGCCTTTAATCCATTTTCTTCCTTGATCTTGTCCATCTTCTTCTTGAGGCATTACAGTGGAATCACATGTTGTATCTAGAACCTGCAACAACCCCCAGCCATGAGCACCTTCACTTGGTGTTACCTAACTCTTCTGTTAGAAAAGGCAGCGAATGGCCACTATGGAGCTATCCCTTTCACATGCTGTGGGGTATGTACAGACCTCACTTATAAACTATTCTCAGACATGTGGGATTTTTCCAAGACTGAGGACAGAACTTTGCTCTTTTGCTTATGGTTTTCCTGTAGCACCTTGATTTGCCTGTTGTACTCTCAAAAAATTTCTTGGGTTTCAACAAAATCCAGCCATGTCATTAAGTCGTTTTAAGGTGTAATTTTAAAAAGGATGCCTGCCAACAAGCATCCCAAACCCTATGATCCCCAAAGGACTTATTGAGTACAGGGTTATTTAGTGGAAGGTTTGTATATACCTATATCTGCCTAAATACATGGTCCTAATATTTAAAAAATGCATTCCATGAAAAATTGTACCTGAAAGAAGGAGTCTGTTTTTGAGAAATATATTTCCAGCGCAGAGTTACCTCTGGCCAGGAAAGGTTGAACAGTGATTCCACTGACTGTAAAATAGTTGGTGGATCCCTTATAGCTGGTAGCATTAACGAATCCACATATGTGTTGGTTGTGTACCTCTCAAGGCAAGTCCAGTTGGTGGTGAGGCAGCTGTGAGATTGAAGCAGTGAGGACTGACTCTCACCTTATCTCAGCTACCAAGGCTGCTCCCTGCAGCCATCCCTCTGGCTTCCCTCAGAAGGAGGGAAGCAGCACTTGGTTGCAGAATGTGGAAAACTTGGTCACATGCAGAACTGAACACCCACTTACTTCAGACACTGCTGGTACCTCCTGCAACTCACGCTGATCTGACCAGCAAGGGCCCTGGAGTCTACCTGCCTGGAAGGAAGGAGCTGTTGGAGCCTGGTTTGAATTGTCCTTGTAGCATCCATATCTGAATCTGTTTAGTGTTTAATCTGCTAGTGGTTTTTTAGTCTCACAGTTAAGGTTGCTAATGATTGATTAATCCAGCTCGGTATGGAGAGAGCACACCAGGCAGTTATAAATGAATTGCAACAATTTCTCTGATGCTACCTTGTGTAAAATGTACTGTCTGGGGCACAAATGAACAGCAGTGCTTCTATCTCTAGTCTTGACCCTGAGCTAATTAGGGCAGATCCTGTTCCATTCCATCTGCTGAGATGAAAAGAGGATTTAGACAAAGGTTTTCAAAGGAATAATTTTGGCTTGTATGATGGGGTTGCTTTTATTGGTGTTTTTTTCCTCTGTTTTGGTTTGTTTGGGTTTTTTTAAAGGAACACATGTTAGGGTACTTTCTGTAAATTCACTGTTCTGTGTAGCCATAAATGATTAATCAGGGGTGTGAGAGCCTGCATACCATTTCTTAAACAGAATATATTATGTTTGTCAGTGTGCATGTGCATGACAGCGAGTTTTGTTCTGAGGTTTGGGGTTTGGGTTTTGTTGTTTGGTTTTGTTTAAGAAGAAGGTAGAGGTGATCAATCTATGTTCTTTACAATCTGTGTTCTTCAGTGCAATGTGTACAGCTGATTACAAAATGGAAGTGGATGCTCATTTTAATGCCTGGATGATTTCTAAGACAGGATAATCAGGAAAAAAAAAAAGAAAAGAAAGAAAAAATAAATAAATGGAAAAAAAATTCATTTGGAACTCAAGCTGCCCCATGAGAATATCATTTAAGGAAGGGTAAGTTCTGCCTACACAGGTGGCAGAGGGTCCTCATCTTTACATGTTCTTGCTATACCTTGTTCTTGTACATGTAGATTGTACTTTATCAAAAATGATCACTTCCAACATACATGGAGTTGTTCAGCATGTGTTGAATGCAACCTTCAGTAATACAGTCACCATAATTTTGACCATTTAAAAATAGTCCCTTGCTGATTATCAACACAAAGCTCTTCTGCATCTTGGCCACTATAAAGATAAGACACTAAGAAATCAGTAGCAGGGGAACTGGGAATTGTATGGAGACAAGATTTTGCTGTTCTGTCATCAGCAAATCTGAGTAGAGAACTTTTTAGCAACTAGAAGTCAATTTGCTCTTACAACTGCATACATTCATTTCTTCAATCCAATTGGTGTTTGCTCCATGAACATCTGGAAGGAAGATGAGGGTGGATGTGGGGAAGAATGCTTTGAAAAGAAACAATCAACACTAGAACAGAAATCAGAGCTTTTGCATTTAAAGCAGCTTTTCTCTGAAACTGGAGACTAATGTGATTCCAGGCTGCTCAGATTCTACTGTTAACATGTCTCTTTAGGTTTTGATGACAGTTAACATAAATATTAATGACAATTTCATTAAAACTTGATTTCACACAAAAGTGGATTATTCTTTTTATTCATTCCCTTGTGCTAACTGTCATGCCCTGTTGAATAGATGCAACGTCATGCAAAATTGCCATGTATGACAACTACCTTATTACGTGCATGGAAAACCAAAACATTTTTCAGATTACAGGCATTAACACAGTGTAAGAGAAGGATGAATCCACATCTGATGTAATGAGTATGAATTATCCTGGAGAATAGGGTAAGAGTGTCACAGGAGAAACTGGAGGACAAAGCTGAAGGACCACTAGTATAGCAGGTGAACAGAAGACTAGTAAATTTTTAGTAAAACATTCTTGGTTTTGTTTGCCCCCTTTTAAAAAATTTATTGCCCTGGATTCCTGTTCCTCCAATGTGCATGTCATGACAGAAGTAAAATTAATTTCCAGTTATGTGATTAATATTAGGCTCACAAGATATTTTTTTATCTTATGTATGTTGTTTGTGTTTATGTTACACCTGTTGATGGGCAAGCTAGTATTCTTCACTTTCTCTAATAGCTTTACAGTAAATGATTCCTTTACAGAAAACATATAAATACTATGATTCCCAGCATTATGATGTCATAGCACCTATAAATACTCAAAGTACAGAAATGCATCCTTCTAAATGGAGAGTTTATAGTACTCCTGTGGATACCTTCCAGCCAGAGGATGAGCAGCTCATAATTCTTTTTTGACAGAACAAATAGGAAATCCATGATTCCTATCAAGTTCTGTAGAAAGACCCAGACACCCAAATCCATATTCCATACTTGCCTTGTACATGTTTGAAGCACTAGCAGACTTTATTGTTACACACTGGGGAATCTTCAAAACTATGACTGGCAGGTACAAAGGATATTAACAAGACAAATATGTTTCAGTATATTTACCAGGTGGCTACTGCTGTTTCAAAAGTAGTAAAATGTTGTATTTATTGATCTATGATGTTTCCATAGGCACAGAAAGAAAGCTGTATTGTGATTTTTTTTATTTTAATTTTTTAATCTGAAGGAGGGTAAGGATAGGCAAGGCAGAAGAAGAAAGAAGATTTGGATATTGCCATAGAGGCTATCAAGTTGCATAGTTTACTATTAACCCCATTTCAATAGCAGCATTTAAAATCACAAGGTTTTCATTCTGTGTATGCAAATTATTTATAATGCCACATACCCTGTGTGTTAGCATATGCAGTCTCCAAATATTTCCTCTGTGTCTAAGCATTCTAGTTTTTAAAGCACTGCAATAGTGCTTTAGAACAAGCAAAGAATTTACCATATAATCTGATTTTGTGTGTGCGTGATTGTTTATATTTAGACAATGTTAAATAGTCTATCTCCTTTCTCTCATCTGCACTTGTTTCTTTCTTCATGTTTCTCCTTGTATCTTCCCCCAGACATTATTAACTAACACTTGAATTGTGCACCTATGTTTTGACTTAGACAGTAGTTATCTTAAGCTAACTAAATCAACCATACCATTTTCAGTCTAAAATCTTCAACTTAAAACTGTTCATGAGAATGAAACAATATATTTCCCCTTTTCCCTCCAACCCACTGCATTAGGGCTGAGTTTAGCCATGCTTTTAAAATCGAAGCTTCATTTGAGGATGAGCAGATGTAGATCTGACTTACTGCATGAGACTATGTGTGGGTAATGTGACCAATTATGTACTAATTCTGTGTTTGCTTTTTTTCTCAGCTGGAAAATCCTCTAAACAGTGTACATAATGTCGAAACCTTCTTATGGGATTCAGGGATCTATGGCAGTGTGATATTACTTTTCCCACAATATACACAAGATCCAACTGAAATTGCAAAATGAAAGCCACAGCTCCTAGGAAATGCCAGAGTTAAATTTCAATAATTAATTAGGCCTTTTTGTATAATATAGTACAAGATAGGTGGGATTATATAATGTATTTAATGTTTTTTTGTCTGTGAAGCCCTACCTTGTTTTCCAGATGGGCAGAGCTTGCTTGATGAGCACCTACTCTGTATTCTCCACATTATTCAACAGAGGTCTCTAAACCTCACCTGTTACATTCTATTTAAAATCATCTTGGTAGGCAGCATTGTTTTACTGCTTGTTCTAGTATCCGCGTACTACAAGATACTTATTTTCAGAAATATACTGTGAACTGAGGTGATAATAGTGGAAATAATGTATGAAATTACCTCCTTTGGGTGTCTATTTTAAAATACCTATGGATTTTTCTTCTGTTTTTTTTAGCATACTTAGTGTTAGTTAATACTATACATAGGCAACATGTTTATAACACCTATGCGTTATATATAGAAACATGATTGTTGTTGAGCAGATCCCAGTGTAAAAGCACAATTCCCAGCTGCAGCTGTGAGGGCTCAGCACTTCTGCAAATCGTGTTTCAAGCTAAACATGAAAATGGAGAATACACAATGAGTAACTAGCAAGAAAATGCTCAGTTTAAGTGATTTGCCTATTTTGACGTAAGAACATTAGTCCTAACAGAGTAAGAACGAACATTGTTGTTTGTTTTTGTTTTTTCATCTGTAAATTTGCTGCATTCTTTTTCTCTATCCCTTCTGGCCACAGCAGAATAGGGAGATTACAAGAAACTTTCATGTTAAATCTGGAGGGGTGAGAACTCAGTGGTCACAGAACTGGCCTCCTCCTTCTGTCATACCCATGATTATTCTTTGCTCATTAATCCTTGGTTCCACCCTATTTATTTATGAGTTTGTTGTTGTTGCTGTTGTTTTTCTGATAGTTATTTCAACTTTTTCCTCATTAATCTTCTTACCCCGTTACTTGTTTCCCTTGTTCAGCCTATTTGTGCTCTGGCTGACTGTTTTTTTCTGACACATCTGCAATTATAGAAAGCACATCTTTTTTAATGCTGCAGGAAATTTCTGTACAACGATACATAATTTTCAGCTAACTCAAGACTCCTATTAGTGAGGAGAACATTTAAAATAAAGGTCTCACAGCACTGCTAGAGATAGTATAGTTGCAAGGATAAAAACTGATGTAGAACAGAGCTCAGTGTCAGTGATAGAATTCCTATGTTTGATATTGGACTTCCAAATACTTCTGGGTTTTCTATGCTTGTGCTCCCCAGGAATGTCTGTTTTGAGCAGGAAAGAAGCTGGAGACATTTTTGAAAACTTTGTCTTGTAAGGCGATGGGCAACCCTTCAGATTTCTGTGTAAACAAAATGGTATTAAGTGAATGCTGTTGGCAAAACCTGGAAAAACCAGATTGTGTTTATTGTTCAGTATAGTGGAGTATTCTGTTGGTGTAAATGGTAGGAGGCTCAAAAAAGGGATAAAATGTTTTAGAGAGAGTGTTATCTCACATGGTAATGTTTTGGAAATATCTGCCCTCACTGAGATCAAGTCCTTTGCAAAGACAAAGCAGTTGTGGCTCAGAAATGTTTCCAGGAGCCTCAGGGATAAAAGGTTTCTATCAGAGATGATTTAGTAGCATCCAGAGGGGAAGTGATTCCAGCTGATGTACCATAATCATCATCCCAAACATGTCCTTAATTTTTTGTATAGAATTCTAACAAGTCAGTCCCACAGGGCTGCCTCACTGCCAGCTCTCCCCACAGACACCCGGCTGAAATGCACATGCCCTTCTACTGGAGTGCAAATCTAGAGCATTTGCTCTCTAATAACATAGATGTACCCAATAGTAGAGGTTAGTGATAGACTTAAATACGACTTACATGTGGTTATCTGGTAAAACAGTCATCTCTGTTCTTAAGGCTATTTTCTGAGAAATCAGAAAAAAAAAAGAGATAAAAAGCATGAAACTGCTCAATTTTAATTCCTTTCTAAGATAACTGTAGTTAAATAGTAGATGCCAAATAGAGGATTTGGAAAATGCAGTATCTTGCCACAAAGTCTTTTCCATAACCACTACAATTATACTGGAGAAAATTAATTCTACATTATTTCAGAATCACAGAATGACCTGATTTGGAAGGGACCCACAAAGATCATTGACCGCATTGTCCAAATGCTTCTTGAATATCATCAAGCTTGGTTCCATGACTGCTTTCCTGGGGAGGTGTTCCAGTGTTCCTCCAGCCTGAGTGAAGAACCTTTTCCTAATATCCAATCTAAACCTCCCCAGCACATCTTCCTGCCATTCCCTTGGGTTCTATCATTGGTCACCAGAGAGAAGAGATCAGCCCCCTCTTCTTCCCTTGTGAGATGAAGTAAACTGCTATGTGGTCTCTCCTCAGTCTTTTTTTCTCCAGGCTGAGCAGACCAAGTAACTTCAGCTGCTTCTCATACGAATTCCCATCTAGACCCTTCACCAACTTTGTGGCCCTTCTCTGAACACTCTCCAGTAGCTCGATACCCTTTTTATGCTGTGGTGCCCAAAACTGCACACAGTACTTGAGGTGGGGCTGCACCAGTGCTGAGCAGAGTGGGACGATCACTTCCCTCAAACAGCTAGAAATGCTGTGCTTGATGCACCCCAGGACACAGCAGCATTCTTGGCTGCCAAGGTGCACTGTTGGCTCATGTTCAAGTTGCAGTCAACCAGAACCCCTAGATCCCTTTCCACAGCCTCTCACTCCCCAGATTATATGCGTATCCTGAGTTGCTGTGTCCCAGGTGCCTTTGTTAAACTTCATGTGATTGGTGATTGTCCAGCTCTCCAATTTGTGTAGATCTCTCTGCAGGACCTCTTTGACCTCAGCAGTGTCAATGGCTCCCCCCAGTTTCATGTTGTTGTTATCAGGTGATCATGCTCTTTCTTACCATCTGTCATTGAAATATCAAGTTTATTTTCTGATGTATCAGTCTCCTAGCTCTGCTACTGCACATTTTCAAGACCTCCATCTTGCATACTAGTTGCTTTGTGCATCTTGGAAGGCATATATTTCCAGTTTATGCCTTTGACAGTTGCCACTAGCTCAATGAGAAACTGCAGACATACATGCACTGACTGCACAGAGGGTGTTGTATGAGAGCTGCAGCAGCAGAACCACATTGAGATAAATAAAATTTTGTATGCAGATTGAATCATAACTAAAATGTTTTTTTAAATACATTTCTAATTTCCAAAACAGCTGTGTTATAGATCTGGTAAAGAGCACTGCGTCAGACCTCAGAGTGCTTGTGAAGGATGAGGTAAAGAACTGGAGTAATGCAGCAAGGAAAGATGTGAAGCCTAAGATAATACCAAGAGCAGCAGTTCTTACAGAGGTCAGTTTAGGCCTCTACTGTGAGCATTAGGATGGGACTTGGTATGTGTAGTTGTGAACATTTTGGGAAAGGAGGTAAGCTTCACTGTGTGGTTACAGGTGGTTTTATAAAGGATGTAAAAATGAATGTATGACAGTACTCTGAACCCTCTTTAACATTTTTCTGACTCAGCGGCCAGCTAGGCTATGGTGTTGGAAATTTGGATTCCCATTTGTTTCGTTGAGAAGCGGGAGTTAATTCTGATCATGCAATTTATGGCATTGTGAGCTCACTTCGTAGATCTATGTAGAATGCCTGTACACTTGGGTATATGATAACTCTGGCGTTTGCCTTTAAATCTTACAACTTCTGCTGCAGGCAGAAATAACAGGCTGTTTGCTTTGTAGAAAGTGTGAATTAAAGGTCTAAGGTTACTGTCAGATCACTTAAAAATATTGTACTCCTTCCACTGAAATAAGCTTGTGAAGTAGTTAATGGCAATTCCTACTTAAGTGTTTAAAGATTTATCATCCTGTTTATTATGCATAGTTAAAACAAGTGAACCTATAACAAGGCCTTTTAGCTTGAGTATCAGTTTTCTTTTCTGTTGTGAAGACCAATCCTAGATGTCCTACATGGGTTTTGTATTTTGTAACATTTTGCACAACCTTATTTTTTATTCAGCTTCAGTGATATGAGTAATTCTCTGAATTAAACTGAGATAACACTAGGTTTGTGTGGAATAAACATAGCTTCAGAATAGGAAAGGAAAAATTACTGGAAGAGATGTTCACTGACTTTTTCATATCAAACAAAGTAATGCTCTGTGACTGTGCTAGCAAATATTATTTTCCAGCTCTGTCAAACAATGCCTCTAATATAGCAGTCAACTAACTATTAATCCTAGGTCAACAACTATAGTCCTGATTTCCTTGTCTCTGTCTCTGGTGAGTCCAGTCAATGGTGTCTTTGGCCTCCTACACCCCTGTTGAAAGAGCATGTGTTCTCAAGGTGTTATCATTTTGCAGCTTGGCAGAGGGTATTAAAGTTTATCTGTGCTCTCCAGTGGCTCCACAAACCAGCACATTGTGTTGGTTGTTTTCAGGATGTCTAGTCTGGCACCCAGCTGTGGCTGGACAGTTCTCCTTAGTGTTGACTGTAAGTGGTACAGAGTCCTCTCTTTATGCTTTTCCTGTTTTGTCTGACTTCTTGGTTTTCTTGTTCGGGTGCCTACTACAGGTCTTGTGTAGCTAAGCTAACCTTGCATAGTCTCTAGCACTGACAGCTGAGTTGCCTGTTTTCTGACATCTGCACATCGGCCATCCATGCTTTACCGTAAAGTTGTTTTTCTCATCATCTACACTCTTTTTGTAGATTTTGATATAGCTGTAGGTATAACAGTACTTTTTCAACTGAGCATAGGTCTGAAATGTTTCTGCCTGTGCCCCAATGGTGCAACTTTTTTCTTTCCTTGCAAAACTCCCTATTTTTTTTCCTAATCCATTCTATAAAGCCTGCATAAAATGTCTATCTTAAGAACATTTTTTCAACTCTCAGCTTTGCTGGAAAGCTTCTAGTGTTTCTCACCTATATGAACAGGATACTGCTTCTAATCAGTCTTTCTTTCCCCATTTCTTTCTTTGTTGTTCCCAACTTGGTTCCCTGAAATGCCATGTAATAAACAGAGTTAGAGATAGAAACATCCTCTATGGCCTGAAATATTGTTTTCTGCAGTATATTTTTTACTACTTCGTTGAGTCTTGTTCTAAACATCTCATGAGATAGGATTCCTTCTGGAGACAGTTCTGTGATCTAATTCATCTTGTTTTTCTTACCTGATGCTGAGCCTCAATGGCCCGTTCTTTTAAATGGCTTCCTATTACTTATAGTTATATCCTCTTAGACCATTCAGGTGGTGTTGTACTATCTTCTTGTTTTCTACACTTTCCATGCCCTCTCAGTACTCCTGCTGACATTTTTATGCCAGATTGATTATGACTGTGTGAAGTTACATATAGTTGGGGTCAAATTTGCCTCCAAGTTGAGGTATAATAGAGCAAAATTGACACTTGGCAGTGTTCAGGTATTGGCTGTTCTTTAAACTTTTTGAATACACATACTCCTTTCTGTTTCTGTGTACTCACCCACTGTTCTGTGCACTTCTTTCCTTCTGTGCTCCAGTGAGTTCCCTGCCACATTAATAGCAGTTTTCCTCTTCCTCCCAGCTTCCTGCTTTAAGGTACAAAGTAGACTTCACAGAGCTTCCAATTTCTTATGATGACGAACCTGCTTATTTTAAAAGTAGACTAATCTTAACAATTTACCAGTAACTTTCAGTCTACAGTGTTATCATAATTGCTTCTAAGTATATGTAGAACAAAACTAAAATCCTGCCTAAATGACAGCCTGAAATATTCCAGCTGAGCAATAAGCATGTTCATCTTGAGAACTATTAGCATTTATTCTTTCAGTAGTGTTTTCTCTCTTCAAAGTTTTATCAATTTAAAACCTAACACTCTTGATGCTCATATAGTAGGAAGCAGAATTTGGCCTTTTCTCCATCTTCCATATTCTCTCTGTTTAATTTATTTATGTGCATATCTAATCTAAAGGGAAAGGCATCAGTTGCAGACTATTGGAGCCTTTGGAATGATTAAAGTTATAATGACATAAAAGATGAAACTAGAAAATATTCTGTTGCAACTGTAACTGCCGTCTTTGTCTGTACCAAGCTATTAAATAGTCCTGTCTCTAAATCCAGGGTAAAGAGAAAATGTGTAGAGGTAGAAATTGGTGGAAATGGAGGAATTTGGAATAATTTTCCAGTTTAGCATAAGAGCAGTTGCAGTCCCTGGTATTTCACTAATTTTTACTGGTTCTCTTGGTCCCTCATGTCTAGAAATATAAAGGACAAGGTGCAGATAATGTTGCAGTAGATTGGCAGATGAGAGAAGGAAAGAAATCTTCTAATTTCCATTCCTCTTTGCTGTCTTGGTAAATTTGACTGATAACTTTTGTTAAAGCAGCCATCCAACCTTAGCAGAATTAGATTGATGCAGGCATTATGGCAGAGGAGTATGTGACTGTAAAGGATGTTTGAGACTTTATGCCATTCAAATCTTATAGTGAGAAGAATCATTGGTAGTGTTACTATACAATGATCCAATGTTTCTTACAGCTCCAGGTAAGAATCTAGACAGCATTAGGAGACACTGGTACTTTCGCCTTTGTAAGAGTAATGTAATATTCCTGCATCTTTCCAACTAATTGTCCCTCTAGCACCAGGCAGGTAAGGTGGTTTAATATCAGGCAGGAAAAAATTATGACTGCGTGGTGAGCACACTCAGAAGATGAATTTTGTGGAGCATTTGCAAGAGAAAGGAATAAAGTAATCCAATAGTCTATCCTGAAGGGTTTGAGACCCACTACCAAGCTCATAGAATCGTAGAATAGTTAGGATTGGAAGTGGCCTTAAAGATCACCTAGTTCCAACCCCCCTGCCATAGGCAGGGACACCTCCCACTAAATCAGGCTGCCCAAGGCCCCATCCAACCTGGCAGGAATATTACATTACTCTTACAAAGGTGAAAGCTTTCATATGAGAGGTAAGGGTATTTAACAAGAGAAAGTCAACAAAATTGAAATTAATTTAGACTTCTAATTCGCTATATGATGGGAATATGTGTTAAACAAGTGAAACTGCATTTTATGCTTCTCCAGACCTTGTTCTTCAGCTTTGGAATACTCTAGTAAATCAAAGATTAATACTGCAAGGAGAGCTTGTGTAGGTGTTTAGCATTAGTTGCAAAGGCAATGCACAAAAGTCAGTGTATTTGCTAATGAGACATTATTCAACGTGAAAACAGATGAAAAGAAGCAAGTTCCTCATGACACTGTTTTCAATAAGATGGGATTTAAACTCACATTTCATAAACAGATTTTATTTTCAAAAAGACAATCCAGTACTGTAAATCAGAGTCGCTTCACTTAAGAGAAACTAAGTGATTTTATGCCAATTGCATGCTTGATATCATATTATAACAAGAGTGATTGTTGCTGAGTATTTTTTATTGTTGTTGGAAGTGGGAACACTTCTGAAATGATGATCTATTTGATCCAACACTGGTACAGGCCTAGAAAAAAACTCTCAGTAAACACAAATCCTTGTGTGTTTGCAGCAACTAAGTATTAGTCTGTGATAATGCCTGTACAAGCATTTTTATGTTCAGATATAAGCTACTTAGGGATTGATGAAAAGTTCCTGTGCTTTTTCCCTGTCTGTAGAGCTAACAGATCAGAAACATGCTAGTGCTCCAAAGTCTTGCATCCAGATCTCTTTCTGAGTTTGTCATGTATCTGTCTCAAGTGGACACTGAGCAGCTCCACTAGATTTTGTGAGACCAGTTTTGCCGTGTCTCATTCAGTAAAGCACAGCATTACTTTTCTTGAGAAGTCCACAGCTTCAGTTTTTAGGAAGCTGGTTTTTTTTGTTTGGTTTTTCCCTTTTTTTAATTTTTTTTATATGCTCCTATTTCTGTTGCTGAATGAACTCTCATTACATAATAAAAGGTGTCACATATGGTTCTTTCATTTGAGCTTGAAGAATGTGTCAAGCACTTTAATAAAAATTCTGATAAAAAATTGTTCCTCTTCTGGAAGCCAGGTCACATCATTTAAATTTATAGTTCTTGCATAGCAAACATACAGAATGTTCTGGTTATTCAGTTCTGCAAAGCTGCCTGCTTTCAGAGACTTTGAAAAAAGGGCCTTTCAAAACCTCAGAAAACACTACCTGGTGGTTGCTGCATCTGTTATTGAAGTGCTGCAGAAGTGCAGGTTTCATTCTTATGTACGCATTAACAGTATCTCTAAGTAGCTGCGGTCAGGGAGGACTTTTTCTTTGTTTCCTGCATTTGTTAGGTGTGTGCATGTGCATTGAAATTCACAAATGGAAGGAGAAATCTGACTTATTGGCAGACTTAGAAAATATAGTATACACTTACCAGGCTTTCAAGAATGTAGGTTCTAGACCATAGTGGCTGTATTAGTTAAGTTGTATATCAGACTTAAGTCAATATAAACTTATAAGGTTAAATGTGATGTTGAGTTTTTTGTCTCTAGAGTTGGAAGAAAACTCCCAGA
The DNA here is from genome assembly GCF_032191515.1 of Phaenicophaeus curvirostris. Taxonomy (NCBI): domain Eukaryota; kingdom Metazoa; phylum Chordata; class Aves; order Cuculiformes; family Cuculidae; genus Phaenicophaeus; species Phaenicophaeus curvirostris. The sequence goes on from NC_091392.1 coordinate 92,715,794, forward strand.
ATTTTGCACCTTAAACAGCACAAGCTTTTAAACAGTATTGGATTTGCAGATCCTCAGAAATTTTCCAGAGAGTTGAAGAATCATTCAAAAATTTCACAAGTTGTAAGAACATATATGGACTAAATTGTATTAGTTACCTTCCAAATGAAAAATCAGACTGGCCTCTTCTCATTGGAAATAAGTGTAAAATCTCTTCCTTATTTAGCCAGTTGTGTAAACCTGTGCAGGCCCACAGGGTTGGAGCGATAAATTCTGGTGTATATATGTAATTCAGTAAATTTATGTATCAAAGAAACAAATGGTTAATTCTGTTGTGCTTTTTTTTGATTTCTGGTGCTCTTGAAAACTCAAGATGTTGCTGACTGAGTCACATGTTATAAATCTACTTGGTTCATTTATGCTTCTTAATGTTTGCAGGGAGTTAGCTAGAAAATGCTGAAACTTGCTGCAAAACCAATATTGGCAATTTTTGGTTTGCATGCTTTCCTAGGTTTTCTACTAACATTGTCATGTGTTTTGATTCTCATAAGTTTGTACTCAAAGTTTTACTTGCTTGTTGAGTTTGGTTTTTCAAACATGCTACCACAATCCAGAATTTTGGCATAGATCTGTTACAAGTTTTGTTGCTCAAAACTTAGCCCACTGTTTGGAGAATGTACCCATATTGATGTTTCTGTGACTGGAAAAAATCATCTGCAGCTATAAAAGCTTCTGAAATAAATGAAGACACGACAAATTCTTTAGCACTCAGTCCCTGAATATGGCATCAGTGAGTGTTGGTGGCATGCAGAGGTATGCAAACTGCCTGTCAGAATGTCTAATCTCCATCTCACTGTGATTCAAGCATTGATAACAAAGAAGAGGGGATTAAGCATAGAAAGGCTGCTATACAAGAATATGACTGGGGCATAAATACTTAACTCTGAGACAGTAAATATTCATGAAGAACATATTGGGCATTTATAGGTTACCCTCAGAGGCAAGTGGTGACTCACATAGTGATCAGCCAACAGTACGGAAATGTCCTTAGAGACCGAGGAAAATAATACCTGTCCCAGATAGCTGCTTGGCACCAGTGTATTCTGAGCACAGTGCTTCTGCCAGCTGCCTAATCTGAAAGGCCAGCTATCCTGAGATTTTCTCATCCTGGCAGGTGAATAATGGAGCATCTACTGCATAAGCAGTCCATCCTGTGTTTTGGTATTACTCTTTCTTGACCAAAGACCTTCACTGGCTTTTGAAGACCTCTTTTAAGCGTCACAATGTAGAGAGTGTCAAAAGAGTGTGTGATGTCTGGTTTTTTATGGCTAGCTTTACAATGAGCTAGGGGACTGTGAACCACAGTTTCAGATTTATTGTTGTGTTTGGCTTTTACTTTTTTGGCATAGAGTGACTTTTTTCATTTTTCTCTTAATTCTGATTGTAGTTAAAAAGGTGGTAGAAAAAGTTTCAGCAGTTGAATAGTGAGCAATAATATCTCCAGTTCCTTTGTCTTCCCCTTGCTGCAATCTCTCAGTTGCCTTTACCTTCATTCACATTATGGGTCTCATAACAAAATGGATAGCATTGGTCTTGCCCCAGAAATGTCTACCTCTCTTTTAGTACTTGCTTTACCTCATTTTAATATATGTTAAGTTTTATTTACTTATAATATCACAAACATTTCTGATTCAGGGCAGGCAGCCAAAAATGACTGTCTGCTGAGGTAAATGTTTTGCATTATCTGCCGACAGTCGGGAATTGTGCAGCTTCCTTAGCATGGGCTATTAGCACCTACTTGTTCATACAGGGGAAAAAAATATACTGTATTCTTTATCTTAACTTAAAAATGACATTATGTATATTTTGAAGAAGAAAAATCTCAGTGCCAACCCCAAGAACAAAGATCTTGTTCTGTTCTTCATACCATTCTGGAGATTTTGTAGGGCTTTAAAAAGGTTATGTTCTGGTATTTGCATACTTTCTTTAGCAATGGGTAGATTTAACATGTTAACAGCTCTAAAGTTTGCACATTTTTATACTGATGTAATAAAATATTGTATTATATGGCCTACTGAAGGTAGTGTTTGGTGAGCTTGGTAGTCTCAGCTCTTGCCTCTGTCTCTCTTTTTTTCCCTTCTCTTTTTTGTCTCCCCGCGCAACCCCCCCCCGCACCCCCCCCCAAATCTCTTGTTTATGATAAAAAGAAGTAGTTTTTTAGGTCCTACAGTGCCTACCTATCAAAGTATTTAAGTGCCTCCACCATTTTAGCCATACACTTTTCTAATTCACTTGAGGGAAGTTTGTTATACTACTAAAAGCTTTGATTGGATTAGTGCCTGTCAGCAGGTGATTTTCAACTTGCTTTGTAATGACGGGTTGTTTTCTTAAGGATTCTCACTTGGTAGTGGAGCTTGAAATTCAAATATACCACGCCAACGCTGTTCGGTCTCTGATGTTATGATGAGGTTGAGGTCCAAAACCAAGGCTTCAGAGTACTGCCACAAAATATACATATTATCAGAAAGAAAAATTCTTTCAAATTAGAAATTTAGTAGCACATTATTGCACAACAGCTAAGATGCTACTGACCTCACTCTATCACAGTGGCTGTGAGGGTGTGTGAAAGAGATACTGGTGTGATATTATTCCTCTTTTTGAGTGCTGTTTTTAAGAGATATAGCCAGAGTGTGGAAGTCCACTCTGAACTGACACCTGTTTTTTCTAATAAGATTTCTAGTTCAAAAGCTCTTTTATTCTTTCCCAATTTAATTATACTGCACGTTTAATAGGTGTAGCTATGCAGTAAATTACAGGTGTTATGGTTTCACTTTTTTGTTAATTCAAAAATTATGATACAATTTTTAAATTGAGCTTTGGGAGTCTCTAAATTGAACGACTCCCTTTGGATGTATATAATTCAGGCTTGCATAAAACATGAAACTCGTGTTCAGCCATATCATCTGAATCTGTGAATAGTCTTTCATATCCTTTGTGGCTGCTGCCTAGTATTTTGAGGTCCTGATCCAACAAAACACTTATATGCTCATAGAAGTTGATATTTCTATAGAATAAGACACCTAGATACTGCCAGATTGGAGCAAAAACAGGTAGTTAAATGTGAGGAGTAGACTTTTTGTTGCCATTACATTTCCTCACTGGTATAATGAAATGATACATTGCCTTTAATATGTTCATAAAACAAGCACAGCCATTTCAAATTTTGTGGGTTTATTACATTCATTCGACTGCACGGATTTTTAGAGTATGAAACGGGACTTACTTCCAGCTTTAGAAGAGGATGAATTTTGGACAAAATTTGAGGATTTTCTGTAGGATACAGTGTGGGATTGTTGTTTAGTAAGAACAGAGAAAGGACATTCCATTTTGTGAACTGTTTATTTTGTGTTGTATAAGATTGTTAGTTTGCTCTGAGATTGGATATTAAATTTATTTGTCAAGGATTTATGGAAGCACACGGCATAAAGTCTAAGTAGGCAATGTAATAAAGTACTAGTCCAACCCAATTAACCACACTACAGTTTTTCTCTTTTGATCAAAGAATGAAAGAAAGCTTTGCCGCTACATGTCTAGTGGTAATGGAAAATTGAACAAAATCCTCAAACTTCTTTCCAGTTCTTTTGCAGGGAGGTCTATTTACTGCAGTTCCCTAATTTCTGTCTTATTTAAGGGAAACCTAGTTTGTTTCCAGTGATGCCTCTTAATATACTGTTAGCACATTGAATCCCTGCTCTGATGTCAACACAGCAGGCTTATGACTGACCTATTTCGAAAATACTCTCCCCCCAGTAATTATAAAGAAATCTTTTCCTTTGTTCTTAACAATAGCAAAATGTAAGCTGAGCCTAAACTTTTCTCTGAGCTGTATGTTATTCAAGTATATTTCACTTGAAAGAAACAAGCCATGTAAGGACTGGGGTCCTGTATTATTTCTTCAGATCAGTTGTAGCAACTGGAATGAAGGGAGAGTGCCTGCATTGATCTTAAAACTCCATACATAAATAGTGCGGGAGAGGAAATATTATCTGCTATCTACTTGTAAGGTCCTGTTTCAGATGCATAATTGAAATCATAGGAGTAATACATTGCCAGTGCTAGTGGAGTCTGTTAGAGGATCATCAGTAATCAGTGGCTGTGTCAAAATTTTCAGAGAGGTCAAAGATTGTATACATTTGACCTCTACCCTGAGTCACGAGGAAGCCATTGATCCTGTGCTATTAGCATTGTCTCTTTCACATATCCAAGCCTGAAGGTTTTGGTTTTTTTTAAAAAAAAACCCTTAATGCTGGCAAAACACATGTACTGGGCTCTCATTTTTCACTGGCAGGAAAAGGGAAGTAGAACACAAATATTTAATTGGTGAGACCATCTTTGAATGTAAACTTTGAGTAACGGGTAGATAATCCTTCCTAGAAAAGACTTTTTTTTCCAGAATCAAATACATAGGTTTCTCAGAATGGTAACAACAGTGGCCGCCTTAACATCGCATCTTCTGCACTTTCTGCTGTTTTTGTGTTCACAGGGAGGCTGAACAATGGCACAATGCAGATCGTTCAGACTGCCTTGCAGCATTCTGTCACATGCAGTCTGCTGCATACATAGTTTCTCTTCTTTGTGAACTCTTCCTTATAGTTTTTGGTGATTTGCTTGTGAATTCCTGCTAGGCCAGTTCGATTTGGTTGTTCATATGGGAAAGCGATAGTTACTCCAGTCCCAATATGGGGCTGCAACTGGGAGAAAATAGTCTTTTCCCTTGTTACGTTAGTGACAGGTCTGTTGATGCCACTGCATAGTTTCCTTGTGAACTTGGTAGCACCAACCTTCTAGGCTTATGTGTGTATGTATGATAGTGAATGTCATGAGCTTAGCAGAATTTTGGATTCTTGTCAGTAACAATTCTGGTCAACTGATTTAGCTTACCCTCAAAATACTCATAGTTTTCTATAAAATGAGGTAAACACTATTTTATTACTCCAGTGGCATGGCGAGTCATACTTAACTAGGATTTTGTAAAAGTTATATGAATGCATTCATGGTTGGACTCGATGATCCGGTGAGTCTCTTCCAACCTGGTTATTCTATGATTCTATGATTCTATGATTCTATGATTCTGTGAAAGGGTATAATAGGGATGGCACTGATGGGACTAGAGAAATCTGAGATATAGTGGCTTTCTGATTTTGGGAGAAATTATAAGTAGGGATAAATATATCCTGCCAACGCCGCACCCTGGATGATTTCAGTGCTTCATGTCACTGAATCAGCTTAATGGGAAATTGGCAACAACCTAGTTCTGTTGCTTTTGCAGTATCTTTGCAACACACATTTCTCATCTAAGGCTAATCTGCAGAGACCTTGCAGCCCAACTATGTAAAATATAATGATGGCTAATGGATCTGAGAATTGGAGTTGATACAGCTGTGGACTGGCAAAAGTTATATATGACCTGATCCCTCTTTGGCATCTTGATACTTTTTCTGAGCAATTTGACTTTAAGTGAAACTCATTCCTACCTATGGATTTTTTTAGAATTTCTATCAAAAGCAAAGAAAACAAACATGATGAAAAGAAACAAAACATGATGATAATTTAGTTTTATTATGTGAACTTCTTTTCTTCCTTACTTGCATACACAGCTGGCTTATTGGCCACTCTGCACCTCCTAGGGGGCTCTCAAGGTACGGAAGAAAAATACCTATAGGCGTTTTGGATACAAGCTTATCTGAATTTGCCTCATTTTCTTCCCTAGAAAAATAATAGTGGAAGGGTTCGGTGAAAAGTTTTTGGTTTTAAAGGGTTTTGATAAATTTAGTAAATAAATTACAGTTGTGTTCAGGGTGATTTAAATAAAATAGAGATGATGAGAATGATAACAAATCTGACTTTCTTCACACTAGCAGAAGAAAATTCAGTTCAGCTTCAAAGGAGAATAAATAGGGATAAATGTAATGGCAACCTTTTGTTCTGTGAATGCTGTCACAGAGGAGTTGAAAGCCTGAGCAAATAATGAGAGGCAGAAAGAGAAACAGCCAGTTCATGAGGGAGACAGCACAGCAGAGAGTAGTAGCGACTGGAAGGAATATCTGTCGTACTAATCATAGCAGAGACAAAGAGAAAGCCCAGGAGCCAAGAAAGCTTTCTGTGAGGAGCAATCTGAATATAAAAGCCTAAGGTCTAGAATGGAAGGTGGGATTCAGCAATATCACTTTCCTTAATCCTCCTCATCACTTACTTCTCACTTAAGCGGTTTGATTACGTTGCAGCTCTTGCCTTGATTTCCCCCACCCCCTACGATCTTTTCTTTCCTGTTTTGTTCTGATACTTTAAAGTGGTTTGAAATTCTAGCACAGTGGAGGAGCAGCCAGCCTTCTTTTACCTTTGGCAAGCTCAAATCTTGTTAGTTACTGTAGTTACTCCTCCTAGCAGTTCCAAGAATCGCACTTTGTAGGGTGAAAACGCAAAAAAAAAGCAAGTCAATCATTTCCTGCTGAAGAAATCCATCCAAGAAAATATAAGTTCTTTTTCAATCCTGAATCATAGATATTGAGCTCAGGACTTGCCATTAACTTTAAGTAACAGAGTAGAGGTGGTAAAAATTATCAGGTTTATAGGATTTTTTTTTTTTGAGTTCTACAAAGAAATTGAAAAATTCAGTCATTTGTTGGGTCTCCCTGTTGCTCAAAGACTCACCATTATATGACCAGCATGATGTACTTAAGAGAGTTAAAAACGGCAAGGCCTGCTGATCTAAAAAGATTTTGACTGCTTTACGATCTGTTTCATGAAATCGGAAAAGACCAAACAGCATTATTCTATTGCAGAAATATGCCAACAGTTATGCATTTGGAGAGTGCGTAATTACCTGGGAGCATTAGGCACAAAAAATGCACATCTCAATTAGAAATGGCAGAATGAACAAAGAAAGGACTCACTGGTGGTTTGCAGTTAACAGCACGGCTGTCCCCTAGCATTTTTGAGAGGTCAGAGAATGTGCTGCTAAATTTGTCATGCTTCTGGATTTTTTTCTTTATAGTGTACATGGTTAGTTTCTCATTTACAGACATATGACCCCATATAATCAATCTGAAAAAATATTTATGAAACATTTGTTTCATTAATACCACAAAAGCAGAATCAGGCTGAATCAGGATCACTTTAAATGACAGGCTGCCTGGATATTGAGAAATAAAATTACAACCAGTATTTGATTAAGAAAGATGTGAAATTGGAATTCATCCTTGACTAATAATGTATATATATTTCCATGTATAAGTATTTGTGTGAGGGTGCAGCAGAAGTCTAGCTAGCCATGTGATAAGGAGAGTCAACTCATGTTAATAGGACTGGAACATTTACCTTGACAGCTGGGAACATGTATAAACCTTTATTGTGTTTTACCTTGTTTTTTAAAAACATTAGTGAACAACAAAGTGGCTAATTGCAAGTTTGATTTTATTTACAAACTTCCTTTATAAAATCAAATAAATTACAGCAACTGTTTAAAGCTATTAACTACACTTATTGCTGGCAGATATTGCTTGTGGTTTAGTTCAATGACAGCAATATATTCCACCTTGAAAAAAAAAGGTGCTAATATATTCAAACTAAGGGTTATCTGAGGCTCTAATTATCTTAAAGTACCTCTGTTAATTTGCAGATTAATCACATTTCTCAAACCATACAAAGTAACAACAGCCCATACGCGATCTCATAATTGTAATTCAGTATAATATATAAGGTGATACAAGCTAGAGTTTAAATGTTTCTGTCTAAAGAATTTGACTTCAAAACTGCCCATCTTCAATTGCTTTCTTAGTGACAGCCTCCCTGTTTTGCCTGAAGGAACTTGTTCTTAATGTGGGAAATATAAACGGTAGCATTTTCTGCCTTTTTGAAGTACTCATGGGAGAAACATAAAGGTAGTCAGCTGCTTAGATCACCCAGTAGTATTACAAAGTCCTTCAGTTTCCCAAGCAAAAAAAACCCATTTGACTTCTTAGAAATAGATGTTCGAGGCAGTAGTATATATAGAGAAATTACTTTCATATTTCAGCGATATTACCATTTAATAAATAATACAGCATTATTCCTAGCCAAAAAATAGGATTTCAGGTTCACAGGAAATTTCACTTTTTAAGAATTTCCACAGTCTGGAAAATTCAGGTTATATTTTTTTTCATAAAGGCAAATGCTTGTATTTCTAGAGCGCACAGCAAGGTATGTTCCTTGGGTCCTGTAACTGCAGCAAATCCCATGGACCTGTTCCCTGGAGAGCCTGCATGATGGGTTTGTGCCAGAACCGCCCAGCCTGTGAGGGTAAATAGCACTGACTGGGGACTGCAAGTACCCGGCCTTCAGTGGTCACTTGGCAGGCCATCCCTGGGTTGGAATTCAATTTGGATGGCGTCAAAGCACCACAGTACTGGAATTGAGCTTCTACAGAGCTGTGTGTTCTGCTGGGAAGGTGTGCAAGCCCCTGTCCAAAGTTATACAGCACTCATATCTAGACTTTTTGGCTATATTGGCTTTCATTTTCAGTCTAATAGCTGAGCAGAATCTATGCAGCCCAGGCTGCTGCATCCTTGCTTTGCATGTCCTCTCAAATGAGACCTTAGAAGGCAGCAGCATGGCCTGCTTCACAACGTCTGGAACGGATTATCTCATGTTTGGTATATGGCCCTTTTCAGCCTCTTTTGCTGCTTTTTCTCTTTGTACCCATGGATCTATGGAATTGGAGCAAGAATGAACTAATCCTAGATTTTTATTTTTTTTTGTAATGAATACACTTATGATGTGTTGTGAGCAGACTGGAAAAGGTATCAGATTTCTAGGTGCAGTTCTGCAGTGTCTTTGTTTGCTACTAATGAGGTTTCCTAAATCTGAAACAGAGTTGAGAGTATCAAAAAAAGAAAAAAACAAAAGAAGAAAAAATAGTCAATTGCTGTGAATTAAATGAAAACATTATGAAAACATCACAAAAACACTACACAGGTCCACATCTGGTTCAGGTACATAAATTCTCTTTGTTTGCTCATAACATATACACATACTAATACATGTCTCTTACAAATATCTGTTTAAAGCTAGAGACTGCAAAATAGTATACTTTACGTAGTAGCATATATTTTAAAGGTAATGGGCATGTTTTGCATGCAGAGAGAATGTACACAAACCGAGTCTTCAAAGTAGATGAATCCATTATGTAAAACTAAATGTGTCAAAGTGATCTATTATCACTATTTCTACCGTCATCTGTTCCGCATAACACAGATTCAGGAACCTACTCATCCTGATAGGGGAGAGTATTTAGATATTATACCAACTATTTTTTAATTTTACTGATTTCTGCAGCACCTATTGCAATGACAATTTTTGTTAGAGAGATTAATGCATAAACCAGAAGATGAAAATCAAAAGCTAACAAAGGGAGTGTCATGTTCATGACGTGAATATAAATTGAAGACTTTGAGGGAATGATACTACTCAGAGAATTACTGCTGCAGGCCAGTCTTTCATCAGAGGATCATGTTTAGAAACTGGAGCAGGTGGGAGGGAACCAGATGTCATTAGTGATGGCTGTTTTTAACCTATATGAAAGACGTGTGGTCTCCATGCAGTCCCTAGCATGCTGCATAAGAAAAGGGACCTAAATGGGCACTATTTTGAACCTCACTAGCATTCTGTATAAAGAGTTTGTGGACTAATTTTTGGCATCAAGAACTAGTTATTGGATGTTTCTTCCCTCTTTTCCCAGTAAAGATATTTCTCCAGGCTTCGGAGTGAGGCAATATTTGAAAAGATTTTTCCTGTCATTGCTAATGCTACTTTATTTCTTGGAATGCTAGATATGAATTTCCACTCCTGGATGTCTAGAAGTTCAATACAAATGCTAGTCAAATATTTTAACAGTATTCCAGCTGTGAAAGTTATTTTAATTATCTGTTCTCGTGTCTGCTTTCTTTTTAAAAGGCAAAGTCAAATACGTTGCTGCATACTGACAGTCATGCTTCTTCCTAAACAGTATGAAAACTCAGAGCTTTGAGTCAGGTCCTACAAAAGTTATTGTCCATTTCATGTGTATTAGGGTTTCACAAAAAAATAAAAGATCCGTTATACTGCATTGTGAAGTCAATGTATGTAAATTTGAAAGGATTAACCAGCCTTATAGGCATGAAATAATAGTGAAACTAATGGTTTCTTTGCTTCTTTTTCCTATATTTTTAGTAACTGATCTATTCAGATTTCTTCTTTCAAATACATTTCCAGTTTCAAAGTAGTTGAGCATTGGTACTGTCCAAAAATACATGTAACTGTATGGTTTGCTGTAGATTGGGTTGATTGGAGAGCAATATGCTTCTGCGGAGGAAAAAGAATGAGGTTTCCACATTTGTTCAAAAGTGGGATCAGATAGAAAAAACTAAACTGTTAAGGAGTGCCCAGTGGCACAGGGTGCAGTATCTAGAGCTGAGAAGATGGTCTGAGGTCAGGAGAGTGGCCTAATCAGTGACTGCTCTGAGGTTTGCTTCTTGTTTGGATTAGGGGTTGGGTTTGGGAGGTATTTTGGCATTTTGTTTTGTTTAATTTTACCGCAAAGATTTTTTTTTTTGGCCTGTAAAATCTTCCTGACAAATGTGTCATTGAAACAGATGGAGAGGTTTCCACCAAAAAAATTACGAATTACGAAAGAAAAAAATAACAAACAAGACTAACACTATAGCTCAGGAAAAAAGAGTGGGAGGAGAGAGACAAAGAGATGGTTATAGAACACATTTTGACCTGTAACAGCAACACAAGGCTCAACTTGATTGCTTCACTCAGTGAGAGTGCATGTGTGTTCAAATATAGACATTATCTTAGTCAGTCGGAAAATGCCAATGTGCACCAGCCCGCAATGCTTTGTCTTTGAAGCAGTTTTTAGCTAATAACAACATCAGTATGCTTGAACATCCACCTTCTTCACCAAACCTGGCTCCCTGCAACTTCAACCTCTTCCCAAAGATCAAGTCAGTGCTTAAATAAAGCCATTTGATGGTAGAAGATGTGAATGCAAAAATGGTGGAGATCTTCATCACCCTTTCAGAAAATGATCCATGAAATTGCATGGAACGTTGGCAGTATCATATGCAGCTGTGTGTCAACTCAGACCGGAACTATTTTGAAGGTGATCTTAGCTGAGTTTCTTAATTTGTTAAACAAAAAGCGTTACAGGCCCAGTCTCATTGTTTTGCTTTTTATGTTGGACCTTGTATTTCTCCAAGAACTGCCATTTTTTCAGAGTAGCATTTAATTAAATGCAATAGACAGTAATTAAAGATCTTTTTATCCTTTTATCCTTTTAAGCATCTCAAATCTGTACATAGTGAATAGAACCAACAAAAGCTGTCACCCCCGAGCAGCTGAATGCTGCTGCTTGACATTATCATTCCTCATATGGAAGATATGTTACCAAGGATGTCTTAACATTTCAAGTTTTTGAATTACCTAATCTGGCTTTGTAGTTTCTACTGATCTCTCTCTGGATTATTGTTGAGTGTGGAGCAAAGTTCTCTCTTTTGCTTTCTGCAACTGCTAACTCAAAATGTGTCATGATCCTGTTTATTTTTGTTGGAACATGGGAGCAGAAATACTAAACAGTACAGTTTGGGTTTGTAAAGGAGTAATATGAGGAGCTGTATGGATTTCGGGAAGGAAGATGGTTTTATCTAAGGAGCAGGTGGCTTCCAGCTCTGACCTACTCCCATGCAGCACCTCATGCACTTGCATTTCTGGTAAAATATTATAACCATATCTGATGCTGGGATCTCAAGTTGCTGTTGACTGGCTACTCCACAGTTAGAAAGCCAAATCTACTTTCTGTGCATTACAGAAATTGGTTCTTGCCCATCCCTAATATCTTGTTTATGTATATGGAAGGGAACTTGCCATGAATCCTGATACTTTGTAACTACTAAGTGACTCCTGTAAATTAACTTTGTGCGGGAAAGGACAAACTGGATGGACAGCGTGGAGTTGGGGTTTGGATGATCTCCTTTGATGTCAGGTTTTTCAAAGCTGTGCTGTTGGCATTTTAGAGGGGCTCTGATGGCTCCACATCTAATATTTGTGAATTTGCCTCTGTAGATTGGTGGGCATCTTAGCAAAAGTGGAAGGCCAAGCCAAGCAAAAGGCCTACCAGCTGTGTGCCAGATGAGACTAAAATGCACCCATCTGTGCAGACACAGCATGCTGCTAAATCAAATTAGTTTGTGAGTGATATTCCTTGCCATAGTTCCTAAGAGATATCCAGGATTTAGTACTGTGTTCCAGTGGCATTTTTTGCAGTGCATGTGGAAATTGCTTTGTTGTTGAGTTGTTGGTTGCTTTGGTGGTGTTTGTTTTTATTGTTTGTTTTGGTTTTGGATTTTTTTTTAGTATAAAGAGATTTTGAAGAGTTTATTTCAAATAACTTCATTTTAGGAGCAAAACTATATGCCCTGCACTTTAAGTCCTGAAATCTACTTCATCAGGGCTTCAGACAGAAGACCCTGCATGAATGTTGATACATGTATTTTAATGTGTGAGGGGTTCTGTAACTTTTAGTGATTTGACATTGACTTTCTTGAGTATCCCTGTTAATCCTTTTTTATTGCCTTAGTGAGAACTAAGGCTGGTCCGTTATAGCGTCTTCCTGAAAAGCACTATTCATCATATTGTTGCTGAAAGGGAAGTACACATCCTGCTTACTTAGAATATTCCCTTAGCTGTATTTGAATCACTGTTATTAGTAAGACTGCATTTACAGAGTGTCAGTTTAGAGCCAAAAGTACATAATTTGATACAATTATACTGTAAATATTTTTCTGACTTGTTGCAGTGATTGGAGAATTACATGCTTCAAAAACTGAAAGTTATCTAATGTGTGTAGGAGAGTCTGGGGGAGAAGGAACTTCTTCAGTGAGGCAGACCAGTGGTCCACTTTGCTTGCATACCTTTCCAGAGGCAGTCTGGGGATCTCCAGCCCTCTGTCAGCTGATGTTGAGGGATGGGCCTACGCAGAACTAGAGCTTTGCTGTTAGTCTGTTCAAACAAGGAACATGACTTTAGTGATCTTGCTGTTCTGTTCTGTTCTGCAGCAGTTTTGAGTGTATCTTGTGTTACTGATTCAGATCTGTAATTATTTGCAGGACTTTTTATTATGCAGTTATGGTTACTTTGTGTTGCCAGCCACTAACAGATGGTTTATTTCCTTAATCAAACAGTTATTTGATATGTGTATCTATCTAAAGAAAATACGTGCTGGATACCTGGTGCTGGAAAAACAAATAGTTTCCAGTCCTCCTGAGGGTAATAGAAATATTTAAAAGTAAATTTTATCATGTGAGTATTGAATTATCAGATATCATAAGGACCCTTTTTTCAATTAAAAAAAAAATCCAGTCCAAAAAAAAGGGGTGTCTTTTTTCCACATCTGTGCAGAAGCTGCACAGAGCAGTGGTATGACATCCTTGCATCTTTCTGCAAAAGTATGAGCATCATAATCATTTGGACTATTACTAGTTCTTATCCAGAGAACTTCATTGCAAAAATTATGTTGTTCCTTGAGACGTAAATGTGAGCTATGCTATGCTTTTATTGGAAAAAGTCAAATTACACTAGATTGTGTTTCAGCAGACAGTTGTAGTCACAGTGCTTGGGGATAAGACAGTTCGTTCCTGAAAGTCTCTTAAGATTGGTAACCATATCTGAAATTAGCTTTAAAACTCTGGTTTTGATAAAGCAATTTCTTCTAACTTTCATCCAGCTAACAGATTTTTATATTAAAAAAAAAGATTATTGATCCTTTCTGATTATTGAAGAATGTTGTCTTAAGACAGAAAGAAACTGCCAGTAATTCAAATAAATTCAGTTAATTTTCTTCAGTGGACTAGCATAAGGTAGCCTCTGTTCCTCCTGATATGATATAGACTCTTCAGTCTACAGGAATGCAATTTAAAGGATGAAGCATAATTTTGCTTCTTGGGTACTGTGGTCATGCTATAATGTCATCAACTCCATTTATCAGATCAGTGTTTTTATGCTGGCAACAGATTACTAGTTCCTACTAAAAGATACTGTGCTTACCAAAGTTGACCAGAAAGGGGACAGTTTTTCTACCATTTCCATATCCTGATAGGCTCAAGCCTGTTTTATTACCATGTTTTTTAAGAACTTGATTGAAAGTAGCTCAATTAGATGCTCCATAATATTTCTGAAAAACATCGTCTCATTTTCTTCTGATGTCACATTGCACAAAACAGTATTTTAGCCATATTTAAAATGCTATCATCATTTGGTCTTACTAATTTCTCTGATTTCCTTCTCCCATCCTCTGTCTGTGGTTATAGTCACAGAATTTCAAAAAAAACCACCAAAACCCTTTCAAATGAATTAGATCATAATTTGTGATGTATTGTTAGGAGTTAATAATACATTTTTATATTCTGTTCCATGGAAATCTTCACGGAAAATGCTTTTCTGATAATGACTTTTCTGTAATACTCAATGGTGCTTGAATACCAGATCACAGACCACCATTACATCCTCCCATCTCTGCAGAATCTTTCTGCTCTATAGAAAGTTCTTCTAAAACCAGAATAATTTTGTGATGTCAGTATTGTGAAGAATCGGAATATTGATCTTTCCATCTTATCCAGTAGTTTATCTGCTGAGACAAATGACCCACTAATTACATGGATCAGGAAATAATTTATATCTTCATATTAATAAGCTGAATGCAATTAATAGAAGTAATTGTGTAGCATGAAGTCATGAACTATTGAACATAAAATTTTAAAGAAACTATAGATCATAGAATCATAGAATATTTCAAGTTGGAAGGGAACCATTAGGATCATCGAGTCCAACTCTCTACTCCTTGCAGGACTGCCTAAAGCTAAACCATATGTCTAAAAGCATCATCTAGATGCTCCTTGAACTCAGATGGGCGTGATGCTGTGACCACTTCCCTGGTATTCCTGTTACAGTGACCAACTAACCTCTCAGAGAAGAACCTTTTCCTAATGTCCAAACTGTACTTCTTGTGACTCAGCTTCATTCTATTTCTATGTGTCCTATTGCTGGTCACCAGAGAGAGGAGATTAGCACCTCTTTCTCTGCTGCCCTACTTGAGGAAGTTGTAAACTGCAGTAAGGTCAACCCTCAGCCTTCTCTTTTCCAAGCTGAGCAAACTAAGTGACCTCTGCTGCTCCTTGTAAGTCTTGCCCTTTACTAGATTTTACTGTTTGTGATACTACTATTTCTGGCAACAATACCTAGCTTTTCTTCTAAAAAAAAGTTTGGTTTTTTTAATGTGAGAAATGCAAAATTTGGAGCCCTTTGAAAAAATTGGCATTGATATTCTCCTTTCAATGAAGATTTTGTGCTTTAATCACTGTACTGACTTCGGTCCACAAGGAATCAGAATACGAAGTTCTCAACTTTGGTGTCTCTGCTCTAGCTTTCTACAGGCTTCTAGAGTTCAATATCCTTACAGATGCATGTCCCATTCTTTAGACTTATGAAAGCTGTTGTTCTCACCAGCTCATTATTTCTTTCCTTCTCAATGACTTCTCAAGTATTTTACACAAATTGGAAAAGTAACAACAGGAAACAAGAGAAAACCACCTCACAATAATAGTTGTGGGCACACTCCTAGGAGATGCAAGATATAGGTTCAAATCCTCTCAATTAATTGTGTGGCTCCCAAACCCCTGATAAGTAACTGACTAAAAGGCTGAAAAATAAAACTTTTAAATGTTTCCAATAAAAGAGGAAGGTGAATGCCATTTGTGGTTTCAGTAGTCATACTTTCACCTGAATTTATGAACAAATTTAGCACTCTGTGTCTGATGCAGTTGATTCTTTTGGTGATTTTACTGTTTTTTAAATGGTGATTTAACTCTACAAGCTTTTTTCTTTTAAATAAAAAAGGACATCAAAAGGTCTTGAATAACCTTTATCACAAGATAAGGCCATATGTCTCCTTAGCTACATTCCCTGCAGCTAAGTCCTGTATCCTGTGGACTCTGCGGGCACCCAAGGGTTAGTAGTTCAGTTCCATTTCCTGTGGCATATCTTCTTCCAAACTGTTTGCCTTGATCACAGATTTCACATGACAGCTTTTCCTGTGTCCCTGAGTTTGTGGGGGGCTTCACAGTGGGCTGGTGTGCTGCTTTGGATCATTTCTTTAAAGCCGGGTCCTGCACTTGGGGCACAACAACCCTATGCAGTGCTACAGACTAGGAGAAGTCTGGATAGAAAGCTGCCTGGAGGAGAAGGACCTGGGGATGTTGGTTGACAGCCAAGTGAACATGAGCCAGCAGTGTGCCCAGGTGGCCAAGAAGGCCAATGGCATCTTGGCTTGTATCAGAAATGGCGTGACCAGCAGGTCCAGGGAGGTTATTCTCCCTCTGTACTCGGCACTGGTGAGACCACTCCTGGAATACTGTGTTCAGTTCTGGGCCCCTCACCACAAGAAGGATGTTGAGGCTCTGGAGTGAGTCCAGGGAAGAGCAACAAAGCTGGTGAAGGGTCTGGAGAACAGGCCTTATGAGGAACGTCAGAGAGAGCTGGGGTTGTTTAGGCTGGAGAAGAGGAGGCTGAGGGGAGACCTCATTGCTCTCTACAACTGCCTGAAAGGAGGTTGTACAGAGGAGGGTGCTGGCCTCTTCTCCCAAGTGACAGGGGACAGGACAAGAGGGAATGGCCTCAAGCTCCACCAGGGGAGGTTTAGGCTGAACATTAGGAAAAAATTTTTCACAGAAAGGGTCATTGGGCACTGGAACATGTTGCCCAGGGAGGTGGTTGAATCACCTTCCCTGGAGGTGTTTAAGGGACGGGTGGATGAGGTGCTAAGGGGCATGGCTTAATGTTTGATAGGACTGGTTGGACTTGATGATCCAAGAGGTCTCTTCCAACCTGGTGATTCTATGATTCTATGATAAAAGTGGAATGGGCTTTGAATCTCAAAATGCAGAGTTTAGAATGACTGTATATTATAGACATCCCGCATCAGCACTCTGAATTCTATTCAGTACAGGAATAGCTCATAGTAAAACAAATTTGAAATCAGAAGTTTGTAAACAAAACTGCCCCCTACTCTTTTTTTATGTCCTTGTAAAGTAAATCTTTCTTTCAGACTGATTCCCCATGTAGCAATATTCAGTATCTTTCAGGTTGCAAAAACAGTGTACAACTCCCTCTTGATTCCAAGGGTGATCTTTCTTCTGATGCCTCAGTCACCTGGCTGCCTTCTCCCAGTTATTTCAGTAGTCTCCTATTCCCCACATCTGCCTTGGATTCCCTTCAGGCTTTTTTTTCTCACTCTTGGCTTGCTCTCGCCTACCTCACTGCAAAAGACTTCCCATAACCCAAAGCAGGCTTCATCTGCTCCCTGTAGCAGTTATTTCCTCCCCTGCTGTAGAAGATTGACACCTGAGTATATGTGCAGGCAGCCTTCCTCTTAGCCATGGCCTTCCTCCCAGTCCCACATCCTTACCTGTAAGGGAAGACTATCTTTTTCCTGACAGCTAATGAGAAGTGAAAGTGAGCTATCATCAGTTGAAATTGATACTAGTCATCACAGTGTTTTAAGTCTAACAGGAGAATACTGTTCATCTTACTGTTTTTAGCATCCACAGTGTTGAGGTAAACTTGTTGGTTTTCTGAGCTGGAGTCTCAGGAGGGGCTTCAGATACTTCTGGAGGTTTCCTGAATTGCCAAGAGGGTAAATCAGATTTCAAACTAGACAGAAGAAAAGCAAATATATTTCCCAGATTCCTGAGTATTCTGCATCTCACATTAAATTAGCAGATTATCAGAAGCCCAGAATCCTATCTGAACTAATCAAGTACAACTTACAACTGCAATCAAAAACCAACCAAACAAACAAACAAAACTCATCTCCTAAATCAGCTTTATTCTTCTTACTACAGTTTAAAGCCCCCAGCTGAGAAGCCCAAATGCACTAAAGCCATTGTACAACCACAGAGCAGGAGACAGTTCCTGTCTCAAAAAGCTTGCAGTCGAAATGGATGAAATACTTCTGAGCGTAGCACTATTACTCTCTGACAGAAAGGCTGAATTTAACTGACACACTCCCTAGCTCAAGGTCGGTGAAGGACTATGACAAAACTGGAAACTGAACCAAGATCTTTGGAGCCCCAGTCTAGCAACTGAGCCAGATGACAATCCTTCAAACCATGCAAAACATCACCATTTGTTTTCATATGAAGTGCTTTCTTTCATGCCAGTGGTTCTCCAACACCTTTCTGTGTGGCTTTCCATCTCTGCCACAGAGCTTTCCTCCTCTAGGTGCTATTCTGGCAACACAGCAGCTATTAAAGTAAGCCTTGTGCATCTACACCCTCTGTAAACAGTTTTCAAAAGGGAAAGCTTTTGATAACAATAACCTGCACCAGCCAATACTGCACATTTTTTCTCTCTCTTTTTTTTAAAAAACCAAATTTCTTCCTTTCCCTATTCTTTTTTCTTTCCTTTCCACAGTCCTAACATGTCAAAGCCTGTGCAAAGTAAAAGTATTTGCAGCAATTTATAAAAAAATAATGTCAGAAATTCACAAAAATAACATGCAATTGTTGCAAGTAGATTTTACTGTGTAATGCTCTTCTGAAATCTTCCTTCTCCAAAATATAAAACCAGAGAAAGATAAAGCTATGGTATTGTTAAGCAATCAAATTTATTTCCTTCTCATTCTGACAACGTTAGTTGTTGCTTATGTGCAGGTAGTAAGCACAGAGTTTATTTTCATTATTAAGATGCTAAAAAAGCATAACTGGTGCCAGAATCTGTTTCCAAAATAAAATTGCAGTTATCTGAGGAAAAAAATGAGGACAGTTTAATCCTGTCTTCTGTACTACATTTTTCCCAAATAAAGGGCTTTACTTGCCCTTTCACTAGAAAAATTTATGAATTCTTACAAGTATAAGATATACAGTATGAATTCAAGAGTAATACAGCACACAGCTTCTTGAAAACAATCCACAGTATAATTTCCATTTAACAACATGGACAACTGTGAAATACTGTTTGCTCATCAAATATTAAATTACCCACTTTCTCATAAGGAAGGGGCAGAGGTTTGTTCAAAAAAAGTCTAGTGGCAACTTGCAGAGATAAGAGGACCATTGCTTAAAGAACTTTTGGGGAGGCTGAAGTAATTAAGTTAATTTACTTGTCTGCTTGACTAACAAACACTTATTATATTCCTGTCTTATAAATGCTGTAACAGGTTTTCTGCCTGGGAGGGAAAGGCTCAGAAATGGATATCATGGATATCATAGAATCATAGAATAGTGTGGGTTGGAAGGGACCCTCTCTTGCAAGAGAAAGGAATAAAGTAATCAAATAGTCTATGCTGAAGGTTTTGAGACCCACTACCAAGCTGTAATAAATCACTCATAAAATCACAGAGTTGTAGAATAGTTTGGGTTGGAAGGGACCTTAAAGATCATCTAGTTCCAACCCCTCTGCCAATGGGCAGTGACACCTCCCATTAGATCAGGCTGCCCAAGGCCCCATCCAACCTGGCCTTGAACACCTCCAGGGATGGGGCAGCCACAGCTTCCCTGAGCAACCTGTGCCAGCGTCTCACCACTCTCATAGTGAAGAAATTCTTCCTTATGTCTAGTTTAAAATCTTCCATATTTCTAGTCTATACAGGGAATCTTGACAGGGACAAATTTTAGTAAATAAAGTAAGAATAAAAAAGAATGTGGTTTAGTAGTTTCTAGGCTTCTTATTCATTGTGGGGAAGCATGTCTGGAAGCAACGTTTTTTGAATTAAAGTGTTCTTGAGAAATGAGATTATCTTTTTATGCTAAAAATGTATTGGTAGACAAAGTGATTCTTTTGCTTTTCCTATAGTTGATTTAGGGAGAAAGAAGAGAGATTTTCGGAGGTACTTATGATCCAGCAGCAATGTTTGATGTCAGAGAAAAGGTGTTAATCCATAAATATAATTGGAAGGAGCTACAGAAAACAAAAGAAATATCAGTTATCCTGCTGTCCTCCTCAGATCTGGCCAGCTAGTGACACTATAACACCAGGGACAAGGCCTTTCTTGGAAACATGGGTGGCAGCAGGGAGGGAAAGCAGAGCAGTCGCAGATGATCACACTGACAGGCAAGGGGAGGACTGATGTATGTGGGATAGATATTGATAGCGTATCTGGAACATTGTTGCTCCAAAAATGTCATATTAGAACCCTGGCTTTAGCAAAATTAATCAAGATAATGTATGGAAACATGCTACACGGCTGAGATTGTGGGAGAATCCCAATCATAGACTAACCACAGAGACCGTACAATAAGAACAGTCAGGACTTGGTTAACTCAACCTTCACAGAAACAATGCACATACAGACATTTACTTTGTGGATGTGATAACAAAATTCAATTTTATTTTTTTCTGATTGTAAACAGAAAAAAATATTGTGTCTTTGATGGATTGGATTTCTATTTTAATCCAGCAGGAAGTCCTGAATATAGTAAAGGACAGCATTACCCTTAGTTGGATTTTTTTCTAGAATTCCGTATACCTGCCTGTCACTGCAGAACAACTAGAAGCCTTTTTGCTTTTGGCATTTATTAGTTTTAGAGCATCCAGTCTATAGCATATATGAGTAAATCATTTTTCCTGAAGAGAATTTTTTCCAGGTAATCATGATGCTTACTAGTCAGTTACCAACACATAAAAAATGCAGATGCTTTTATAAGTAATAATAAATTCTGAGTAATAAGCACATTTCCGAAACTTGAAGTCTAGTTATGGGGCAGTCTTTGAAATAAGGACAAAATCTGTTGTATACATCACTTTCTGTAAATAAATCACCTCTCCGTTGGTATACTGTCCGAAGTGGTTATGATGGGACTACTCAGTTTATCTCTGCTGAATCCCACATGCTGCAAGCTCTGTTCAGACAGGAGGTAACTCACCAGGTCCAGCTCTGGACATCTGCGAGGAGCTGTGGCAACAGGGTTCAGCCGCTTCCTAAAGTGAGCACCGACTGGCTTTTCTACCAGGCAACACAAGAGAGATACAGCTCAGTGGCCCAGGAAAATAAGCAGCAGGCCTGAATCTCTGCCAGGACTGGATGAGACAAGGCAAGTGTGGTTTTGATGAAGTGTGGAGAAAACTAGCTGTATGCCAATCAGCCATTTTAATTCTGCAAGATATTATCTGTTTTCCTATTTAGGAGACTACAGAGGAATTATTTTCTACTCTGACTCTCTCCGCTCTTAATAAGAAAGCTTGGTTCGTCCTTATTTCATTTATATTCAAAATGAAGGAAAGGAAGACAGGTAAAATCTGTTATTTTTCAAGTTAGCAATAGCTCCAATAACTTGTTTCATCTGTTCTTTCTACCTTCTTATCTAGGTCCTGCCTGTGTGTATGTTGTGACAAATAAAATGTGGCATGGTATCAAAGCATCTGATCAACAGTACCAAAAATAACATAAGACTAAAGATTGGTTGATATTGTTGTTCTCTATCCATGTGACAAAGCTTAGCGAGATGTAGAAGTTACTAGGAAAAAGCATAGATATTTGCTTTACTATGTACAAAAACGAAGTATTCCTACAGAACAAGAGGAACTTAGACAATTCTTCAGCATTAAATTCAAATGGACATTTTGAAATTTGTACACCAATTTCATCTGCTAAGAACTGAGCACCACTGTGCTTCAGTGTGAAATGTCTAATACCAGATTGCGAACTCTGCAGAAAGCCAGCAGTTGAAAATTGTCCCAGTGCCAGCCAGAAGGCCAAGAGGAAAGGTAGCTAAGTTCAGCCCACACAGTGTGCAGCCCTCTGAGACCTAAACCAAGAGAAATGATGGTGGAAAAAGACATGGAGGAAGTCTTACATTTCTCAAGAACTCACTGCCTCACTTAGGGCTCTAGGAAAAACCTCTGACTGCTCAGGTCTGCATACAAGCTGCTGTATTGGCACCATCTGGACCCTTTCCTGCATGGACATGACTGATGTTCATCTCTGCCTTTTATAATGCAGACAGGGAAGATAGGTGCTGGTCCTAGCACAAATTTTATGTTAAAGTAAGGATACTTGCAGGGTGGATATTGCTAACAAAGCTCTAGATGTGAATCATGGATACCTCAACATTTTTCATTAGGTGTTTGCTAACAACTTTAATTTGAACCAAATTTAAGTAACTTGCCAACATAAAAATACTGAATTTTCTATTTTCGTATGCATGCTGTGGTAGGGCTTCATTAGGAGAGCTATCAAATGTTCTCAGAAAGAAGAGCTGCTCTCCTCTGCTGCTGAAGAACTGACCTTTGCATTTCTGCATTCATTATAAATCAATCTATGGTTTCCATTCCTCTGTTGCCATTTTTATTATTACCAGTGTTTCTGTTCCTCTATCCTTTCTCTACTCCCAAGCAGCAGGTGGTTCAGAATTACCCTCTTAAACTTTGGTGAGAGAAGGTTGGTAAGCTGCCTCTAGAGTGATCGGATCTTCAGGAATGGTTGCTGGAGAGCTGTTCAGAAGAAATAAGTAGCAGTCCTAGGCAAAGTGAGAAATATCCACTCTTCCGAAAATAAGCCTGCTTAAGTCAAAATATTGTCCTCTTTTTCACATATTTCTCCTTATTGACCATTTTAGTAATATGTTCCTTCCTGCCGTGTCTTTCTTCTGCTTTGTTAGCATGCTTTTATTATGGGTTGTTCCTGTACATCTGTGAATATCAACCGAGTTTGTGGTATTTAAGACACTAGCTGAACAGTGCCATTCTTGGCACTATAATTTGAGATGTCAGTGTTTTCATTATGTCTTATTTTACTAAAAAGCTTCTAGTTTAGGTCATCTGCTTTTTATAAGACAGAATAGCAGATGGAGGAATTATTTACTTTGTTTATTTATTTAACAAGAAGTTGAAAAGGGGGGAAAAAGAAGCCTTGTTTTGGTCAATTTTTGAATCCTAAGAGGGTATAAATAAAGTTCATCTTCATTTTAATAAGAGAGTAACAGAATCATAGACATCTACATATTGTTCCAGCAGGACCAGAGAAGTTATTCTCCTTGTACTCTGCCCTGGTGAGGCCACACCTTGAGTTCTATGTTCAGTTTTGGGCCCCTTGCTATAAGAAAGACATTGAGTATGTCCAGAGAAGAGAGATGAAACTGGTGAAGGGTCTGGAAAACAAGTCTTACGAAGGGCAGCTGAGGAAACTGGGATTGTTTAGCCTGGAGAAGAGGAGGCTGAGGGGAGACCTTATTGCTTTCTACAACTATCTAAAAGAAGGTTCAGAGAGATGGGTGTTGGTCTCTTCTCCCAAGTGGTAGGTGATGGGACAAGAGGGAATGGTGTCAAGCTGCATCAAGGAAAGTTTAGATCGGACATTAGGAGAAATTTCTTCACCGAAAGGTTTATCAAGCACTAGAACAGGCTGCCCAGGGAGGTGTTTGAATCACCATCCCTGGTTGTGTTTAAAAGGCAGGTAGATGATATGCTTGGGGACATGATTTAATAGTAGACAGGTAAGGTTGGAGTTGATGATCTCTAAGGTCTTTTCCAACTTAATGATTCTATGAATCTATGAATGTTTCATGATTATAGATTAGTACAACCTTTCTTCTCAGTATTTTCCTTCTCGTTCAATGAAGGATTTATCTGCTTCCTAAAACTAGTCTGAAATCACACAAGAAGAAATAGGTGCCCATGAAAACAATTCCTGTGAAAACAATGGAAAATTCACAGGAGAAAGTTTATATGTGGCCTTCAGGACTTAGAATAGGTATCTTGCAGTAATCAAAATCCAGACAGATTATTCATTACTGTGTAATAAACCAACAAGGGAAATCTTTGTGGGATAAGAATTTAAAGCATAAGTTCTTTGTGACAGGACTTAGTATTCCTATATTTTCTGTGGTATGTCTGCTTGTTTCAGTGGTACATACATAAAACCATTTGTATAATTCACAACATGACTTTTTCAGGCTTTGGCTAGCAAATAATCTGTAATGCACCTCATGCTGATTTGCCTTTTAAAAATAAAATAAATATTTTGAACTGATTTTGATTGTATTCACTTAAATGTTTTGAGCAAAATGTTACTAGGATATTTAGGACACAGATTTACTGTCTGGGCATGCTATCTGTAATGACTCAGTAGACCAGAACATCTTCAGAAGAGCTGTCACAATCTATCAAGTCAACGATCTGTGAAATATAAATTGTCTATGGAAGTTGTTATGGGCCATTAGGTAAATAATACCTATTTTATAAACTCCATAATAACTTTATATTTATTACAGAAGATCAAATTTATAAGATAAAATAAAAACTAACCTGAGCCTCCAACTAAAACTTAAACTTCTCCAATAGTGAAAAATTGTCATTCCCTTTTGTCACGCACATTCTTTTTATTATCATCTAGTGTAAAATGGTGTACATCCAGTATAAAATGTCAGAGTACTCAGTCTATCTTCACAGCATTTTCAGACTACTTTTGAGAGCAAAGTCCTTCTCTAAGCTGGCTTAGATAAGTTGAAATAGTCTTCAGCAGAACTGAAGGAGAAAATTCTTGAAATGCACACAAAACTCTAAAACACAGCAATTAACAAAACTAATTGCTTTGAAATCCCTCTGAGTTCCCTAGAAGGCATTAATTTTGAGAGTTCCATTCCAACTGCTGTATCAGAGTGTTTCAAAATATTTAGTGTGTTTTTACCCCTGAGGAACAGGGCAGGAATCTGATCCCCATGTTTTATGAAGGAGAAAATGTTAGAATTCATCTCTCCTAACACTAATCATCCAGAAGTTAGGCAGTGAGCAAAATAGATTTTATTTTCTTGGAAGGAGGCATGATTCAGCCACAATAGGTAACTGAAGCATATAGTTATGCTTCTGTTGAGAGGTACACTTGAATTGACAGAACTTGTCTCTAGGCTGTTCCTCCAGGCTGCCTTGCTGATAAGTTGGTTTCTACTTGTGACTGTTTCCGTGGTAAATTCAGGTGCTTTTCTCCAGAAGGGCTCCGGGGTACAATGCAGCAGACATGACCAAGTTAAAAAGGCAGAAACCCTAAGTTCACAAGCAAGGTCTTTATACAATTTTTTTTGCTAGTGTTTGGAGTCATTCTACTGCTATCTGCTGATAGGGGAAGGTTAGTGTGATGAACGCCACCCAGCATTTATCTGAAGTTTATCTGAATTTATCTCAAGAAGTGCTGAGTAAAGCAAACAAATGAAGTGACTATACCAGACTGCATGATCTAACTAGAGTATTTAAACTTAATACTTTTAATAGTGGTCTATTTTCTTTGGAACATTTTTCCTCTGGTGGCTTTGTAATGCCCAAGTTTGATTTGGATGTCAGAACACTGTGTAGGGGCTCAGGCTAGGAGAGTTATCAGAGGGCTAAACAAAGTTTTAAGCAGCCATAGGAAAATTTAATAGATAAAGCAAGCACTAACATTATTAGAATTAGCTAATATTAGTGGTGTAAGGTAACTGCCAGTTGAATTAACTGAGTTACTAACTACTGGAAAGGCTTAAATTTCTTTGGTACCTGAAGAATGACAAACATGACAATCGGTCTTTACAGCAGCATAGAGGGTCTCTAAGGTTTATCATTTTCCCAGACTACTTTGTAGAAACTATAAACAATGCATATAAACATGGAGAAACATGACCTACTTGGGAGGAGTCACCATGACTTCTTTAAAGGGAAGTTCTGCTTTGTAAGTCTTTTGACCTCCTTTGAAGGTGCTAGAAAATATGCATAAAAATGATCATGTGAATATAGCTTACTTTAAGTTTTAAGGGGCTTTTGGCAAAGGAGTTTAAGGAAACCAGGCTGGTACTGAATAAGGTAAATTTTTATGGATAAATAATCAGTTAAAGACAGAAATGGAGACCAGTGGAAAATGATCAGTGGAGTTCTACATTGCTGTCTCTTGAGACTTGTTGTGGTCAACATATTCATAGAAGACATAGAAAAGGGGATGAGCAGAGGTGTTGATAAAAGTATTTGTCAATAAAAAGGGCAAACCGAAGAATTGCTGAAGAATTTTTCAAGACTGAAAGATGGGGCAATAAAATTGAGATTAAATTCAATGTAAAATGGGAAGGGATATACTGGTGAAAGGCCATCTAGAGTCACATATGAACAGTGGATTCTGATCTGACCATTACTATTCAGGAGTGAGACTTGTGGTAGCTATAGAAATGTAGGTATTTTTCATGCTGTGTAAGTATTTGTTACACAGTCAATTTTTTTTGTAGCCTTTTTGTCAATATCTCAGATGGCACTGCCAGTTTAAAAAAAATAAGTCATCACATCTTTCCATCTGCAGTGGATAATTACTGGCATGTAACTTGGATTCCATTTAGAACATGACTGATTACAACTAAAATTGTATAGCATGACTCAGCAGTTGATAATTAGATCTCCCCTCATACCATACCTAAGTTGTGTCACCATAATCTATAATGATAAAGGAAAGAATGACTGATTTCATGCTTTTGGCAAGCAGAAGCTACAGTTTTATAATATAATCACAATAAGGAAATTGATAGGTTTCTTTTATATTGACTTGTATCTTTTTACACCTTTCATTCAGAGCAATCTTGCTGTCCCTTAATTGATTTTTTTTTAATCTCATTTCCCCCTCAGATTCCTGTCTTATACTCATATTTCCCACCAGCAAACAAAGATAAATGAGAATCAAAAAGTGAGCTACAGCTTCAGTATGGACAAACTTTTTTTAAAGACTTAAGTTGACAAAACGACCTCAAGCCCCACCATGGGAGGTTCAGGCTGGACATCAGAAAAAAAAGTAAAATTCACAGGAAGGGTCATTGGGCACGGGAAAAGGCTGCCCAGGTAAGTGGTCGAGTCACCATCCCTGGAGGTATTTAAAAGACGGGTGGATGAGGTGCTCAGGGACATGGTTTAGTGGTTGATAGGAATGGTTGGACTCGATGATCCTGGAGGTCTTTTCCAACCTAGTGATTCTGTGAAAGTGCAATCAAAAAATTCACTACAAGAAACCACACAATGTTACAAGTATTGCACTAAGAGGAGCTACTGATGTAGGTGCTGCTTTGAAATAAGGCTGGTAAATGTTAGGGCATGATGTGCTACCTCAACAGAGTCTGGATCTAGGGCTTGATTAATCAAAAGCACAGATGAGTTTAAAACTTGGGTTTGGGCTTCAAGCATTGGTAGTCAGTTTGTATAATTCTGCATTTGTTTCTGAGGATTACGATAGGAACAGTGGCTGTAATCCTCTGTGTATTTTGATGCATATTTAACTTACTAGATTCTTTTTATCTCATTAGGACAATAAAGCATTTTAAGTAATTAAAAGTTGGACGTTGACTTGTGTGCAAATTTTGAACATCATCCAATCTATATGAGAAGCAGTGAAACAGCCAAATGATATTAGTGTGTTGAAATACTTACACAGCAGAAGCAATGAGAATTAAACAGATGAATCCTTGACATAATCAACTTTATAGTATCTACATGATGTAGCCAATATGCAAATATTTTTCCTCTTGAAAGTATGAAGAAAGATGACCAAGAAGGTACCTTTCAATCCTACTTTCCTGAACTTACTGAGAAACAAATTTAATCAGTCTTAATCCTGCTGCACATATTAAGTCCAGTGGGTCTGCTTTACACAGCCACTGTAAGCACATGCATGACTGCCCGGAAGAAAGGAGCTTTGGTGTTTGACCACACAGTTCTCTGATCTGGTTGCAGATTGAAAGGAAAACGAAGGATCCCTTTACATCTGACTGATAGCTCAATGCAGAGTCAGGGGATTTGAAGGATGAAAAGCTTATTTTCATAACTAACCTTCAACTGTAATCCCAACACAAACTTTAAAGATGTATCTACACATTAATAATACTTTAATCATTCCCAAATGCAAATCAAGATGCATAATTTTTCCATAAATCAACACTGTTATATACTTTATGAAACTGTATGTTCAATGCTATTCTCTGGAAAAACTAATTAAAATTGTCAGTTGATAAAGTTAACAAATGATTTTATTTCCTATATAGCACTTCATATAAAATATTCAGAAACTAGAACCAGAACAAAAATTATATTGAGAAAATCCACAGGTCAAACTTAAGGTTATTCTGTAATGATGAAAAATGGATTCCTTTTATGTAAATGTGAATAATATATGAATAATGTATGTTTGTTATGTAGGCAATGTAAAATTTATTATGTTCTTTAATATTCACTGCTTGGGTTTTAAATGCTTTGCTTTGTAAATGATGCAATAGGTAAGTACATCCGTGTCATTTAAGAACCTAAGTGTTTTGTGTTAAAACATAACTTGGTCATCTGCAAAGTTTAGAACTGTTTTAAAGACCCAGAAATTTACACCTGGTGATTTGTCCAAGATGCTTTGAAACTTTTATGAAAACCTCCCTGAAGAGCCTGACACTTGGAATAATTGAAAGATAACATGTATACCACTCATATTAGCAAATTCCTTTGTGTATCTAACACCTATATGGAGCTGTGAAGATATATTTGTGTGTTTTCTGGCATTCCTCCTACTGGTTTAATGCTTCAGGGCTGCTGCAAGCAGCTTCTTCTGTTCTGGCAGCTAGTCAAGGGCAAAGCAAATCCTTCCTTCCTCGGCTGGTAGCATGTGTCATATTGGATATTATTTTAAGACCTGTACTGTAGGAAATGGAGACTTTCTCAGGAAGGGGCTAGTTTAAAGGTTTGCTGGCTTATGATGTAACGGGTGAGTAGTGGAGATCAGGTTACTAGTCCAAATTAGTGTCAGACTGAATGAAGTGACAAGTACAAGTCTGTAAATGCTTTCTTCCTAGCAAAGAGTGTTATGGCTAGTCCTTACTTTCTAACATCCCTCAAACAGACAGGAATGAATGAATGAATGAATGAATGAATGAATGAATGAATGAATGAATGCTTGTAGCTGCTTTAACAGGAAACTCACTGGACTCCCAGAGAACTCCCAGAGACCTGATATTACAAGCCCTGGCTGCAGGGTATGGAGTGGCTCAAGACCTCCGTACCTTTAACTCTCCTTTTCTGAAATGAGAAAGGGGTCACTTCCTTGAGAGTGGACATATGCTCTTACACAGATGTCTTTGGAAAACAGCCTAGGTGGATAATGGTTGCAAAGCAATGAAGCACCTTTAAAAGTGCTTCAAATCTGATTTCTGTCAGACCAACAAGGGAACACACTGACCCTGATTCACCTGACATGGGAAATATAGGCCAGCTCTCCATAAGGAGAGGTATTTTATCTTGCTGCCTTGCAGGCCATCCATCTTTCGCCTGCAGGTGCTGAAGGGCTTTACAAAAGAAACGGACATCACAATCCCCATGTATGAATGCGCATGAAGCTTTAGGAGAGTAAGATGGTTTCTGCAAGGCCAGCATTACAGACAGAAACAAAGACAATCTCTGCAAAAATTTTGATGTGGTTGTAGAAGTTGCCTGCAGGACACCTTTTTCCTTTTTGAGTTTTACTTCTTCTGTAAACAGTGTTTTGAATGCTGAACAGCTGGGCTACTTGTAATGCATTAGAATTATAGAATAACCATGTTGGAAGAGACCCACCAGATCATCGAGTCCAACCATTCCTATCAAACACTAAACCATGCCCCTTAGCACCTCGTCCACCTGTGCCTTAAACACCTCCGGGGAAGGTGAATCAACCACCTTCCTGGGCAGCCTGTTCCAGTGCCCAATGACCCTTTCTATGAAGAATTTTTTCCTAATGTCCAGCCTAAATCTCCCCTGGGGGAGCTTGAGGCCATTCCCTCTTGTCCTGTCCCCTGTCACTTGGGAGAAGAGGCCAGCACCCTCATGAGAAAGAAATCATTAGAAAGAAATGGATACAGTTTATATAAACCCCCAAAATATGTGGACTGTTTTGCAAGTCCTTAATCGTTCAGTGGGTTGCTGTTTAAAGTCACTCACCAGGGTGCCATATGGGCTTCTTGACAGGAAGAAATCTAGGGGTTCCTTGCAGTTATAAAGTCAGTATAAGATACATGCTTAGAGCTCGCTGTCTCACTGAAAACAGTCCTTGTTAACTAGCTTTTGTCAGGCGGAACACAAGTGCATTTTTTGCTTTTAGTCTTGTATTCATGCTGCCAGATGGTACTAAAAAGGAAAAAGAGGAAATGAATCACCCTCTCTAATAATTTTCATTGTTGGCTCTGCCATTGCATGCCTGCTTCATCTGGATGAATGTTCCCATAGGGGAGCTGGTGATCTCCAAACTATTTCAGACTGATCTCCCCTTCAGCCCAGCTTTACCAGTGCTGGATTCCACAAAACTGCTTTGTTTGGAGATCTGCATAGTTATGCTGCAAATAAAATCAATGGCTTAAAATTTTCTCCTTTATTTTCCTCCCACGCAAGCCCTGATGAGATATCAGACTTATTTGAGCATCTGCCCCCACTAAAATCATGCTAAACTTCATTTCTTTTTGTTGTGAATTCTAAAGCAACGAGTTATTCTTCATACTCAGGCATGGATGGCGGCACACCAGCATTTGAACACTGAGACACTGAACAGTGCCGCTGTTGTTAGAAAGAATGGCTAGCTATTGCTGCCTAATAGGAAACACATTTGATGGATTTCTTATATTATTTAGGCTTCCAGTTGGAGTGATGATTAAACTTGCATGTATAAATTAAAGCCAAACAGTTGCCCCTTTGCAGCATGTCTTATTTTTTTCTGGTGTTATTTTCTTCTTGTTACAAGCGTGGAAACACCAATGTTGATAGTAGGTGCAAAATTTAAACAATAACAAGACCTTCTTTATTCCTTAAGCACTGAAGCAATAAAACTTGCATATCAAGAGGAATTGAATGCACTAGGCTGCGTGCATTAACCTCCAGAAAGCACATCTCATAGCCACTTGTAATAACAACCTGAAAGCTGGAAGTTAGAATTCAAAATCAGTATGTGAGACTAATCCTGCTTCCCTAGGACAAAGTGGAAGTGTCTCTCAGGTACTTGAGCTCAAACCTGCACCAGAGCTAAATACAAAACTGCTTGAAAAATCCAGTCTGTCCTAGTTCATCATTGTTGCATCATCCTTGCATAATAAAGATATAAATTCAGTGCTTCTTACAAAGTATTGAATCTTAAATCCTTGATATCACAGGCTTTCAGTCTAAAATGTAGTCGTACATTCTTGTTTTTACTCTTCCTCCACCGAATGCACTCAGTTGGGAAAGGAACATTTCTCAGGTTACTGCCACTGTTCACATTTTACTGGGATCTGGAAGTCTCAGCAAAGACTGACTGCAGCCAGTAAGCATCACTAAGTGCATGGGTCTGCCTTTGTATTCCAGCCGAGGCAATTCTGAAGCCATTGATACAAGCACTTCAGATTGGATATGTCTAGAGGAAGAGGATGATCTGCAGTATTCAGTAATGTGCTTGTCATTTTCTGACACTTGCTATTACAGCATATTAGGCTTAATATGCATCTGCCTCACATCTACCCCTTCTCACATGTTTACTCGATAACTGTTTCCACCATATTGTACTCTAGTGTGGTGTTATTATAATACCTGTAAATCTTTTAACAGAACTATTTTCCTCAGTGGTAGCCAGGGCTGGTGGCTTCTAAAGTCACAGACCTTCATTTGTAGGCAAGGCATTAGCTTCCATTCTCTTTATGGTCAAACACAATGTGCTGTCTTAACCACTGCTCCAGAGAAGATAGGTTGTTTTGAGACTTTCAAAATGGAGCTGAGCAACTTTGTCAGCTCTGCTGTGACAGTTTTATGAGTAGTAGATAAGAGGAGACTGAGAGCTCTATGCTATTCCCGTTATCTCCTCTTGTATCCCTGCTGTGTACTGGCAGTTGTCCGGTTGCATTTGCAGACCTACTGTGAGACTGAATGCAGCTTGTCTAATATCTTCTTAGACCACAGTGGCTGACAGAGATCCAAGTCATTTAGCTAAAAAGTGCTAAGAAGAAGGAAAGAGCCAGCTGTGTTTCCCAGCACTGTTTACAAATATTCTTTGCTATTTAGGGAGTCCTTGCCCACCTCCCCACTGTTGTCCCTCCCTCTCTTCCCCCCCCCCCACCCTCCTTCTCCCCTTATATTTTAGTTTGGTTTGAAAACAACAGCCTGACTTAGTTGCAGTCAGCCACTGTGCGCTAATATGTGGAAGTGACAAATAATGCCTAGTGTGTTCTTTATTCTGTACATCCTTCTTTGAATAGGTGAATGAAAAATAGTTTGAATATTGTATGAGATTGGGCACTAAACTCAGAAAAATGGAAGGATTTTTCTTCTCTAAAATTCAAAGGGGAGACAGTTCAGAAAGCAAGCTCATGTAAGTGTGGGAGAAGGAGAGACTGGGAAGTAGTCTGGAATTTAATTTAACTGTAGAGTGAAGCACTTGAAGTCATCATCTTCTTAGTTTCTTTCCCCATACCTCACAGATTTCTCTCTTTGCAATGCCAGTTTTAAAGCTGCTGCTGCTACAAAAGCTGAAACAAGCAACAGAGAGCATTACTGAGCTTCTTGTCTCTGATGGAAATGGTTGCCATAAGGACAACTGATCTAGAGAAGAAGCAGAGGTCCAAACACAATGCTAATATCCTCTCTCCAGTTCAGAAACTCTTGTGATGGTCTTCCTTTCTGATAACTGGGTGTACACATGAGATGGAGACCTGAGGCAATGGTAGTTTGTAATCAGTCTCCTTGCACTCCTGGGCTTCTTCCTGTTGGGGTGAAACCAGGCTTTGCTTTTCATCACATTATTCCTTGGTAAAAGCTTTCAGAGCAGAGCAGAAAGGAGGTGAATAATAAATAACTTAAAGGGGAAGGAATAAGAAAGCAAGATGGGGGAGAAAAGGAAAGGTACATTTTAATTCAAAGGTTAAATTGTTGCTTACAAAGCCATACTTTTTTGTCAGATTTAATGGAAAGTAATCAACAAATGTCATTAGACTGATGAGACTGCCTTCTTTAAGATCAAGGCATTTTTTAAGTGGAAGTGCTGAACAGTGTAATTTATTTTTTCTTTTTAACAAGAGTTTTGGTTTTCATTAATGAAATAAAAATCTCTAGGGAAGGAGGCCATATAGAATGAATTATAAATTAGAGATTTCATAGAAATGATTTAGTGTTAACACATGTTTTATGCTTCAGATGGAATAATGAATCTCGTGTGATTTGCTTCAAATGGAGTTTAGGACCACTTCTGCTTTCTGAGGTGGGAGGAGGGCTGTTCATCAGAAGCACTAGCAATTTTGCTTGTATTTATTTTTTACCTCCACTCAGAATTTTGTCTCTTTGTGTTCCCCCTCTAATATACAGCAACAAAGGTATAAAAAAAAGGAAGATAATATGCTGTATTTTGCTTGTCTACATTGCATTCATAGAATCATAGAATCACTAGGTTGGAAAAGAGCCATCGGATCATGGAGTCAAACCATTCCTATCAAACACTAAACCATGCCCCTTAGCACCTTGTCCACCCGTCCCTTAAACACCTCCAGGGAAGGTGACTCAACCACCTCCCTGGGCTGCCTGCTCCAGTGCCCAATGACCCTTTCTGTGAAAATTTTTTTCCTAATGTTCAGCCTGAACCTCCCCTGGTGGAGCTTGAGGCCATTCCCTCTTGTCCTGTCCCCTGTCACTTGGGAGAAGAGGCCAGCACCCTCTTCTCTACAACCTCCTTTCAGGTAGTTGTAGAGAGCAATGAGGTCTCCCCTCAGCCTCCTCTTCTCCAGCCTAAACAACCCCAGCTCTCTCTGACGTTCCTCATAAGGCCTGTTCTCCAGCCCCTTCACCAGCTTCGTTGCTCTTCTCTGGACTCACTCCAGAGCCTCAACATCCTTCTTGTGGTGAGGGGACCAGGACTGAACACAGTATACAAGAAGCGGTCTCACCAGTGCTGAGTACAGAGGGAGAATAACCTCCCTGGACCTGCTGGTCACGCCGTTTCTGATCCAAGCCAAGATGCCATTGGCCTTCTTGGCCACCTGGGCACACTGCTGGCTCATGTTCAGTCGGCTATCAACCAACACCCCCAGGTCTTTCTCCTCCAGGCAGCTTTCTAGACAGACTTCTCCTAGTCTGTAGCACTGCACA
Source organism: Phaenicophaeus curvirostris (assembly GCF_032191515.1). Classification (NCBI taxonomy): domain Eukaryota; kingdom Metazoa; phylum Chordata; class Aves; order Cuculiformes; family Cuculidae; genus Phaenicophaeus; species Phaenicophaeus curvirostris. Next base: position 92,749,940 of record NC_091392.1, read on the forward strand.
GGGTTGTTGTGCCCCAAGTGCAGGACCCGGCACTTGGCCTTGTTAAACCTCATGCCATTGGACTCAGCCCAGTGGTCCCGCCTGTTCAGATCCCTCTGCAGAGCTTCCCGACCCTCCAGCAGATCGACGCTTCCACCCAGCTTAGTATCATCTGCAATCTTGCTAAGGGTGCACTCAATGCCTTCATCCAGGTCATTGATAAAGACATTGAACAGGGCTGGACCCAGCACTGAGCCCTGGGGGACACCACTTGTAACTGGCCTCCAAGCTGGAGTTAACTCCATTTCCCACCACTCTCTGGGCCCAGCCATCCAACCAGTTTTCCACCCAGGAGAATGTTCTCCTGTCCAGTCCAGAGGCTGACATTTTCTCAAGCAGAATCTTGGAGCATTCGCTCCACAGCTGAATTGTTTCCCATGAGAAATTATTTTACGTAAGTCTCTTAACACACACTCTCAAACTCCTTTGTAGTGCCAAAATACATCTGGGGTTCAAAAATGCAGGGAGCCTTGGTCTTTAGTGATTTTATCTGCAGATTGTAACTGTGCTAGTGAAAATCTTTCAGACACCAGTATGATGTTAATAGTTTTCCTGTAGCGAAAGAGAGTAGAAACTGGCAAATTTGTGCCTTGTGGGCTTCAACCTTATCTTTCTCTATGTTCTATCAGATGTTCAGGGATTTCTTTTTATTTTTTTTTCCCCCTAACAAAAAGGATTCAAGAAGCCAGATGTGAACTTAACCAATCAGCTGTTTCTACATTAGTTCATCTGGATGTTATGTTCCTTACACTCTTATCTATCTATTAGAGCTGTAAAGGTGATATATATTTGTAAGAGATCTGATGTGATTTCATGTAAGTTTAAAAGATTTCTAAGAGCTATGTTTGTAGCAGATCTCGATGAATGAAAGCTTATATAGAAGTGTCTTCCATCTTCTAGCAGAAATTTTTAATAAGCTACCCTTTTACAAATTTAAAAGGTTTAAAAGGTTTAAAAGGTAAACTTACACACATTGAGACTCTTTAAGCCTAGGCAATGGTGAAAGGCTAGCTCTACTAATCACCTCAGCTAAGGCTTTTGGATGTGTTTGGCTTGTCAGCATCTCTGCTTTTATTAAATACTAAAAGAATGGTGCATCCTTGCTCATTGTGCAAGGGGAGGATGAAGTGAAAGTTCTCCTAAGTCTGCAAGCAGCCTGGAAAACTAATTCATAGGGCCTTGATATCTCCCATTCGTTTCCATAAATAGTGTTGAAATCTCTCAAATCTTCTTCACTGCTATTCTATTAATACCACTTCAGAAGCATATTCTGTCTACAGCAGACTAGAAAGCCACTTTGTTTTGTTACACTATATGACATTTCCTTCTTGGCCAGTCTGGTCTGGCTGTTTGGTGACATCCCTGCTAAGAAATGCTCAGGGGCTTAATTAGGTAACATGCCTTCACCTTACTTTGTACTCATGCTGTTTTGATACTCTGTTCTGCCTATCACTCAGCTAAATCTGACAACCACAATCTCCAGCATAAAACATAATAAGAGAACTTGTTTTATTGAACTAACACATGATACCTTCAGAAAAAGCTATGTGAATTTAGCTTTGGTTTGTATTTAAACTAATGTTGTGTCCTGCCTTATTCAGTTTCGGAAAGGTTAGCATGTATTTCCCCAGGATCCACAGACTAGAGCAACAGCCACCTGCTCATTAAATGAACTACTGACATTTATGAACATTACATTCATAAGCTGGTGTTTTATATATGTGTATATTTAGGGAAATGAGCTACAAAAGACGCAAGTTACTTGTAGGTGTGCATCTATTTAAGTTTGCAAAAATCAATAAGGCTTTACCTAGACACAGTATGTGTCATCTCTCCTGTGCTACTGTAGTAATAAGCAGTAGGTTTTGACATTTGAAAACTACTGGCATAAAAAGGAAAAATACATGAAGTTTTGAGTTTTTAATTTTTTTTTTTATATTCCTGGATATTTTTCTGTAGGTCAAATGCAATGTGCTCTGAGCACCACTACTTTATTTCCCCAGCAGTTTCACATAACACATTTGTGAAATGAAAAAGAACTTTCTTGAGGAAAATTAAGCAGGAATGAAAGCCAAGCCTCTAAGGAAGATTAACCATTGCTCCAAGAAGACACCAGGAACCTGAAAGCATGCCAATTACAGGTATAGGAGTATGTGAAGCAGAGAGTAGTGTACTGAATAAGCCAAGTTGGGAAGCAATATGTAGATATGGAAAGACTTGTTTGGAAAGAACAAGGGAGCTTTATTTAACTGATACTGGAACACTTAGGGTTGATTTTGCTGCTGTGTGTTTTATGTAAAGGCCGGGATATTCTTAATAAGCATTTCTTCTAAGCAGTGGTTGCTCTCTCTTTATGAATTGGTTTCTCTGAGCACCCAGCAGCTTTTCTAAGAGTGGAGGAGTGTCTCTGTCACACCACAAAAACTGTAGTCATGTGCTGAGAGGTAACATCCTCTCTGACTTTCCCACTGGTCAGTTGTTCATCTTTGGCTATCTGTGTATTCTGGTATAAGTTAGAAGCAAAATCCCATAAAATTATCAAAGTTCTTTCAGCTATCATTTTGCTTGTAATGCTGCTAGAAGCTGTTTCATAAGGCCAGCAGTCTGACTACCTCAAGATGCTGTGTTCATCATTCACCAACTGCTGATGAGTAGGACAGATACTACCTCCCTATTAAACTCTGTCTGGCACTATGTCTTTTCATGTCTTTCTCCACTGCAGGTACATTTTTGATAAAAAAATGTCTAATACTTGAATTTTCCCCTGCAAACTACCAGCAACAATTTTCAAGGTATTTAAACAGTGGTTCTGTTAACAAGATTAACAAGAGGGACAGTGAAATCCTGACTCAACTCCACTCTTCTTTCCTTTTTTTTGAGATAGTAGTAGTCCAAGAGAATCTCAGATCTAGAAATACTCAAGCTACGGTCTCTATTCCTCTTTGTAGCCAACCACAGCATCTTGTGTTGATGATGTGAACTGACCAATCAATGTTGGTCATCAAAATCAGCTAAAGACATTTTGAGAACACGTGGTCCAAGAAGCAATCATTACCATTGTTGATGTTCTTTCTTTTTCATGTGAAGTAAATGAGTTCTTAAACCTTGGTAGCCTTTTATCTTTGAGATTTTTTTCAAAGTGATAGAGCCATGAGGATGGGCAAAATAGATATTGCAGAGGGAAAATAAATGGGTGAAATGTATGGATAAATCATGATCTGGAAATGTGACAGTCTGCTTCTCAGCTTCTTGCGAGAGACCGCAGGTAACTGGAGTTCAGATAGATGCCTGGGGAATGGAAAGTGAAGGTATGGAAACTGAATGGGATTTCTGAGGAAAGACTAGCTTTCTTTGAGGGTTTCAGAGCTATTGATAGTTTTTTCCTCAGTCATTCAATTGCTCTTGATGCTATGCTATACCTGTGTGTTTATACAAATACACACATATGTACAAATAAAACAGGATTTTATAAATATTCTGTGCACAATTCTAGTGAGGAATACCCATCCAAATCAAATCTCACAGCTTTATTCATAGCCTTTCTGCCCCTACCCTCTAAAAAAGGCTCAGTTACTTACTTGCTTCCAGACTGAACATGCAGCTATAACCTATATTAAATCTAAATCATATTTCCCAGTAACAGCAATATGTTGTTTGAATGTAATAGTTACATTGCTGAGATAATAATACATTGTGCAAGTCCTAGTGTCTCCAAAGCCTAAAACATTTACCTGCAAGCAGAATGACAGTTCTGCAGCTAATCCTTCATATTAATTTGTGGAGAGATTTCAGCAGTTATCAAATTCATGTCTTAAACAATTCTGTGGGTGGCTTCTCTCAGGTAACTCATTTTCCTTAATCATGATTTTATATACAAAGGCCTTTTCCACATTTTGGCAGTAGCATGTCATGATATGTTGCATATGCTTGTATGTTATGGTGATCCAGGTGTTAGGTTATATGTGTGTTGTTTGTGTTGTAGGTAGCAAATGCAGGATACATTTGGTTTTGGGGGGGAGAGTAGAATGAGAATTTGGTCAAATTCTCCTCTTGATTTTTAAGTTAAAAAATGTACTTATTCTTTCTGTCTTCAAAATGCCTGGAGGGTTGGGGTTTTAATTTTTTTAATTTTTTTCAGCATGGTGTGGCCTGATCAGTTGACAGTGCTGTTGACCTGCTGTGTGAGTAAGAAGACACTTTACTTAATTCACTGATCCTGACTAGATGTCATTAGCATCTATCAATTATAGGATGTGCCCAGAGTATGACAAGAAAGACTTTTCAAATTTTGTATTTTATAGATGCAAAGAAACTAAAAGAACTTCTAATTCTACTTAGACGTCTTGATATTGGCAGTGTTCTGTACTTTACAAGAAGTCTATTAGATGCTTCTCATAGTTCTTCTCACCTTTGTTGTGTTCCTGACACATTCTGGTCCTCACTGCCACATGTCTTCTTCCTCCATCTTCAGCTTATTACAGGGAATCTACTGTGGATTTTCTTAAGTGACTAAATATGAATCCCTTCAAAGAGTACAAATGTTCCTCAGGTGTCTGGAAGGGCCACTAATGAGCAACATGTGCCTTTTTTTTTTCCTTCTTGCCTCATTTTTTGTAGCCCCTAAAGGAAGCATGTCTGCTCTACACTTTGCAGGTCACGTTGGAACATACAGATTTATATACAAGTAGTTTGTTTATCTGTGGAGCTTTCAGCTTCTAGTTCTGAACTGAACTATATGTGTTTGTCTCTGAGGTTTATACTCAAGTTTGTTGCTTTTATAATATACCCCATTTAAATTCTATAGCTATATTCAATATGGGAGCAGAACACTGCTAGGATTCAGGGAATTGGGCCTGTTTCCTTCTCCAACACCAGGCTTTTTCAGGGAAAATAGGTCACGTTTCAGAAAGAAATTAGGCTTGTCATTGTATGAGATGAATTAGGAGAAATCATTAACCATGGGTAAGATACATACTGGATTAAATTTATAGTGTCAAGAGTGCTTGTACAGTCAGAGCAAAATAATGGTCTTTGTTTCACAGTTTGCTTTTTCAAACTAGGGGCTGGATTATAGTGCTGAGATAACAGTTCATATCTAAACAAAACTGCTAGTGAACTTTCAGTTATTTACTACCTCTGCTTGAAAGATTTCAGTTAAAAAAATTTCTTGTTTAGTGAAAGTTGTCCATATGTTCTAGATTTTATCTGAGAAGTAGGTCTCCAAGTGTATTAGAAATTATATCTGTTACTAGGAAACTCCCTCGCCTGGTACACAGAATCACTAGGTTGGAAAAGAATCACTAGGTTGCAAAAGACCCACAGGATCATCTAGTCCAACCATTCCCATCAATCACTAAACTGTGCCGCTCAGCACCTCATCCACCCATCTTTTAAATACCTCCAGGGAAAGTGATTCAACCACCTCCCTGGGCAACATGTTCCAGTGCCTGTTGACCCTTTCCTTGAAAGATTTCTTTCTCATATCTAGTCTGAACCTCCCCTGGTGCAGACTGAGGCCCTTCCGCCTTGTCCTGTCCCCTGTCACTTGGGAGAAGAGGCCAGCACCCTCCTCTCCACAACCTCCTTTCAGGTAGTTGTAGTGAGCAGTGAGGTCTCCCCTCAGCCTCCTCTTCTCCAGGCTAAACAACCCCAGCTCTCTCAGCCACTCCTCATAAGGCCTGTTCTCCAGCCTCTCCCACCAGCTTCGTTGCTCTTCTCTGGACTCACTCCAGAGCCTCAACATCCTTCTTGTGGTGAGGGGCCCAGAACTGAACACAGTATTCCAGGAGTGGTCTCACCAGTGCTGAGTACAGAGGGAGAATAACCTCCCTGGACCTGCTGGTCACGCCATTTCTGATACAAGCCAAGATGCCATTGGCCTTCTTGGCCACCTGGGCACACTGCTGGCTCATGTTCAGTCGGCTGTCAACCAACACCCCCAGGTCCTTCTCCTCCAGGCAGCTATCTAGCCACTCTTCTCCTAGTCTGTAGCACTGCATAGGGTTGTTGTGCCCCAAGTGCAGGACCCGGCATTTGGCCTTGTTCAACCTCATGCCATTGGACTCAGCCCAGTGGTCCAGCCTGTTCAGATCCCTTTGCAGAGCCTCCCTACCCTCCAGCAGATCGATGCTTCCACCCAGCTTAGTATCATCTGCAATCTTGCTAAGGGTGCACTCAATGCCTTCATCCAGGTCATTGATAAAGACATTGAACAGGGCTGGACCCAGCACTGAGCCCTGGGGGACACCACTTGTAACTGGCCTCCAAGCTGGAGTTAACTCCATTTCCCACCACTCTCTGGGCCCAGCCATCCAACCAGTTTTCCACCCAGGAGAGTGTGTGCCTGTCCAGGCCAGAGGCTGGCAGTTTTTGAAGCAGAATGCTATGAGAAACTGTGTCAAAGGGTTTACTGAAGTCCAAGAAGATACATCCACAGCCTTTCCCTCATCCAGTAGGAAGGTCAGTTTGTCATAGAAGGTGATCAGGTTAGTTTGGCAAGACCTGCCTTTCATGAACCTGTGTTGACTGGGCCTGATCACCCAATTCTCTTGTATGTGCTTCATGATAGCACTCAGGATCACCTGTTCTGTGACTTTTCCCAGCACTAAGGTCAGTCTGACAAGCCTGTAGTACAGCCCTCTTATTTTTACTTGGTATATTTTATGGAGGTCAGCAGTGATGAGATTGCAGAGAGGAGTCCAGAAGTGATCAAAAAGGACTTCAGTTCATTGGGGTGATTATTTGAAGGATCAGGAGCCCACGTAGTGTTTTCCTCAATCCGGTCGATGGTAGGAAAGAATACTGAAGGACATCTATTGCTGTTCTTTTGCTTGTAAAGCAGTCGTGGCATGGTGGAAGCAGTGCAGAAACTTACGGTAGAAATTGCTGTTGCTATTTAAGTCATTATTGCCTTCCAGCTACTGGTTGACACTCTGCTGAAGGTCAATGCCCCATATAGTTAGAGCAAGGGCTGTACATTGCTTTGTTTAATGGATTCTTGATTTAGCCCTAGACTGAAAGTCAAGTTGCTGCTCAAATAGACGAGCTTCACAGGAGCAGCTGAGGCTTGCGTTCATTAACTTCCCTGATGAATCTGCAATAGAAACTGTTACCTGAGAGATACAGAAGGGGTTGACCACTTAAACACGACAATGGACTTGAGAGAAAACGTTAACTGAATTTATTGGTCATGAAAGAAGCTTTTGAGCATCAGTATAACCTTAAGTTTATTAGCATCTGACCTGTTTTTCAAAGCAGGATTTATATTTATAACTAGTACAGGCACATTTGGAAATTTTACCCTTCTCTTCACAAAGAGAAAAAACCTTTCTGACAATTGTATGATAGTCCTTTCTGAATGTCGGTAGGCGAATTACCCTATCATGTTAACAATGCTAGAATTATCAGAACTCTTGCAGTTTTGCCAAACTAAAATTAGTTCAAAACAGTTTAAATATTTTACAGCTGTGTCGCATTATGCAGTAATTGCATACTTAATAATACAGGATGTACACTATTACTTACAAGGAGAGCTAATTAATTTGCTTTTTCAAGTATGTTTTTTCCTCAACAAAACTTGCTGAATACTTCATAACTTGTGTATGTCTATTTCATGTTACTGCTAACAGCTTTAAGTAATTAGGTTCTAATTGGTAAGGATTAAAGTCTCACACACTTAAATGTAATGTAAATGCCCTTTAAACAGTGCTGAGAATGTTTCTTTTTCCTTAAAACTCTTAATTTCCTTGTCCAATAGTGATATAGACAGAGAGTGACAACAACAAAAAAAGAAACAGAAAAAGGAAAAAGCAGTTGAAATAATCACCTCTAGCAATTAATGTGTACATTTACAGCTGTTAAAGTGAGACCAGAAGAGAAAGGAAAAATTTAGGTGCTGCAACTCTGCTGCTTGGAAATGTATCGTGCTGTGCACATATAAAGATGGTTAATAGTTTTTTTCTGTTCTTAAGCCGGAAATTATTTACATTTTGCTCTAAGTTGCTTTGAAGTCATTAAGACAAATCACTTATTATTAAGCATGCCTTAAAGCGGCTTCTTAACCAGAGGTAAATTGAAGTACTTCATTTTCCTGAATGGAACCCAAAGCCCTGCTGATGCCTCTCACAGAAGCCAACTTAATTCAAATCAGCTTTCTCATCATGCATAGTGGTGCCACCTGTGTCTTCACATCAGTTTCTAGCTAGCATATTCCTAAAAAGGTGAGTTTTCCTTTCCCAGTCAAACACAACATGATACAGAAGTTCTAATGCCTTTAATGTCTGTATTCATCAAACTCATGATGAAAGTTTGTTTACTGTCTAGGATTCTGTGTGCTTTTGCAGGTTTGTGGGTCTCTCTTAAAATACTATCTACTGTACTGTCAAGAACCATTAAGACTCTTCTTCCAGGAGGTGCTGTGTCCTGTAATTCGACTGACCCAACCTGCTGTGATTGCTGTTTGCCCAGAAGAAGTCAGCTCATTGTCCAGTTTCCTCTTCTTTTGGCATTTGGAAAAAATGCCTTTTTGCTACTGTAGGGCTGGGATGAAAATCTCACATCTTCCACGGGCTTTCTCTTTTATTTCTGCTTATATTTCTGATTGTTACTTTTTATGGTGTTGCTGAGAAAACTGTGGCCATTTCTAGGACCCAAAATCCAACTCAGATTTTTTTCTAGTTATTTTCTGTTTCTTATCTTTAGGGATTGTGATGTGACCTTCCAACAACACAAGTCATTTTGGGAAGAGAATGTCAGCAGAGGCCAAATCACACTTTAAGATTGCTCTGCAATTTTGTAACCTAAATATATCTTAGAGTTTGCCTCTATGACCTTTTTACAAAATTCTCATACAATTTGAAACTGTTTCCTGTCAATACTTCAGATGGGTAATAGTAGGTAGCTGTGGTGACATGTCTAAACCTTCATTCTGCTTAAATTCAAGCCCGCTAAACTGTGTGCTGTGGTCAGATATTGTGGAGATAAGTTGTAACAATAACAGTGAAAGTAGGTTTGAGATGCACAATTATTACTTTATCTGTAGCATTGACCTCTTTAAAGACAGGGACAATATTACTCCAGGGAAACTGTTTGTTTGGTAGCTGGTTGAGAATTTTTTTCTTTTCACCTGCTGCTTAGTTTTACTGCTTTTTTTTTCTCTGAGGATGGAGGAGTTAGGACCTTTTGGGGGTGGGTGGGTGTTGTTTATTCTCCCAATCAGCACTAGAAACAAATCTACACCTACTTTTGTTCATTTTTTTCTTCATTTTTTTCCCCCTGGTGCTACGAATCTTAGGTATCTTTTGCTTAAAATGAAATTCTTGCAAAATCATTTTATATCCTTCTAAACTTAGCAGATTTTCTTTAGCACACCTTTCAATAAAAGTTAGCTCCCTCTCAATAAAATCAATACTACTAATTAAAAAACATCAAAACTGTTGATAGGAGGGGGAAGGGGAAACTGTCGAGTTACCATATGGTCAAATTTTTTACTTTTCTTTTCTCCTTATTTGGGACTTTCAATATAAATGAATCCTCCTAGTGACCTAGAAAGCTGGCCATTTCCATCTCTGTCCTCTGTCCTGCAGAGAGCTTCCTAGTTATAGGAAATATAACTTTAAAACTTTCATGGGTTTTGGCTAGCCTTCTGGGCAGTGCTTAGCCTCCTTGCTCAGACAGAACACACAATATTGCTTAGCTAATTGTTGGACATGTTCACTTCTGGTTTTGACTAGGAGAGTGGGATGGTGCTTCTTATATGTCCTTCTGTTTTGTTCACCTAATTATTCATGGACGTAAGATCATCTCCTTCTTCTCAATCCTTGCTCAGTCCTTCCTAGCTGTAGCTTTTAGAAACACCTTTTCATTTGCCATATGAATTATATTGGAAACTTTTCTTGATTTAAAATTAATAGAGGCTTTATTAGTTATTCATCTTACACTGAGCCATATTCTTTGATCCTGTGAACACCTCTTGTGTAAGTCTCCAGTTATCTTGTCCAGTTGGTCCATCATTTGCATACTGTGCTATTTCTCAGTCAGTTGAAAAACTTTATTATTTATTGCAGTTGTTGCATTATTTTTCCCTAAATGCGTAATATTGCATTGGCTTCCATTATTTTCCAGTCATAGGCTGTGGGAGGAAGGATTTCTTTTTTTCCAAAAGCTGACTTTTTGGTAAAAGTTATCTATGTCTTTCCTCTATAGGATGTTTTCTTGCACTATTTTGAGTTCTCATCACTGACAGTATCAAAACGTTGCATCAAACCACTGTGAGTACACTAATACAGAAACTTCTGTTTTCTTTAAATGACTGCTATTACAAAGCTAATTTCAGTTGGCTGTGCTAAAACCTGATTATGGGTCTACAAGCACAACTGAGGTTTTTTTATCCCAGATCCATCCCAAAAGCAACTGAGTTTCTTATAAGGAACTTGGTTAACAACTGCAAAATTGCAAGATAGGCTTTTGTACTTTTTGTATTTTCCATTTAAAAACACGTCTCTCACCTTTCCTTTTATGTGGAAGGCAGTTTCCTTCAAATTTCTGTATTACAGTTTCAATACAGTTTTTTCTGCCAAGTTAACTGAAAACTATTACAATCATCAAGTGCTTCAGATTCAACTACTTTCAGAAATAACACCACTGCCTTTCTTTTCTGTTTTCACCCACTGGTTGCAGACAAAGTGAGAAGCCTTCCAAGCTTCTGGAGAGTTTCAGTTCTAATGTTGAATTTTTATCTGCTCTATTTGTGGAGTTTTCTGTAGTTTACATCAGCTGTTTTTTATTCAGAAATTAGTTGCAGTGAAGAGAAATGTAATAAACCTCTTCCTGCTATTGTTGGCTGCTTTCTAACTGCCCTGCATTGCTTAACATCTAACTTTGCCTGCTAATAGACCACATTCCAAATTATTTAGGCCAGAACTTAAATTAGGGATAAAATCCACAAAAGTTTTCATTAACCACTTCAAGGGGAATAATAGGAAGACTCAATCTACAACACCTCGTGTAGTATCCTTTAGCATGCTTCTTTTCCATTGTTATTCCTGCACCTGCCCCCAAAATATTACATGACACTGATCTACCATTCCTCCTTTCTTTGAATAAATTATTATTTTCTTATTTTTGGAAGTTACAAAATGAGTTGGGATCCTCTTTCTAAGGAACCTTCAATTCAGAAACATGCTTTGAATGTTATTTCTGAAAGTACTGTATCTTTGGACAGAAAGATGACTTTTTCATTCACTTCTCCAGCCCATGTTGTCCTTAACAAATTCTTACAAGCAGCCTGACACTGCCAACCAGCAAAATCTTACCGCTGTATACACCCTAAAATAGTTCAGCCAAAATATGTAATTAAGATAAAAACATCATTAATTTTAACTAGCTTTTGTGATTTCTCTGTGAAGTGAGAGATGGAAGAGGTGTCATTTGTCTTTAGAAAAGTTACCATTAGTTGAATAAAAAAATACAGAAGTTTGAAAATGGCTATTATGTATGAATAATTGTACTATTTCCCAGTTTGTGTATTTGATGCCATATCAAAATATATTGCAATATAAGCCACAGGACTGAATGCAAAGAGAATATTTTTAATTAGAAAAGAGCTTTTATTCCAATTTTGCTAATGTCTATTAAAATATATTTTTAAAAAATCTGCACTTTATTCAATTAGAAAAGCTTGATTAATCAACAACAGCCAAATTAATTCTGTTCAAACTAATGAAACATAACACCGTTTACTCCTGTCATCCATTTATTCCTTTAGAGGTCAATTTTGTGACTGTGCTGCTGTAAGGCTATTAAAGTATTGGGGTTTTAGTAGTTTTTTTTGGTTTGTTGTTTTTTTTGTTTTGCAATGCATTCCTGTCCCAACATCAAGAATGGACCTGCAAAAGGATTAGTCTATCTCACAATTAGTGCATGTATAGCCACCAGAATGCCTGGTAATAACAGCTTCCAACAAGAATGAATGATTATTGAAATAGAATTCTATCCCCTTTTGAAATAGTGAGGAATCAATAAATTATTATTCTATAAATTATTAAATCTATAGACATAAGATAACCGTAAGTGAAGTTCCTTCTCATCAATTAATTAAATGAGGACATACACACGTTGTTACATCTGTTTATTAATTTAATAATTTATTGAATAATGGATGCAACTAATACAAGGTTAAACATAAGGACATCCATCTTCAGTGCTACTCTAACATTAATGAGCTTGACACTACATCAATCTAATCCACCCTTTTGGTAAATGTCTTTATTTAATATGGTTCAGCAGAATGTGTCGTCTGGACTTGTAAACTTGCAGGTACTTAATTTCTGACAAACTTCTACCAAAAATCTGGCTCCACAACAGGCACTTTGTTTTGAGCAGTGAGGTTGGTTGAGGCTTTAATATGGTGCCATGAAAATGAAGAAGAGAAAGGGAATAAGACTGATGTGTTTAAAAAGGCCAGCTAAGTAACCCATTGTAAAATTGACTGCTAGGGGAAATCAGCTAGTTCTTGCAAAAATCACTTAAAAGAAACCATACTCTTGAGTTTGATGGTAAATCTGCAGATTTATTATGAACTCTTCCTATAAGACTGAAAGAGTTGGTATAAGCTCTCTTAATGCCACCTTCCCATATTTCTGAAAAAGGAGCCAAGAATTCCTTTCAGACTTTTTAAATTTTGTTGCATCTAAGTTTCCAAAAATTTGTTTGCTAAATATTACTCATTGTTACTAGAAAGGATGTGGTTTGTCTCAATTTCTTATCCAGCTTTCTAATTAAAACAAGTTTTACTCAAACACAGCAGCTTCTTTTTCTAACAGAAGTCATCAATATTATTTTCAGTGCTCTGAAAACAGCATTTTCTGGTGAAGCTGACTTCAAGATGACTATGTGTTGGTGTACTGATGTGCATCACTAAAAGATAAACCAAATCAAATGAACACTTGCCTATGCCTGTGATCTCCTGGAGGGTGTTGTTTAGAGCTTTGGCTCTTGCAGGCTATATTGATTATATATTATACATACACCAAATGATCTTTGAGAATCACATTAACTAGATAAATAGCCTAAATACAGAATCACAGAATTGTTTAGATTGAAAAAGACCTTTAAGTTCAACTGTACACCTAACACTGCCAAGTCCATTGCTAAACCACATCCCTAAGCACCACATCTACACATCTTTTAAATACCTCCAGGTATGGTGACTCCACCACTTCCCTAGCCGGCCTGTTCAAATGCTTCTCAACCCTTTCAGTGAAGTAATATTTACTAATATCTGGCCTAAACCTCCCCTGGCACAACTTGAAGCCGTTTCCTCCCATCCTATTGCTTGTTACTTGGGAGAAGAGACCAACAGCCAGCTGACTAAAACCTCCTTTCAGGTACTTACAGACAGCAATACAGTCTCCCCTCAGCCTCATCTTCTCTAGACTAAACAATCCCAGTTCCCTCAGCCACTCCTTATAAGACTTGTGCTCCAGCTGCTTCACCAGCTTTGTTCCCCTATCTTTGGAGACACTCCAGTGCCTCAATGTCTTTCTTGTTGTGAGGGGCCCAAAACTGAGCACAGTATTCAAGGTGCAGCCTCATCAGTGCCGAGTACAGGGAGATGATCATTTCCCTAGTCCTGCAGGCCATACTATTTCTGATGCAATTGGAAGTAGTTCTAATATAACAGGCTATATTTTTATGCATTTGAATTTGCTTTAGTAAATGGAGACCTGTAATGACTGTAAAAAAATTCCAACCCAAGCCAAGTGATGGGGTTGTGCAAGATTTCATATACACCTACCCATGCAAGGTATCTGCAGTAATAAAAACATATTACTTTTCTTTAGTTAAATGATTTCTGTCTCCAGCTCTGTGACTTTAACAAAATATTAAAGCATGAATATTTGATACAAGAAGGCAAAAATAAAGTATTTAACTATATGAGCAGGCTTTGTGGTTTTGGCATATGGTTTATTATTTTGCCATCTAAAGATCAATTGAAAAAAAGAGATAGTTACCTTACTGAAAAAAATACATTTTGAAATAGTTAGAAAATTTATTGTGAGCAAGAGCTTTCATATTTGACTCCTATTTTAGAATGATGCATACTGAGTCTCCTGCATGATACTGGCAGATATGACTAATGTCACGTGCATAACTACAACAGTGGCAACATAAGCATAAGACTGTCCCTGTAGTCTTCTTGCAAGAAAAGTTATTGAATACATTCAGAGTTTTCATTATAATGGAATGCAATTTTGTACCCTAATTTGGGCTGAAGTACAGCTGCTGGAACCTATTAAAAGACTTGTTGTAATTTTAGTGGGAGCTGGAACAAGCTCGCGATGTACCGTAATATGCAAGGATTCACCTTTCTCCCTTCAAAACAATCTTCTCCCTCTCCAAATCTAATCTTGATAATGGATGTGTTAAACTTGAATTACAGTATTGAATGTCTCCAAAAGAAGTGGATAGGATTGTTTCGTAACAGCATCAACAGACTTACAAGCATTTTTCTAGGTGTGGCAACAGATGGCTCCACTTACCAAAAGAATACAACCTTATTCATATTTATGTTCTTTTAGTCACTCCTTCAAGCCAAATTCTCTTGCAACTCAGCCCACTGGGGAAATTAAAGCACAGCCTGAGACAGCAAGACTGGGGGTAACAAGAAAGGCATACCTGCATTCTTAAGAGGTCCTTGTCAGTTTTACCCCATGCAAAGAACTGTTGTAAAACCTGTGCTACTCTTTAGCCCTCAAAAAAGGGTATTGAAGTAGTAATGAAGTGACACATACACTTTGTACTGTCATTTCAAAGAACGATGAGTTTTACCTTCCTAGCAAATTGTTCTAAATAAGCAACAGGAGCTTTACCTCTAAATCAAAGATAAAATATTTTAACCACAAAGGGGTTAGCTTTACTACTGCACATGCATTTTTAGAATTGTATAATATGTGGAAAGATTCATGTGAAATACGTATTATACACTTTATAAATATATACCTATCTAAAGAATAAATTAGTGAGACGAGAAAGAAACACCAGTACAGGAGTAACACCCAGATATGTTACCCATGAAAGGATGAGTAGACAGCAACATTGTGATTTATTAGAATAATGGTATAGAAATAGACTTATGGTGCCATAAACTGGTGAGCAAGCTATTTTTCTCTTATGCTTATCATAAATCACCATTTTGCTTTTATGCTTGAAGAGAAACACCTCGGAGTACCTCAGGCAGTAACAAGGGAAAGTGGTTTTCATTCAAAGGTCAAGCCTGAATTTTATAGAAATTTGCATTTTTATGCCATGTGGATGCAGATAATACAGTAGTGAATTCAGATCCAGATCGCTCTTAATAGCTCTGGTGACAGAAACTTCCCTTAGGGTGAGAGTCTTTAACAAGGAAATGTCAATGCCCCACTCAGAGAGAAATAATTTTCTCTGAGACCTAATAGTGATTTAAGTGACCACCATTGGGATGTCATGGTGCAAGTGTGTGATGTATCATCAATACCGTAACCACAAGTAAGATCTGTCAGAGAGAACTGGTAACCAGATGAAAAATACTGAGTTTCTCTAACTCCATTGATTAAGATAATCTTGGTTAAAAGCCAGGAAATCTTGCATAGTACTTTGAAACATAGTCCTTGGCTGCTGTTAACCCAGTTGTTATATTCAGTCTAAATATTGGAATCTTATCTGATCCCAGAGCACTAATGGAGAATATCAAGTAAGAAATCTTACTGTTCTGAAAATGCTATCTAAAAGTCTTGTGACATAGCTACAACACAACAAATTTTGTATTAAAGATGATCCTATAGCTATTTTGCCAGCTGGCATGGAAAATACTTGATATTGCTTGTGCTGTTGCTCCATTGTTATACTTCTTAATGTTGTTGCTGACTATCCTTGCCTGCTGAAGAGAAGATCAGCAATTGTGTGGGGTGCTGTGAGCCCAACCACTTGGCCTTTTTATTAAAATTATGCTCCACTTCATTTTTAGATTTTTTTCCTTTTTTTTTTTTTAGAGGCCTTGAAAGAGCAACTAAATTTAGGAGAGTGCTGGGACACCTCTGGACACTGCAGGTGTGATATGTACCTTTTGGGGTCACAATTCTGATATATCTGGAATTCAAATGAGCAGAAAGATGAGAGAGCACCCAAGTAAAAAACAGTAGCTTTTATTTGGGAATCAGGTTTATTGATTAACCTTTCTGCTTATGCAGGTCATTTCGATTTAGTGATGATTTTTTTTTTAATGAATAAATCCTGCTTAGTGGGTGAGAGCTATGGAAACACTTGCAAGCAAGTATCCAGAGAGGAACTTAAAGGAGGAGTAAAGAGCACCCTTTCCCTTGTATGTGTAAACCCCTATTCATACCAATGGGACTGGCAGGACATTTGGAGCCAAGGAAGCTGCCCTTATCTCTGCTGCCCCAGGCAGCTCCTCTGCTCCTAACAGTGTTTTACAGGGGGACATGAATGTTTTCTGAGTGGCAGTTCCTCTGAGGGCTGCTTACGGAGGAACATGGCTTTCACATTACCCTCTACTCAGTGCAATGTCTAAGGGCTCCATCCAGTTCTGAAACTGCAACAGTACTAATTAAAAAAGAAAAGAACGAATGTAATGTTGCTACTAAACATTGTCTAACGTGATTACAGTCTATAATATACTGTAATTAATACTAATAATCACTAATTAATGCATATTTTGAGTGATGGGAAAGAAGGTGCTTTCAAACCACTGTAGTATCAACTGGCTATATCAGTGATTTGACACAGAAAATGCCCACCAGAAAAAAAACACCTCTTGTCTGTGGCACAACTGATTTCCTGAGAGGCATACAGAAGTCAGAAGATATAACTTTCCTTGAGATCATAGCAACAGAGGAAAGACTGTGTGCATATATTTTTTTTTTTTTTGCAATGAAGATGATTTGGGTAGTAGACTAATCATCTACTTCTGTTCACCATTTTGCAAATTCATTAGAAATGTTTACAAATAATGACACTAAAATGTCTCTGGAACAATGTGAATATATAAATCAGCCATTCTGTCTCGAAGCACCACAAATATTTGTCTGAGCTGAAGTAGACAAATGTTTTTAGATATATGTTTATTAATGGAGAAACTTTCTGGTAGGCATTTCTTTCTCCTTACATAGGAGACACTCTGACCTGTTTGAGTATGTGTATCTATTGCTTAAGTGCATCTTTAGTTCTGTACCTTTTCTGCAAAGAATGAGTCTCTTCTAACCCTCCAAAAGCAACACTTGTTTCTATTCATGGGTTGCAACAGTCTATGGGTGTGATTTCGCAATTACACCATAATACCCCTGAGAAACGTGAGTGGCAATAGTTGCCCCAAACACAAACCCAGTCATTTCACCAGGGTGATTATTTCTTCTCATAAGCAAAAGCCAGTTGGGAAATGCATATTTTAATCTCAGTTATGCTATTACATGGAGTGTGAAATCACATTACATCATTCTGTAGCATCTAGGGTTTACTGTGTGAGGAGGTTTCAGACAGATTCAATGCTGTGCTGCCTGGCAGTAAGGAACATTCTGTCTTGTCATAGTTTAGAAATTTTTTTAAGACTTATGCAAGTGATACAATAGTCAGTGACGGCCTCTGATTACTATCTGGGCAAGTGATTGTTATCGTGGGTCCTGCTCAGAGGTTAGGAGAGTGTTCAAGCCTGTTTAAGAGCAGATTGTGGCTGAGGAATAATAATTTGCAGTGATCACTGCTAGTCAGTGTCTGTGTCTGTTCCTGGCATGCAACAAGACTAGGGCATGGGGCTGAACCTAAAGAGTCATAGAATCACAGGATCATAGAATGGTTTGGGTTGGAAGGGACCTTTACAGGTCATCTAATCCAATCTCCCTGCAGTGAATGTGTACGTCCTCAGCCAGATCAGGTTGTTCATAGGCACATCTAACCTGACCTTGCATGTTTCTAGGGATGTGGTATCTGGGCAACCTGTTCCATTGTTCCATCACCTTCAGTATGAAAACATTCTTCCTAATATCTAGTCTAAGCTTCTCTTCTTTTAGTTTAAAACCGTTATCCCTTGTCCTATTGCTACAGAACCTACTAAAAAGTCTCTCCTCATCTTTCTTATAAACCCCTTCTAAGTATTGAAAGGCCACAATTAGGTCTTCTTGGAATCTTCTCTTCTCCAGGCTGAACTACCCCAAGTCTCTCAGCCTCTCTTCATAGAGGAGGTGTTCCAGGCCTTTGATCATTTTTGTGGTCCTCCTCTGGACCTGCTCCAACAGGTCCATGTCCCTCCTGTGCTGAGTGCTCCAGAGCACTGGATGAAGCATTCCAGGTGTGGTCTCACCAGAGCAGAATATAAAGGCAGAATCACCACCCTTGACCTGCAAACCATGCTTCTTTTGATGTAGACCAGGGTATGGTTGGTCTTCTGGGCTGCAAGCACACATTGCCAGCTCATATTGAGCTTCTCATCCACCAAGACTCCCAGGTCCTGCTCCACAGGGCTATTCTCATTCTCTCATTCCCTATCCTGTAGACCTCAGTGCCAGGGAAAGTCATGGAACAGGTGATCTTGAGTGCTATCATGAAGCACATGCAAGAGAACCGGGTGATCAGGCCCAGTCAACATGGGTTCACAAAAGGCAGGTCTTGCCAGACTAACCTGATCGCCTTCTATGACAAAGTGACCCGGCTACTGGATGAGGGAAAGGCTGTGGATGTGGTCTTCCTGGACTTCAGCAAAGCCTTTGACACAGTTTCTCACAGCGTTCTGCTTGAGAAACTGTCAGCCTCTGGGCTGGACAGGCACACACTCTCCTGGGTGGAAAACTGGTTGGATGGCCGGGCCCAGAGAGTGGTGGTAAATGGTGTGAAATCCAGCTGGAGGCCAGTGACAAGTGGGGTTCCCCAGGGCTCAGTGCTGGGTCCAGCCCTGTTCAATGTCTTCATCAATGATCTGGATGAAGGCATCGAGTGCACCCTTAGCAAGTTTGTGGACGACACTAAGCTGGGTGGAAGTGTCGATCTGCTGGAGGGTCGGGAGGCTCTGCAAAGGGATCTGAACAGGCTGGACCACTGGGCTGAGTCCAATGGCATGAGGTTTAACAAGGCCAAGTGCCGGGTCCTGCACTTGGGGCACAACAACCCTATGCAGTGCTACAGACTAGGAGAAGTCTGTCTAGAAAGCTGCCTGGAGGAGAGGGACCTGGGGGTGTTGGTTGACAGCCGACTGAATATGAGCCAGCAGTGTGCCCAGGTGGCCAAGAAGGCCAATGGCATCTTGGCTTGGATCAGAAACGGCGTGACCAGCAGGTCCAGGGAGGTTATCCTCCCTCTGTACTCGGCACTGGTGAGACCGCTCCTCGAATACTGTGTTCAGTTCTGGGCCCCTCACCACAAGAAGGATGTTGAGGCTCTGGAGAGAGTCCAGAGAAGAGCAACAAAGCTGGTGAAAGGGCTGGAGAACAGGCCTTATGAGGAGCGGCTGAGAGAGCTGGGGTTGTTTAGGCTGGAGAAGAGGAGGCTGAGGGGAGACCTCATTGCTCTCTACAACTACCTGAAAGGACGTTGTAGAGAGGAGGGTGCTGGCCTCTTCTCCCAAGTGACAGGGGACAGGACAAGAGGGAATGGCCTCAAGCTCCGCCAGGGGAGGTTTAGGCTAGACGTTAGGAAAAAATTCTTTACAGAAAGGGTCATTGGGCACTGGCACAGGCTGCCCAGGGAGGTGGTTGAGTCACCTTCCCTGGAGGTGTTTAAGGCATGGGTGGACGAGGTGCTGAGGGATATGGTTTAGTGTTTGGTAGGAACGGTTGGACTTGACGATCCGGTGGGTCTCTTCCAACCTGGTTATTCTGTGATTCTGTGATTCTGTGATTCTGTAACACTGAGGATTTCCTCAACACAGGTGCAGAACCTTGCACTTCACCTTGTTGAACATCATGAGGTTTTCACAAGCCCACTTCTCCAGATTGTCAAGGTCCTGTCTGAATGGCATCCAGTCCCTCAGAAGATGTCAGCCTCACCACTCATCTTAGTGTCATCTGCAAACTTGCTGAGGGTGCACTCAATCCCATTGTCTATGTCATTGATTGAGATATTAAACAATACCAGTACCAGAAGAGACCCCTGAGGGACACTGCTCATCATTGATCTCCATCTGGACATTGTGCTGTTGACCACTACCCTGTGGGTCCAACCAATTTCTTATCCATTAAATAATCCATCTATCAAATATATAGCTTTCCAATTTAGAAGGATGTTGTGGGGGGCCATTTCAAAGCAAGTAGTGTGTGATAAGGAATGAATGATGCCTAGGAAAAAAACATTATGAATGTAACTGATTTATATGAATTATAGGTAAGCTTAAGGCTGTGACCACAAAGGGATGGTGAAACTGACAATTTTTGTTGATGGGATGTTGGAAACTTAGTTCAATTTGTTCTGTAGATAAAATTGACAGTTAAACAATACTAAAAATCTGGGCTGAGTTTCATGTTCAGTAGAGGTTTTTTTCTATTTTCTGATTTCTGTAAAAAGCTACGTATTTATAAGGTATTAAAAGTATTTGTAATAAAAAAAAAAAAAAAAGATACAAAGTCAGGCATCTGCTCCCCCCCCCAATTTTTTTCTCACCTAATCAGTCAGCCAGTCTTGAGTGATTGCATCTTAACTATACTTGAGCACACTCCATTTAATCCAGAATTAATTTGCTTTAGCAAGTCATGAAAATTAGTCAGCGGATAACTTAAAAGCAGTGTCATTTTTAGTAGGGCAATGTGTTTACCAACAGCTATAGAAAAGTAATAAAACTTCTTATTAGACATCAAAATATATTTCTGAAAAAAAAGTCTCTTTTCTTCCCAATTCAGCTCAAGAAAATGATATAGATTTGTCTTATGTCAAGTGGTAAAACCAGAGAAGTAAAGGAATAGGGCAGGGGATTTAATGTATGTAAATCATACATTTCTGGGCCCCTCACCACAAGAAGGATGTTGAGGCTCTGGAGCGAGTCCAGGGAAGAGCAACAAAGCTGGTGAGGGGGCTGGAGAACAGGTCTTACGAGGTGCGGCTGAGAGAGCTGGGGTTGTTTAGCCTGGAGAAGAGGAGGCTGAGGGGACACCTCATTGCGCTCTATAACTACCTGAAAGGAGGTTGTAGAGAGGAGGGTGCTGGCCTCTTCTCCCAAGTGACAGGGGACAGGACAAGAGGGAATGGCCTCAAGCTCCGCCAGGGGAGGTTTAGGCTGGACATTAGGAAAAAATTTTTCACAGAAAGAGTCATTGGGCACTGGCACAGGCTGTCCAGGGAGGTGGTTGAGTCCCCTTCCCTGGAGGTGTTTAAGGGATGCGTGGACGAGGTGCTAAGGGGCATGGTTTAGTGTTTGATAGGAACGGTTGGACTTGATGATCCAGTGGGTCTCTTCCAACCTGGTTATTCTATGATTCTATGATTTTATGATTCTAAATCAGTAAAAAAAAATAAAAATATTT
The DNA here is from genome assembly GCF_032191515.1 of Phaenicophaeus curvirostris. Classification (NCBI taxonomy): domain Eukaryota; kingdom Metazoa; phylum Chordata; class Aves; order Cuculiformes; family Cuculidae; genus Phaenicophaeus; species Phaenicophaeus curvirostris. Next base: position 92,771,473 of record NC_091392.1, read on the forward strand.
TAAATGCATTTGGAAAGGTGAATAGATGTTCAGTTGGACTATGGTTATACATAAAATCCAGAAAGGGAAGAGAAAATCATTAAACTGAATCCTATTTTATTAATCATGGACCTTGTATTTTTCCCTGTCGTTTAAAAAAACATACTTAGGGTCAAATCAATAACTTCAGTAACAAAAAATAATTCTTCCACAAGCAGTTTTAGCAATTCATAATAGGAGTTCTTTGAAATCAGTTAAATTTCTGGAGGTGGGTAAGGTGGGTCAGTCAGGGAACAGAATTCCTTTGGGAGAGCCTTTCCCTCCAAGCTTTGTGTCTGGCAGCGTGCTGCCTTGTAAGCTCAGTGGCACCCAAAACGAAGCTGGGAAATTCAGGAAGCAGGAGGAGGAAAGGAGTACTCATGTTTTTTTCATGGAAAGTTTGGAAAATTTGCTTGAGCAAATCTTTAGTCCCAGTATGGTAAACTTTTGAGTACTCTTGTTAAATATTCAGAAGCACTGCTCTGCCATGGCTTGTTCCAGTATGGGTGGGCAACCATGTAAGGGATCCTGGTAACAGCACTGCCTTGGGGAAGAAATGCTGTCCTTGTCAGGGTAGTGCAGGCTGGCACTGCCTCCTCCCCTTGCTACTTTAAATCCCAAGCTAGCTTCTACTAGTCCCAATCTCTCATATAAACCTGTGACTGGCATCAGCTTAGTTCTCTGGGTGCAAGCGGAGATGTTTTTGTTCATGAAAAGCAGAGCAGCAGAGAAACGGCATAAGCATTTCTTTTTTATTGCATATTTTATGAGGCAGGAAAGAGTGTCCAAATGGTTCCATATTTTTTACTTTCTTGGTGTATTTACCATATAAACATCTGAAGCAGCTTTGAATTTCGTCTGGTGTTTGAATAGTTCAGGCAGAGATTGCTGAGGCTCTGTTTACCACAGCTCAGATATGAAACAGCTGTTATACTTCTGGATTTTTGTAACATTGTTAATACAATTAGGTTGCATACAATTTACTGTTCCAATCTAATTTAGCAAGGATCCTGTTTTTGACATTCTGTGGAGAACATCATCTTCCTTCTGTACAGTTGAAGTTTAAACATCTTTTTCTACTACCCGAATGATTTTTTTGCATTTTCCTTCAGAGAAAGATCTCTTTTTGAAAATTTCATCTTACAAGAAAGAGCATCCCCAAAACATTTCTTGCTGCATACACATTCAAAGACTTCTCTGTTCAGAAGCAGAAGTCAAATTGTTAGTGAGTCACTTGTAATGTCTGATTCTGTAAAATGTACTGTAGACGAGATCTGGGCAAAGATAGAAGGAATTTTAATCCTGAATTCAGGAAAACAGCTTTCCTGTAATAGCTTGACCAGCCAAGGGAGGAGACCCTTTCTTGATTTACGCGTGAAGTTATTGTTTTAATTTCTCCTTTAAATAGAATAGATTTCACTGTTAAATGTAAACCTTATTCTGGCTAGGTTTAATTCAGGATGAAAGTTTTGGCTTTTTTGTCTGCAGGCATAATTTGCTATTGACACATGTTCCAGTTCTGTTATGCCGTTTTTCTTTGTGTCCTTTAATCACCTGCTGATCCAGTATTTTCTCTATTTTTGATTTATGTGCAAATAATCACTGACCTTATTTTACCTCTGAACACTGCAGGGCAGCTGGAAGGTTTACACGTGGTCCTCCTTTTTATTTCCCCTCTCTCCCCTCCCCATCCTCAAAATTCTATGGTCTGAATAGTGGTTAATGAAATTTACATATTCATGAAAATAAAGTCTTAAGCACAGGAAACCAACATGCAGTGCAACCAGTTCTACAGTCCGTTTTTTTTTTTTTACAGAATTATAGAATCATTTAGGTTGGAAAAGACCTTTAAGATCAAGTCCAGCCACCAGCCCAGCACCACCATGCCTACTACACTATGTCCCAAAGTGCCATGTCTACGCGTTTTTTGAACACCTCCAGGGAATGTGCAAACAATTCTCACAGCTGTATCCATATTAAAGATTAGTCTTCCAACAATGCCCATGTGCTTTTATTTGGAAAACAACAACACCTTGTATACATGTTTTGCTTTCTTCTAAGGATCTCAGACTACTTCAAAATGTGAATAAATTTCATAATCCTCTTCTATCTATCGTATGAATAAGGTAAATAGCACATTCCTCATTTCTCAGATACCAACAGATGAACTCACTTCTTCATGGATGTACGGCAGTTTTGTGGCAGAGCCAAAATTCTTAACAATGGGTTGAGAGAGTATTTCATTAGATATAGTATCTTCTGTCTTTGTACAGAAGCTTTGCAGTTCTTCAAGGACTTATTAACAGTGGGAGTCCCCTTATTTTCAGATTTCATCCAGTCTGCGTATGTGAATTGTGTGACTGATATAAAGTGCAAACCTTGAGGATCTTTTTCTCCAGGCACTCCTGGACTTTATATTCTACAAATTGAGCTGAGGTGATCTCAAAGTTATTTAGTCTATCTCCTTGTCCCAGGAGGAAGTATTCATGTCAGTTTTTTGTTTCATCTCTTCTTTATAAATTTCCTGAGGGACACACCATAACCTCAATATCCCTGCTATCCTCAATTACCTAAAACTTACTTGCAAGACATGTAAACCCAGTATTGCGTGTCCTAACCCAGTACATGTGGAAAATAGTGTGTTGCCCTTTCTCTGTGCCTTTCTTCTCATTTTTGTATTTGCATGCAGTTACATGGCCACTGTTCAAGCCTTCTTACAAAATAATACCTGACCCACAGTCATTCCTTCACACTTTATTTCCAGTTCTTCAATCTTTCCTCTTGCTTTCCTTTGGAATTTCCCTTTATTTTCAAATTCATGCAGGTGACCTCTTAATCAATGTCCCTAGCAAGATTTTTCACTTTGTAATGCCTTAATCATGTGGTTTGTGACACTGTTATCAGCAAATATATGAACTCTAAAGCATTCACCATGAGGGAAGGTAAAGAGTTCCATTTGCTGAACATCATTTTCTGAATTTCATTGACATCCCCCTAAGCACTCCAGTTTTGTTGGTGGATATATTTTCTTATCTTCCTTATGCTTCTGTCCACCACACTTACCTTCTCTGTATAGTTTGCTTGGTTTGATCACCCCTTTGCTTCATGTTTGGTGGTTTTATCATCATCAGCATCATCATTAATGCTTTTGTTGTTATTGTTACTGAGTTTTGAGTTCTTAGTGAAACTTAATATATACCTGTACACTAGTGCTGACTTTCCATATTTTTGTAATTACCTTATTCCTTTTAACTATGTTTCTTAATTCAACATTACCCATTTAAATATGTCTGATCACAACCTAAAAACAATCCAGAAACTACAGAACAATGCAGAAACTATCCTGTCTTAGGACACTCCCAGGTCATCTTCAGTGACCAGTCTACTTGTTCTTTCCTCATCCTTTTGTTTTCCCTTTAGTCATGTTCATGCAAGAGGATGGAGAAAAATAAGTGTAAGGCTGATGATCTTTCTTTCACATAATTTAATATGATTGTGATTTTATCTAATAACTTGTTTGACAGCTCTGTTTTTAATTCAGACTTCGGAAAATTTGGCTAAATGAAATTGATCTCATGACTGCTACACAACTGAGCATAGACAAATACCCTCTTTCCCTTGATACAAGGTAACTTTTGAAGCTGAATCATTTAGTCATAGTTCAATACAGAGGAAACAGACTGGCTGAAACATTTATTGTCTCATATATTAAAAAATACATAAAGCTTCAGCCTTGATATCAGTGGTTATTAAAAGATGGACGTTTGGGGTTACTATTAATACAGCTGCCATCAAGTTAACTGAAGGTCTTATACTGGCTCCAGAAAGACTTACATCAGGCCTACAGGTAAGGGTATATGGCATATGTATAATTCCCTTACTCTCAGTAAGTACGTACCTATTCTCTCTCTTGCTATATCCCCCAAAGAGGCCAAATATGGAAGATGGTCTTTAAAACAGGCAGATACTGTGATTGTGACATGAAAGAGGAAGCTTAGAATACTGGAAGGATCTTTTCTTGAATAGAAATATCAATGTACTTTGTAAGCCTATCTTCATCATTTTCTTTACTTCTGAGGCCAGTAAGTTTCAGGGCTGCTGATCTTAATAGCAGCAGGTTAAAGTTATATATGAACAATATTTCTCATTAGTTCAGCTCAAAACGATATGCATTGTGACTATGTTTCTACTAATGATATTTGACCAAAGGTAGAATATCATTTCAGATAAATACAGGGAAGTGTTATTGTAAAAATGCAAATCTTTAAAGGTTTTAATAAGAATAAAGTTTCTTTTGCTTATCAAGGAAACATAAAGAAATTAAAAGAATGGTATTGAGGGTGAAAATGTAGTAAGAAACTAATTTATCAGATTCTTCAAATCCTAGAGGTGCAAAATAAAAATGTATTGAAAAATCATAGACCTGTAAGAGAGAATATTGCACTTAAATCATGAACATCTACTAGTTAATATCAGATCAGGACAGGGAGCAGCTTGTCTTGTTTTTAAAAATTTAGTGCAGTGTCATATGTGAAAGTTGAGTTCTCTCTCTTCCTTTTTGGAAGCTACGCTCATTTCTTTTATTAGCTGAAACTTAAATAAAATTTACAATGATACCTTGGTATACAGTAAAATGTGCCCTGACTTCTGGGGAACATACTTGCTGCTGATACCAAAGGAATGCTAATGATAGAGGTTAACTATTCTTGACCCTCTCTGTGGAGTATTTCACTCTCTTCAGACAAAATCAGGGATTTCAGACTTACGCTGACAGAAGTTTGTTGGGGTTCAAGCCTTTTGATAACATATAGCAGAATGGGCAGAATGAGAACTTAATTCTGTCATGCTCAAAGGAAATTTTTTCACTAGAGAAGCTGCCAAGGGAACTAATGAAACACTGAGAATTTTTTTAACTAACAGAATTGGTGAATAGTATCTAATTTACGTGGCATGCAGCAGCTTTCTATGAAAAACTTCATTTTTCAGCATGAGTGTTATCACTGCCGTTGTTGGGGCCAGACTGTTCTCTTTAGTTCTTCATCCTCTTGAAGTGGGCAGAGGGAAACAGGGCAGCAGCTCAGCTGAACACTAATTGACATAGGATAGCAAGAAATGTGCTGCAGTTCTGTCACTTTGCAACTGGTTAGAGGCACAGATAACTGTTGACAAACTGTGTGGTTGGATTTGTAACAGCCCCTTTCTCTGCTGTCATAACTGAGGACAGCAGATGTTTACATCAACAGGGTAATGTCTGAGAAACAAAACAGAAGTCTTCCTAACCACCTAATTAAGAACTTGACCCTGCAACCAGGGGTGTGTGTGGGCACATCTAATGTCACTTTTCAATGAGGAAAGGCGAGTCCTTCCTCCTTCTATTACCCTGTGACAGACAGACAGGCTTCCCACGGAGCTCCAGCAGGGGCTATGTATAATTACAGCTCAGTGTTAGCTGGCCACTGTGTGCCGTGCAGCAGGTTTCTCGGTAGGAACGTTTTGACTCAATGGCTCCCCAAAAGCAAATATTCTGAGTGGCACCCCAAAAGGTGCAGAAGGCATGGCTGAGCCAAGCACTGCAGTACCCAGCGATGAACAAGGCAGAACAGTGTGAGGCTCTGTGGCTCTTCCCGTGGCACAGGGTGTTTCCTTTGTACTGGGAGAGGTATGGTGGGACATAGGCACTATCAAGCTGAATTCTGCATATTCAGTCACTAAGTCTAAACTGATAAGAAATTTTAAGATAGGTTTGAGGGTGTGGAGCCAAAGGGGATCCTGTCTCCATTAAGAGCAACAAAATTAAATCAAATCTGTAAAGTAAAACCTCACATCATTTCCTGGGAGCCTATAGCAGGGAATCTCTCTTTTTCATTTCAAAACAGGAACAGATGGTGCTTCCCACACCTCTCTTCAAACACTTTTATTCCTTAGTCTTTTTGTGTGCAAACTTGTGCAGGACCTGGAGACTTAAACTTGCTTCCCTGCCTCTTGTTCTTGCTCAAATTCAAACTTAGCTCCTACCTCCTTCTAGGAGGAACTTCAACCCACCAGGTGCTAAGTAAGTCTGGATAAAAGGTAGTATCCATCCTTAACTGGCATGAAAACCATGCCACCATATGGAATAAAATGCTGAATTACTGCAGAAACAATCTGCAGAACTGTCCTGTGGTTAGAGTGGTTAGGTCTTTTACTCATTGACTGTAAGAGAGTATTCTGCTTTTAAAGCTAAAAGATCATATTCATCCAGATGAACTGTAAAACTTTGGGGTTTTTTTTGTTTGTTTGTGGTCTTTTTGCATGGGAAAATCATTTCAACAAGAAGCAAAAAAGCATTTCCATCCAACGGCTGGCACTGTCAAGATTTTAGCACTAGTTAATGTGTTTTAATGGTTTTGTACAGGAGAGGAATGAATGTATCTCATATATTCCTGTAATGCTAGGCTGTGGCACACAGTAGGATATGGAAATACCTATCACATCTCCCTTTTGTCAGATGCCAGTCCAACAAATGGTCTTGGAAATTTGGGAGATACAAGCAGAAAAGAACATCTTCATTATTGCATCTTGATCAGGACTGTGTATGAGGCAGGCCCAAAGGCTGTAGCAGACCTATGTATGCCCAGAAGACGAGTCTTAGGCAACCAATATGCTTTAACATAAAACTTGGATACTTACAAATTTTAAATGCTTCAGGGTTCACTGATGTCTTGCTAAGACAAATTTCATTATCTGTCTATATGCAGAGTATGTACATCAAACTGCTATATATGTTTGTGATGCTTTTTTCAAAATCTGCATGTATTGTATTTCTAGTTCTGATGAATATCTGACTGCAACCATAGGCAATGCCAGTTATATGAAAATCACCTGGCATCATTCTGAGATGCCCTGTCCCTATGACCGCCTTTCAGAAATGTTACAAGTTAGTGTCCAGCTGTTGAGCGGTGCAACTCTAGTGCCTTTAAAAGACCCTGGAATAAAATAATAGGTACAAATTAGGACTTTCTTTTATATCGCTGACTAATCATTGGTCATCCTTGGTTTTGTGGAATTGTTCAGTTGCTAGCACAAAATATTTCCTCCTTGGAAAAATTAAAATAAGAAAGGCAGAATATTGAATAAAAATGCACATTTCATGAAGTTTTTCAACATAATTACTGATGCTAAAATTCTGGGGGTTTTTAGGATTCACAAAAGTTCTTGCAAGTAAATTGCTGATGAACTGAATGTACATGAAGGACTAATTTTGACCTCCTCGACTAATGATAGCGCTAACTTGGTACTTTCTTCTTTGTGCATGTTAATGAATGACTTTTTGTACTACTTGACTAGATCTAATTTGTAGCATTCTTTCATGTTCCAGGCAGCTAAGTCACATTTTCTCTCCTAAGCATAACTCTAAGATTACCTATCCCTTATAATTGCCTATCAAAAGAATTTTGTGGTAGTATGATTAAGAATGGTGTATTGAGGTATATTTCAAGGATCTATGTGTAGCACTTGTTAAATTTTTCATTTTAGGCACAGTTCTAGAGGTTCTTTTTAAAAGAACTGAATGCTCACCAGAGGTACCATTTTGTCTTAAAAAAAAATCTGCTTTTGCTGATAGAATTAGTGCAATTCAAATAATAATCATTCAGTCTTTCAGAAACTGCCCAAATAATTCATCTCAACTGAGACAGAGAGAACTGCCTGTTTGACAAAATCAATATCCCACATTTGTTGGGAACCTGATGTAAAATCCAGTTTATCAACTGGAATTCTTCCAATAATTTCTGGAAATTTTTAAAATGGGTATCATTTTAATTGTTATTTCATCCAATACAATGCTTTCAAAATTTACATATTTTGTTTTGTGGACTTTAACATCAGGGTTGGATTTCAGGCTCTTTTGTTGTTTCATTTCCAACTCTTCTCCCAAATCAGGCTTCATTCACAGTATCATTAGAATAGCTATTTTTCACAGTGAAAAAATGCCTAAATGGATATTGCTGTGTTTTTGATAGTTAAGCCATGTTTTCTCAGCAAAGGAGTCTATTTTTGCTTGATATCTATCCCATTTCTCTGGGAAAATAGAATGATTCATTAATTTTTAATGCAATCCAAAAAACACTGAATTTCAAGCTCGTTTTGGTTCCTTACAATATTCTCTTGCCTACCCTATTGGAGCTGGACCAAGACAGAGAATATTCACATACTCAAGTCACTGGTGTGAAAGTTTGGCTTAACTGACGTAAGTAATTTTTATTAATTCCAGTGATGCAAGAACGTCTATGATGAGCTGACAACTAATGGAAAAATGTATCCAGCTAGCAGTCAAGTCAAACAGGAGCTTGAAATTCTCTTTGAAGATCTCTACTATCTCTTTGACTTCTTATGATCACACCTTCACATAAATGATTTACCGGCATGTTCACAGATAGCGGATGCCTTGGATATATTTGTATGAAGATATTTTTCTGTGAATATTTGTGTTGAGTTCTGTCCCAGCTAGTACTTTAACTTTTTTATTTTATTTTATTTTATTTTTACTTTAGAGATACCAAGAAAAAAGTTAAAATTAAAAAAGATCGACAAACAGAGCTGTAAAACTTATGTAGAGACTGACCCATTTCAGTGTTCAGGGTAGTCTTTAAGAAGCTTCACAGGCTTCATGGCTTCCCTCTCTCCTAGTATAGAATCATAGAATCATAGAATAACCAGGTTGGAAGAGACCCACCGAGTCTCTGAATGGACTCAATGATCGGGTGAGTTCATTCAGAGATCTGTAATCCTCTTTCTCCAACACTCCCTGAACTTAAGGTGTGTCTCATGCATCATGATGTTTTCCTCATGACTATTCTGTTTTTAAGCTTACAGCATGGAAGTTTCAGTATTTAGCACTTACTTTTGCAGGAAAATCCCTGTAAACGTATCAATATTTTTACTGATTTTCAGTTACAGAGTACATGGCATTGGACAACAGTTGCCTTACTCTCTCAGTGCAAGGATAGACATAGGTGTTCTTTCTATGTAGCCTGAAAGATAGGCATGTAATACAGGAATTCTCTCTATCCAGGCACGTACTTCTCTGCAAGAATATCCTTGATGGCATTTATGTTTATATTGAAGAAAAATACTACTTTATCCCTTAAAGGCAACAAATCATTATTTATTTTTCTGTACCATGGTTTTTATTGTTTAGCTTAATCTTTATTAGTATTTGTGACTTTCCTGCAAACAATTCTCAGAGCAGTATTAGATTGTGTTGAGTGCTGCTTCTTGTTCCATCTGATGATTAGAAATTGTACTGAATTGAAAACATTTCAAGCTAAAGCAAAAAAATTCATTCAGAGACTAATACGCACTTGGATCCTTCATCCTAACTTTTCACTGTTTCCAATAGATGCCTCTGGGCAAACCAGAAGTACTCATAAATAAGATAGATAAAGAAAACTATCAAAACCCATCTGAAATAGCTGCAGAAAAGCAATCAAAAACGTTTGCCAATGCTCTGGAAAATTAGACATACATTACAAAGTCATTGCACAGTGTAACTGTGAAGCAGTAAGATCGCTTACATTCCAAAATGAATTGCTTCATAAGGCTCAGTTTATAATACGGGCATTTATATAAAGGCTAAATATTCTGCAAAAAGGTTAAACTCACCTGGGTCCCAGTGTCAGATAGGACTTCAAAATGTGATTCACAAGTTACAGAAAATGAGCCGTGATCTGGCCTAACTAAAAACACTAAGAAAAGCTTGTAATACTGCCATACAAAGTCACATTAATTTACAGAGTGATTTGGATAGCCTGAAGGGATAGGAATTTTCATATAAACTAAAACCAACTGTGTAAGACTTTGGTGACGTTGGCATTTTAGTTTGGTACCAATCCTGTTTAGATTTCAAGTCAACACTTTTGTTGATCATGAAAAAGCATTTGGAGACCCTGAGGCTCCCAGTGGCCTCTGGACACTAAGCAGCCTGCACCTCAACAGAGATATCACTCTTTGTAGCCAAAGTAAGCAGAGAAGCTTGTAGTAAAGGTTGCACAGGAAGAAGAAAAGTGGAGTGAGTGCAACCATAGTGCACTTTGGTGGCAGATGGACTAACAGAGGTACCAGATGTGGAGGGAAAAATTAGGGATCCCTATTACCAACATAAATGATGATAGGCACAAAGACATCACATCAATTAACAAGTACCTAGGTGAGATGCTAGGAACAAAATCAAGGAAGTTTTTAAGACTTTTGTCACTGAAAGTAAAAGCTCATCTTAGAGGGACAGCGGAGGAGGCTAAGAAGTTGTGCTGTATTTATTCTGTTAGCGAGCAGCAGATCACGGCCACTTGTAGAAATGAAAAAATTATGCCAGCAGGTACTGAGGGATGTCAGAGGTTTTCTGGCTGGTGAGTGCCTGGAAGAAAAGGTCCTTTTGGATTAAATAGTGTGGATTAAGTAGTAGTTATGTTTGCTATGCAGTTTAAGGACCGCTGTCCATCTTATATCTGCCCCTGGTTCTGTACAGTGGCAGGCTGCATTTAGGCAGATATATAGTGAATTGGTGCTGATGTTTTGCAAAACCTTAAACATAGTTCACTGTAAACCCTGATATCGCTGCAGTTTTTCACCGATCTAGTTGTATGTGTATATATACTACCTCCTGCTTTACTGTTTCAGCATTGCTGGCAGAGAAGTTTGGAACTTCATTCTGTGGTCTACACTTCCCTTTTCTCTCTACCATGTCAATATCTCTCTTAAAAGCATCATAAATTTATATTTAGAATGATTTCACGTCATATAAGTGTGTGCAATTATATGCTTTTGTATGTGATTTTTTGCTCTTGTTCTTTCTCCTGTTTTATTATTAGGCCATCCTGCTTGGTTGCATCAATTAGTGTTTTAAGAGAACTATTTATAACATTTAGAATTACGGTATGAAATTGCCATAAACCTGTTCTTTAGTGCACAGGCAGGTGACTGGCTGTATGCCTGTGAAGAAGAAAATAGGTATTTGCTTGTTTCATTAAATAACTAGAAATGTGTTTTCAGCGAAACTAGGTAGCTTTTTTACCCCATATTCAACTCACCAAGTCTTGTTAGTGTTATTTATGTATAGTCTGTTAATTGTGTACCCTATGGGCTGGGAGGTAGTGGTGTCAGCATTTTAATATTTCACAATACTAAAAACGAAATATTGTGACACCACCAAGTACAGAAGTGCTGTGAAGCCAGGAGGTCAATAGCATTTCATGGGACAATGGCTCTTCTTAAATGGCTGGTACTGTAGAAATCTGGAAAAAGTACTATGCCTCAGAGCAGTTGAAATTTAAGGAGAAGCAACTTAGGGGAGGAGGGCAGTACTTGGCTTGCAGAGTGACATGCAAAAGGCTTCACAGAGAGGGAAGGGAGCAGAGGAATTGTTAAGGAGTATTTGAGGTAGATCTTCACCAGAATGGGATTATTTGAATAAAAAGGGTAGGGAAGTAGTCAGAAAGTGATACAGCAGGAGGAGAAAGGCTCTGGCTGGGGCAGAAGATGTGGCCTGATGGGGAGGTTTCAGCAAACAGCTGAACATGATGGTAGGTGACATTGGGGACAAAGCAATGAAAGAGTGCCAATAGTGCCATTGCAGTCCCAGCAGCTGCTCCTGCTTTGGGATCTGACAGAATCTTCCCAGCACTCTCACCTCTTCATTGCCACGTGCTTACTAATGGCTATGAATTGTTTCCACGCACCTATGTATGAAAAGAGTCTCTTGAGTTTAAGAGAGATGCTGGGAAGGAGAGCGAGCTCCAGCTGCATCCACATCTTTCATTCCCCCTCCCAGTGCCATTTACATATTCATACATCACCCCACAGGTGTTCCCATTGGCACAGTCTCTGGCTGCTGTCCTAGAGCAATCTGGGCACTATTGCAACTTAACATTTCCAAGAACAAAGTCCTCTTGCGTAACTGTGGTGCGCTCTTTTTCTGCTAGGTCTCCTGCTGCCTTGGAGCTCTGCCTGATTGGAATTGGGTCCTTCACGAGCAGAGGTGTTCCTGTTCAGAGCTTCCACCCAGCAATACTGTTTCCTATGCAAGAATAATCTTTCTCATTTTCTGGAATCCCGACTCTGAAACATCTTCTTAATAAAATGAGCACAGCAGAGCACCTAAGGAGGCTCTGATAGAAGCTAAAGCTAGAGAAAATTAAGATAGCTGCATAGTATTACTGCAGTGCTATTGTTTTTTTGGGTTCCAGTTTAATTTATTCTTTTATATGTCCTGAACATTTATAGATTTGATTTAAGCTTACTGTAAGGCAAGCTATACCACAAGTACAGATTTAGGATTGGGAGGATGATGTCTGTTATTTGCTCATTCCCCTGGTATAATCTGCCTAGTCAGATATGCTCATGTCAAATTAGAATACGAGGCTTATGTTGTCCCGTGTGCTTATCTAACACATGGATGGGCCACTAGAAAATTCATTGATTTTGTGTGCTTCTGTCTTTTAACAGTTTTCAGAGGGGAATTCTGCCCTGCCAAACTCTGATTGTTCCGTCTTCCCTGTGCATTTTTATATCACAGAAATAAATTAAATTGAGTTTCCGTAGTCCTTCCAATTGCAAGTTGGTCCCCCAATCTTTTTTTTTTTCCTTCTTTAACAAAAGAATCTGAACCAACAATGCTAAAAGACTCCCAAAAGTTATTTGATTTAATGTTAAAAAATATGCTATTCTTAACAATAAGTTTATTCAAAATATGATAAGCAACATTTTTATTGCTGAATATTATGAAGTGTGAATCTGGAGTAAAAAAAAAATCTGGAGGTATCTGGTTTGTGTGAGAAAAAGGAATGGGAGCAAAATCAAAATTTATGGCAGCCCAAGTTCATGGCCAAGGTCTAGGGTACTTTGCAGTCTTCCCTCAGTGCATTGGCTTTGTCACACCACTTGCGGCTGTTACAAGATGGCTATTTCAATGATATGGAACCATACATATAAAGAACCAAAGTAAAATGAGAAATCTCAGGTCTAAAATTGTGTCTATTTAGGGGGAAAATCTGAACAATTTTTTCTTCAACTTTCTCCCAACTTTTTGTTCTACTAGTTGCAGTTGTGTCAGTTGCACTGGATTTTTTTAATTTGGTTTTATACAACAGAATTATGTCAACAGTATTTTTCCAAGGCACTTTTCCTCTTCCAAACAAAGTGACTTAATTTTATTATATTATTACCATTATTAGTCTATTTCTGCAGTTTCAGTCATGAACTTGCAAATATTTTCCCAGAAAGCTCTTCTCCATTTGATTTTCAGGGTGCTTTTTTCTGAAAAGGAAGTACTCAGAACTTCCAAACTATTTTGACTGAGCTACCTACTAACCATTTCAAAGGCAGATAGTGCTGATGCTGAACAGATATCTTTTGAAAGAATCCTTATCAGCATCAAGAGGCTCTTTCTCCATTTATTTGATTTGTGGTTAGCATATCCAGACCAACATTAGTGATTAGAGTTTACCTTATTTATAGTATCTGTGTTATCTACCTGTATATATTGACCTGTTGACATGCCTATGCAAAAACCCACAGTGAAACTGTTAAGGAAGATGGAGAATACAAACTGTATCTTGTCATAAGAAGGTAAATTTGGTTTATACTCGGAATCTTGGAAACTTAAGCAAAAATTTTGGATGAGGGAAAGAGACACATACTCAGAATATGCTCACATAAATTATCCTATTTTATTAAAAACATTGACAAAAAGATCCCAGAAGACTGTAGACAAAATAAAGCAAAAAGACAGGAAACAATCTCTGAAATAAACAGGGAGTTTTCATGAGGAATTTTTGAAAGGATATGGGCTTGACCTGGCTGAAGCAGCATGTCACTTTGCAGAGAGATCTTATTCTTATTTATTCTGCCTGAGAAATATCTGATCTTACTTAACTGAGGATAAGAGAATGTAAAGACAGAGATTCTTTCTTGTGGGCAGAGTCAAGCTGAGAAAGGGAGAAAATTAAGCCTTTCTGTTGACCTGGCTAAAATGGTTAACTGAGTTTTGGGCAACACATTTACTTTTCACAGATGTGAGCAAAGTGACTAGAAATGCTCTGAGAATGAGGAACCAACTGAAGAACCCATCTGGTAAACTTATTGATACTTAAAGACTTTTAAACCACATTTCAGCCAAGAAGAGTCATGTAAATCAGCCTTATAAAATGTGCAAAAGATAGTGAAAAAGGCAATAGCTTCATGTTGTTCAGAGCATAGGTCAAACTATATTTATGCTATCTTTCATCTTCAAGTAGATTTGAATAGAGGTGCATTGGTAAAACCCTAAAATTTTCAAGTACCCTTTCTTCCAGAGAAGGACTGTTTTAGCATTGTATAATTTGGAATTATGTAGTTCTCACTGTGCAAAACAAAATTAATCTGATTTGTATGGAAATTTCTTGAGCAAGAAATTTAAACACAAGGAAAAAAGAAAAGAAAATGTTCTTTGAGATTGATTTCAACAGTTAATGAATTGATACCCCTTCTGTGATGGTCCCGTGGGATGGGAGGAGGATGGGTGACAAGGAATTTCATGGGGATGTAAGGCAAGGCAGATGCACTCCAACGCTTCTTGAGACCGGAGACAAAGAGGAAACTTACTTTTGCGGGCTGTCTGCCTTACCCAATGATACATGACGAGTTCCATGTAAATGACTACCTACTAAGAACACTGCAGAATACTGTTTAGTCTGCATGGAGTCACAGAGCCAGAGGCAGAGTAGTTACAGCCACCCAAGATGTTCAGTAATAATCCCTAAAGACTATTACATCTGAAATGCCTTATTGATGCTATGAAACTAAAATCATAACAGTGAAAAACTGGAGTCAGAATATGTAGTTGGTTAAGTATAAGGAGTGCAGCAGCCTGTTGGCAGTTTAATTTGTACCTGAATTACTGAGTTTCCTGAGTCAGGAAATAAGGCAGAAATTTAAAAAGCTGAATGAAGGACTTATGCATTTAAAGATCTCTTATTGTCTTGCTGTAACTTTAAAGCCTGTAAGGAAATAGACACCTGCATAATGAAATGTATCTTCCAAGTTACACAGCAATAATAGTGTGCTTCTACTTTTTCACCTCAGTATGACTACTTGGGTCACATCATGCAGAAAATATAGTGTCCATATGTAAAAAAAAACCCCACTGGTCAACATCCATGCACTAAAAGACCATGCATTCAATAGAAGTTTTTTATCGTGCTGTACTACTTAGCATATTTTGTATTCTATTTAGCATACCATGCTTGTTAGCAATATCTATAAATATATGATTTCTTATTTTAAATGAGCAAGAACAAAAACTATAGCTTGAAGTTATGGCATTCGTATTACATATGAGTTAGAATGTACTTGTCAAATCAAGTTTTAATCCAGATTAACAGTGCTTTAGTTCTGACTTTCATGGAATTGTGATACATTGAACTGTTTGGATTATTGTTCTTTGCAAAGGATAAAATCCTCATCATATAAACATTTGATGGCTTGGTCTATTAATTTCTGAGTTAAAAAAATAACAGGTAAGACGAATTTGATTTTTAAAAAGCTTATTTGGACATAGCAGAAACCACTTGCTTGAGCAATAATTTCTATGGGTAACTAAGCAAGCATTCATTATTAATGGTCATGTCAAACATGCCATATAATTAAGATTACAAAATTATTTCCATTTAAACCCTAATCCTGAATCCAGGTATGGTAGTTCAGGCTCCTACCTTTCAGGAAAATTCAATTGATTTCAACTTGTCACTAAATGGCGATGCATGGAAAGTATTGGCATGACTGGGAACTCACACGCAGACTAAGGCAGCGGAACTGCAAGGAAGGTTGCGCTAAATTAGATACATGGTGTAGTATGCACAACACTGGGGAGGTGGAGATGGGCAGTTGTTGAATTACCAAGCACAAATAATTTGGCAAATGCAAATATGTGCCCAGCTGGTTAAAGGAAAAATAGCATTCTTTCAAGTATTGTTATACAGGTGAGACGACTTTCTTTTTCAGTCAGTGGGTGAGTAGTACTTATTCTCCTTGAACACAGGCACTTTGCTGGCATCCCTGAGTTATGAGGCTGCTATCCCCTTATTTTCCATTTGACTATTAGCAAAAGCTTGGCTTATCCAAAGATTCAGAGAAGCCAAAAGTTCTTTCCAATAAGAAGGCTATATTTTCTGTTTTCTTACTCATTTAGGGGAAACCTCTCAAAGGAGACTTTTCCCTCTGCTTACTTCCTTTTCTAGCTTTGAGCAGTTCTGTATCTTTGACAATCATCCCATTCTAATGACTGTAAATGATTAGGAATTATTACTGTCATCTCACAGAGGACTGTTAAATAAGGAAATGGCATTGCAAATAATTATAGTCATTCAGATGATGTGAGTTGTTATACAATGCTGGCAACCTTCAGGTATTGCCAGAAAATTAGAGAGCTCCACAGGCACATTCTTAGATTGGAAGAAATGTTCAGGTTAGTTTTTAACTGATGATAACAAATGAATTGAGAAGGCTGGGGTTAAATCACAAAAAATATGACATTGAAAATTCAGCATTAAACTTTAATGTTTCTCCATTTTATTTAATACTTTTTTATGTGTAAAATACTGGAAGCTTCTTCTCCTCCTTGAAGCCCCCTCAATTCCACTAATAACACTTTAAAGCAGTAGAAGAGGTGTATCTTTAAGTACAAAATTATTAACTGGTAATGCATTTTGGGAAAGTGGCTTACGTAATTAATGTGATTGTACTGACTGGAACCTGAAATATTGGCTAGAATCAGAAACAGCTTACACTGGGGATTGTCTCTCTTAAAACTCCTGAGGCAGAAAGTAATAATACCAGCACCTGTATGGCTATGTGCTCTGTACAATTTGGACTGTCATTTTTCAGAGCTATTGAACACCTTCAAATTCCTTTGAAATAATTGCAGACTTACAGGACATCATAGAAAGTTTGATTTTGATTTTGTATTCCTTGGGATTCAAAAGACCATTTGTTCTGTTATTTAAATGAGTTCCACTCTAGTGTCTGTTACATATTTTCAGATAAGGATTTGTGCTGAGGTTACAGAGATCTCTTAACCTTCAACATTTAGAACTGTGGAACTGGCTTGCATCCATATCTAAGGCAGCATCTCTCTGCTACATCCACCAGCAAACCTTGTTTGCAGAAACATAACTGAATTTCAGGATTCTTTAGATTATAATACAAAACCAGGTACATATTTCCAAATATACCATTACATCTAGATATTCAGAGAAAAACACAAACTCTGATGTACTTTGCAAAAACCTTTAGAACATTTCAAAGTAATGTACATTGCCTTTTACAATACTATGTTATTAATTATAATTCAGATTCTCTATACACCATGGTGTTCAGAGCTCATGCCATAAGGACACAATGTAAATTGAGAAGAAATATTCAAGCTTTCACAGAGTCCGGAGTGGAATAACTTAATAAACTTTTGTTCAGCCATAAAACTCCATATGTATTGCTTCCAGATGTAAAATTTAAAGATTAAATGAGCTGTGCTGTTAATTTTTGTTCAGTGTAGAAATGGGCTGAAGCTTTTTCTGTGTTACTTTTTAACTTAGCTGTGAAGTACATTGAGCTTGATGCACAGAAAGCCTGAAACCAAGATTTACTTGGTGTTCCCGGATTTAGGAAGATGGGTAAGGTCTATCAGATCACCTGGTCTGCAATTCTGAGGAGAGAATATAAGACATGACGTTTTTCCATTTTTTCTATGGTTGATCCTGAAAGTCTCGGCTGGTAGAATTTCCACTGCACCCCACAGCTGGAGGACTCTCATTGTGAGAAAAATAAATGCATATTGCAAGGTGCTTAAAACATGGAGACCTAGTCTTATGCATATTCTGCTATTTTGAATTTCCTGGGTAGACAAGATCCCTCCTGGGAAAAAGGAGGATTTAATGACCTGACCAAGTCACTACAGTTCCTTGTATATGATGTCTCTACTTCAGCTACATGTGTGACCCTGACAGAAATGCAGATACAACAGTGAGGGTTGCTAGCCAGAGGGAAATTATGAATACTGAAGTAAAACCATGTGGAAAGCAGTCTGTTAGAAATCTTGGAAATTTCTGCCAAAAATGACAAAAGTGCTCTGATCACCATGATTTTTAGCAACAATTAAAAAAATAGCAAGGTTATAATAAGTCTCTTGCACACTTTATGAGAAGGAGGGTGAGTAACACCAGATTGATGAGTTAACAAGGAGAACTGTGACATTGTTATTGATGACTGAATTATGATAGATGTAAAGTTTAATCTTTTTTTACTATTAAGTGCAGTAATAGTAAAATTTTGGATCAGAAGTTTTGGTAAATGTCATAAGTGAGTAATGTTTTGTGCTTTTTATATTTCTTTTTAAGCTTTTCTGACACATTGCAAAGTACTCTGGTATAAGTTTCCTCCCATTAGTACTTGGAGGGATGGATATAAGAGCAAGGGTAATGTCATGGATTAGAAAACAACACTGAGAAAGAAGGGCATTACACAGCTGTGATTTATTCTGGATAACTGAAAGAAGTCTGTGATGGTGTGTCACTCTCTACTAAGTGAAAATCTCAGCAAGAATTCCACCTACTCTCTGTAAACCTGGTAGTTAAGCCAATTAAAAGTACCTAGAATCAGCTGTAACATGTGCTTCTAATGTATACCTTTAAATTGAAATATTATCCATCAAGTACACTGGAGCAGCATGTACTTTGTTAATCAGGCACCAAGTAGCTGTGACCAACTTTGTTTCTTTTCTCATTCATATCATTTGCAAGCAGAATAGACAAGCTTTCCTTTTGGGCAACTCACACGAAGAAGCTTTCAGATGCCATAGTATGTAGGTACTAATTTCACTGGTACTTTCACAGTGCATTCTGACAGTGTAGTGTCTAGGAGACAAGACTGCTCAGAAATTATCAGAATAACACAAGTATTATCAGAGAAGAAATGCACTCACATCCACGTAGATGCACTCTACAAATTAAGAGTGGCAGCTACTGGCTTCCAGAAAGGATAGATGCCATTGTAAGGGCTGTAAAACTTTGAGCTAATGAACATGAGTGCCCAGGTTAACTCAGTTTTAAGAAAATAATTTAAGATAGATCTTTTCTGCACCTGCCACTTTTCAGGGTTGGCATTTTTCAGTTGCAGTAAGCCACTGTGTGCCACAGAGTGGTAAGGAAATGAAACAGGATAACTGAACTGAAATTTGTGAAATGGGCAAATATTTAATTTAGTAAAGGCAAAGAATTCAGCAGGATCCTCTGAAATATTATATTTATAAGGAAGTATTAGACCAGTGACAAATCTCCTCCTGGGATGTGTAACTTACTGCCTAACTCAGAAAATGAGCAAATTGATCTAGTGTCAGTTGTTGCCTGGTTCTACTCTCTCTATGGATTGGTATTCATGTATGAAAATACAGATCCTCGGGTTGGTTGTGAATAAACATGAATTCATTTTTTTCAACATGTTTCCACTACTTTCTCCTAAGTGAGAGATTGGCCTGGATATAGTGGGGGTAGCAATATCAGTGATTTGTCCTCCATTCTCTTTCCTGAGAAAAGTATTCTAACAGCTGAAGAAGCTGATAAGTCATTTGAAAAGACAAATAAAATATAGGTCTTGCCTCCAGAGCTTATTCACTGCAACCACTATTGTTACCTCTGCTGCTTCCTGCTCAGTGGGCAAATGTGTGTAAATCCCCTGTGTAGATAAAGCGCAAGTGATCTGAGATTAGTAACATCCTATATTAACAGTGTAGTCTACTTTCTTTACTGAGAGAGGAGGAAATCAAGGTCATTTCATGAAAGAAGGGTTTACTTTCACCATATATTTGTGAGGGGGTTGTTTGGTTGCTTTGGGGAGTGTGGTTTCTTTTTTTTTTTCATCTTTCTTTCAGACTGTTCTTGCTAGCTGAAGGCTAGTTAAAAAAAAACAGGCAAACTGAGAATGCCCATATTCTGCAGCTGTTGACAGATATTGCCAAGTGGGGTTCCTGGTGACTCAGAAGCAGGGATAAATCTATCTGGGATCTTGGAAACCCTGCTTTGCTCTGGCAGAGGTTTGTATCCCGCCTGTTGTTGCAAACAAAATAGGTCAGGGTCAAGAATTTGGCAACTTTGTTTCCTCTGAGGAATTCCAGATAGATTTGCTGTGATGTCATGAATTCAAAAGGACTAAATTATCTTGTCAAAGCTGCCCCTCTTCCAAATGCCTGTTTTAAATATAGTGGTATTGGTGCTTTCTGCCTTAACTACAGTGTCTCAGGGCAGGATGCTGTTTAACTTTCTCCTGTTCTCCCTGTGTTTATTTCCATAATATTGTCAATCTTTTTTAAGAAATAAATGAAGTAAAAGCTGAAATGAAAGCTGAAACAAGATGACCCTGCAAGCATATGCAGTGAAATTTGTTATGACCCTTGCTAAATAAGAAAGCCTTTCAAAGGTAGCAACTAGAGGTGTAGTTGTGGGAATGCACAGAGACCATACCTCTCCCCTTTCCTTCCCACCTGCTGTGTCTTCCTAGGCACACCTAGAAAAGATGGTCACCTAGTGTGAGGCAGCAATGAGAAGGATAAGTACCTGGAAAGCCAGGTGGTGAGCTCTTTTGTGAAAGCAGACTTGAAGACTGGTCAAAGCAACCTCAGAAGAACTCCATGCAAAAGCAACAGACCATTTTATGTTACTGGTGGGAGCACTGGGGTCAGGTAGAAAGTCTTCCTCAGGGAAACGTATCTTCTGCAAG
This sequence comes from Phaenicophaeus curvirostris, assembly GCF_032191515.1. Lineage (NCBI taxonomy): Eukaryota > Metazoa > Chordata > Aves > Cuculiformes > Cuculidae > Phaenicophaeus > Phaenicophaeus curvirostris. Next base: position 92,792,269 of record NC_091392.1, read on the forward strand.
TTATAAAGGATAAGAGGAGAGAAAGTCCACTTTGCCTTCGCTTCATGGAGTGATGCCTTGTCTCATGCTGAAGCTTCCGTTTGTTGGATATTTGGGTGTCACGGCGCAAGCTATGTCTAATGTAGTCCTGTCCTGCAGAGGTCTTCCTGTAGGTGTGTGAGAAAAGAGAGGAAAAATTCCTATTCCTCACCCTTGATAGTTTCATCAGCCTCTTTGGGGTCTTTTTTGAGCCAATGGCACACCAAAGTGTGAGGTTATGACAGTGCTAATTATAATCTAGCCCTGTGCATATATGTCATGTATCTGAGCCTAAGATAAGTGCTGGGGATTTTTTTCAGCTTACAGGGATGTCATTTGTTCCTGTAGTTTTAGTTTGGTTTGAAATGTACCTACCCTAACATCTTCTTTCCATTTTCTCTGCATGTAGATTTAGCATCAAGATTAACTGTATCATAAGCTCCAAGTTATCTTTTTCATATCCCACTTGAAAGTGCTTGCTCTCAAGATGGCATTTTTGTTGAGCTGGAATTATGCATACTATGGGTGTAATTCTCTGCCCTGCTTTTTCTCTGTGATTTTTGTTTTGTCTCTTATACTGTTGAGTGACATACAGTTAAATTTGGAAAGAAAGAAAAGTACTTCTCCACTTATTCAATTTTTTAAGGCAATTTTCTATGCATTCCAATGTACAATAGGATATAACTAATTGACCAAAACCCAGATGTCAGCTTCATGGTCTGGATACTTCATCTCCAAATTAAAGGCATATTCACTTCCTCATTTTACCATACAAGGATAGAGATGTTGTTTCAAGATCTAATTCTGGCTTTGAACCTCTGCCAGAGATCAGGCCAGCAGACGTCCTGATCTGATCAGTCCCATTTGATGGCCACAGATGGGCCCTTATCACCACCTCTCAGGCTCTGTGCTAGTGATGTCAATCTCAATATCTAATTAGATGAACTCCAGTGGGGCAAAACAGCACCGGGAATAGCATGCTTTTGATACTTTCTCCACATCTTTAGGTGCAGTTGTTTAGCTTCGAGGAAAAGACTTTTCTGTGTTCAATTGGGATGACAAATTGCATTATTAGTATTAAAAACAGTAATAATAATCATAAAAATACAGGTCATCTCAGGGTGTGATGCAAACCTAATGAAGCCTTCAAAAAAGCTCTTAATAAGGAATGAAAGCTTGCAGAGAGGTGTCCTGTAAAGCTTAGAAACCATTACCAGAATTGCATAGATTCAGATTCATCAACCTGATTTCTCTTCTTTTGACATCATGCTTCTCACAAAACCACAGGCATCCTCTCATTTTTATTTTTCCAGTTAACAGATCTCTCTTCCCTCTTGACCCTAGCCGTCTTTCTTTTCTTAAGTGTTTAAACATGTGAAGTAATTTCTTACACATACTAATGTAACTGATACCTGACTAGAATAAACCATCTAGGTAGTTTTAATATTGCTTGTGTTGTTCCTCAATATGCATGGCAAAGAGGATTAAAATTCAGCTGAATGGGAACTTCCATTAATGTAAAAGCCTTGCAGCTCAAAGTCATTTGGTAATATTAGGAGCAAGGAAGGGCAAAAGTAAAAAAAAAAAAGGAGACACAATAGCACTTTGCACATAAGTGCATCCATACATTAGAAATGTATTTATTTTTGAATAATGTTCAGAATCTCCAGCAAAGGGGAAAAAAGAAGAGAAGAGAAGCTGTTATCCATTTAGCAACTGGAGACTTCATTTTAGCATACTTAGGAGCTGTTGCATCTGCATTTCCTCCACATTGGAAAGTCATTCTCTCTCAAAGGGGAAAAAATATGTACATGTTATTTTTTGAAAAGGAGAATATATTCTACTCCTAGTCAAGGGTACAGAAAATCTAGATGCATTCATGGCTACTCCATGTTGTTTGACCTGGTAGTTGATCCAGTAGTACTAGGGTGAGGTTCTGTATCTGCTTTTCTACGTCACCTGTTTTCTCTGCTATAACAGTTAATTTTGATGTTATTTTTTGTGTGTGTCTTCATTTTCTTCAACTCTTTTTACCTCCTCCAATTCACAAGAATTAGAAACCCCATAGAAATAAGAAAAGCTTTCAGGTTGCATCTTTGCCTTTTTTCTTTATTTTCATTTATGCTTTCTCCCACCAATACTTTATTCCTCTTTTTTTTTTTAAACTGAAGTCTATCATATGGACCACAGAAACCCCATAAAGTCCTTTTCTTTCACTGTACTGTGAGCTAGATAAGAAAGTAAGAAAATGTTTGCATCTAGTTTTCTAGAAAACAACTTTCAAATCCTCACTGTATTCAGAGATATGTGCAAATAGCAACCAAAAAGACAAATTATGATGCTTTTCTTGGACCTGAGAACTCATGACCCAGAACCCAAGTCTCAAAAAACCAGTTTTGCCTGCTGTGTACAGATGCTGCTGAACTCCCTTTGATGCTCTAGAGTTGTTTTTCGAAATAAATTTACAAATGTAAATTTTGGCAGAGTAGTGGTGACATGTTAATGCATGTTCCTCTATCCAGATATTTTGCAGATAAAATGAGCATGTTATAGCCCACATTATTTTAAACAACCTGTTTGAGTCTGTAGGTCCCTGCTTCATACCTTGGTCAAGGTGGCAGCTACTCTAGGAGTGAAGATATCATGTGAGGCATCTCTTGCTTTCTTCTTTTTTTTTAATTTTATTTCTGTTGACTGCAGGTACTTTGCACCAAGGGTTATTTTTGCTGTTGCAGATACTCAGAGTGAAGTAAAATATGATCTCTGTCAGCTGCTTCAGTAGGTTTCTGATTTAATGGTTTTACTTAAATCAGTATTATCAAAGACACAGAGATCCATAACAGAATGGAAAGAAGGGCTTGCTAGGAGAGTGAACAGTGGCTTCCACGTGGAAGTTTCAAATGTAATGTAAATATCAGGGTATTCAGCCTGGAAAAGGCTTGGGAGCAAGAAGGAAAAGAGAGACCAGTCTTTTTCCCTCTGACTGTTAAGTAAGCTTATTTTAAGGGATGTTCAGTAAAGGGTTTTCTTTCTCTTATCTCTGCTTTTTCTATTTTGTGAGCCTGCAGCAAAACTGTAATCCTTTCAGAATGCTTCCTTTAGCACAGCTGCCTACAGGAGGGAGGATAAAGCCCAGTAGCATTTTCAGCAGGAGTTCTAGACTAGCACAGTTTTTCCACGAAGATGCTATTAACATCTGTTTGTCTGCTGTTCGTGGTTTAAGGCTCAGTGGGAACTCATCTGCTTGGGGGAAGAGTTTCAAGTAAGGTCAAGTGAGGAATATACTCTGCCCCACCCCAAGTCACGGAGGGTTCATTTTCACTGTGTTTTTGTTGTTTTTCTTGAAGCTAAAATACAAAGTCATCTTAACTGAAAAACACATGTTGTTCATTGTGCATGGGAGATAGATGTTCCATGTGTGGGAGGCAACACCACCATTCACCTTTTCTCTCCTTCCATATAGTAGTAATACTTGCAATGACTCCTCCTCTGAACAGAAAAGTTATGTTGATATATATTAGGTATTGACAGGCCTTTTGTTCTTCCTGCTGTCTTCTAAATACAGCCAATTATCTTTACCTGTGTTGGTGATTTCCCTGTAGTAGTAATCAATAATTTCTGCTGGGCTGCAGTGGGCTTTCCCATTAAAAGAAGAAAGAGACAAGCAATCTGTGGTTATGGGTTAGGGCATTATGAAGTTGGCCAGGTGGCAACTTCAATTAGACCAGAACATTTTATAATTTGTGAGCTGAGGTTTCCTTTACTCAGAGTGTAAATGTTTGAAGCCTTTGCATAGACTCCAGGAAAGGACAAAGTAGTATTTATTTTAATGTTATTATTTCTACATGTCAGGAAGTGGTTGTTTGTTCTAAGGCAGTTGAAATGGAGCTAAGAACAACTGTTAATATTTGCCTTTCAGCAGGTTTGACTGTGACCTTCCTTCCCAGTTCACCCAAATGAAATTAAAAGATGGAAGGAAAAAATCTGTAAGTTCTCAAAAAGGACTATCTTCAAAAGTCATGCAATAATGTTGTGGATGGATTTTAAAATCGGACTTGTTAAATATATGGTCACTAATAACATTTGTAGTTACAGTATACAAGCAAAGATAAGGCCACTCTAATTTCATGCTTCAGGAGCTGAGATGATTGCCCATGGGGGGTCAGGAAGGATATTTTCTCTCCACGCATATACAGCACTTCACAACTTATTGGGACCCGTAGTCACCAACACACTCAAAGAATGTACCTAGCTTTAAGCATGTGCTTAAGTGATATGCCAAAATGGGGCTGTCAGGCTTCCTTATTACCATGAGTAATATCAAGTGCTCACGTAGCATTCTTCAGTTTCCAAATCTGGAGAAATACCAAGCCAAATTCTGCTCATTCTGATAGTAACTCTCTTCCATTCACTTTGGTATCTCCAGGTTTTCCAGTAACTGATTGTGTTGTCTAATTCATTACCTAACATTTTTAGTTCTATGAACATCTCCAAAAGGACTTATGAAATAAGAGTAACAGAAGATATGTAAAAGACTTTGGAATACTTGACTATAATCAGTAGCTTTCTAAAATCTTAGATTTGTGATCACTTCTGAATTTCTGAGATAAAGAATGATCAGTGATCAATCCAGACAGATAACAAGTCTATGTGAATAGTAAATAACCAACAAATCAAAATGACTGTCCTTACCTAAAATTACAATGTTTATGAGAAAAAGTAGTGGAAAAGATAGTAGAAACTAGCCTTTGATTTCAAAGAGGTTGCATAGATATGTCAGGAATTGAATAAAATTGTGAATTTTCAAAATATTTTTATGAAAATATGGGAGGCATCCCTGCCCATCACAGTGGGAGCTGGAATTAGATGATCCTTAAGGTCCCTTCCAACTCAAACCATTCTGTGATTCCATGAAAGGCTCACAGTAAGTATTTCATTATTGCTGTTCAACAGATGGGAAAAAATAAGAAAGCAATTAAGCAAATAGGTCAAAACCTTGAAGTGTTTTAGAGAAATTGTGTCCTTGCCTGAAAAAGAATGTGATTTATTTTATATATGTAAATTTAATAAATATTATAAATATATAAACACAATTTTTTATAATTGATAAAAATATTTATAATTTATAAAAATAAATATTTTATAAATATATATATACACACATATATATATAAATTTACCACAAAGAGGCTGCACTGTAATATTAGGTAGTAATGTTTTACAACGTAAGTTACATTAACATAGTTATAAGGCGATATTTTAGCAATTCTGGTCCAGCTGGAATTGTAAGAGATATTATGAAGTTTATAAATTTAGATATAAATAAAAATGATCCTTTGGCCAATATCTGCAGCCTATATTTCTCAGTAGCTGAGCTAGCTGGAAAAACATTGGATTTGCTTATTTCTGTTAGTCTTTGGATGGAAAAGGCAGCCATTTCAACGTTGCATCCAGAAGAGAGATGGACCTTGTAGAGTTATTGTTTTATAGGAATCCATTTATTTTGTGTTGGATTGCTTGATTTTAGGTTGCTGTAGTTTTTTACCTCACCCATGTGCTCCTAATTTCTGTTCCTGTTGCGACTCCCTTAGGCTCCTCCAAGGAGCAATAGTTCAGCTTAGCACTTCCTCATTTGGTGTTTTTCATAGAATCATAGAATCACTAGGTTGGAAAAGACCTTTGAGATCATCAAGCCCAACTGTAGCTGTCCAGTACTACATCATATCCCTAAGCACCTGTCATCTACCTGTCTTTTAAATACCTCCAGGGATGGTGATTCAACTGCCTACCTGGGCAGCCTGTGCCAGTGCTTGATAACTCTTTCAGTGAAGAAATTTTTCCTAATGTCCAATCTGAGCCTCCCATGGTGCAACTTGGGGCCATTCCCCCTTTTCCTATCACCTATCACTTGGAAGAAGAGACCAACACCCACCTGGTTACAACGTCCTTTTGGATAGTTGTACGAATTGATAAGGTCTCCCCTCAGCCTCCTTGTCACTAGGCTAACTAAACCCTGTTCCCTCAGCTGCTACTCGTAAGACCCGTTCTCCAGTCCTTCTAGGGTCACACTCCAAGAGCTCAATGCCTTTCTAGTAGTGAGGGGCCCAAAACTGAACACAGGATTCAAGGTGTGGCCTCACCAGTGCTGAGTACAGGGAGTAAATTGCTTCCCTGGTCCTGCTGGCCACACTGTTTCTGATACAGGCCAAGATTCTATTAGCCTTCTTGGCCACTTATTCTATTGGCCTTCCTGGTCACCTGGGCACATTGCTGACTCATGTTCAGCTGCTGTTAACCAACACCCTCAGGTCCTTCTCTGCCAGGCAGCTTTCAAGCCACTCTTACCCAAGCCCATAGCACTGCACAGGATTGTTGTGTCCCAAGTGCAGGACCCGGCATTTGGCCTTGATAACCCTCACACCATTGGTCTCAGCCCAGCGGTCCAGCCTGTTCAGATCCCTTTGCAGAGCCTCCCTACCCTCCAGCAGATCGACACTTCCTCCCAGCTTAGTGTCATCCACAAACTTACTAAGGGTGCACTCGATGCCTTCATCTGGATGATTGAGAAAGATATTGAACAGGGCTGGACCCAGCACCAGGCCCTGGGGAACCGCACTTGTAACTGGGGTCCAGATAGATTTAGCTCCATTTACTACCACTCTTTGGGTCCAACTATCCAGCCAGTTTTTAACCCAGTAGAGGGTGTTCCTGTCCAGGCCAGTGGCAGCCAGTTTCTCAAGCAGAATACTGTGAGAAACAATGTCAAAGGCTTTACTAAAGTCCAGGCACACCTTATCCACAGCCTTTCTCTCATCCATTAAGCAGGTCACCCTGACACAGAAGGAGGTCAGGTTAGTTTGGCAATCAATCTCGTTAAAATCCAGCATTGTTCTAAGAGCTGGATATTTGAAAATTCAAGGCAGACTGTCAACATTTGAGTCAGATTTCCAAGCAAGCCAGTTGCCATAGACAGAAACAGGACTGATCTATTTACTGTCCCTAAGCAACAGCAGGAGAGTAATATGGAAGACATTGTGTGCCCTCAACCTTTGATTAATTTGTAGATATATTGTTTCCCTTCACCATGTGTGAAGGGAACAACTAGATGATCCAGACAATATAGCTAAGGCTTGCAACACTAATAACCTGAGAATCACTCCTTCAGAACTGCAAACATTAGGAACCAGATTGGTCCAAAACTACTTTTGACTACTCTTTTGCATTTTAGTCTATCAAATATACGGTCTGTGGTGGATTAAGAAGTGTGCTGATATCCATAAAATAATGTATCAGCAAAACAGCTCATCAGCAGGTATTATACTTGTATATTTTGGCAAGGATAAGAGTAGAGGGCAGGTGTGCACACCGGGGTTATTCTTACAGCTGCATGCTTTTGCTTTTAGGTGCCTACCTTCTCTCTGTATTTGCAGTCTCTAAGCCTTCAGTGAGAATCTGTGAGACTGACAGGTCTCTGGCTGAGATACTAACCATGCTGGAATTTCCTGTGTGAGAACTACAGGTACCATAGTTTCAATGTACTGTGACAGCCTTATGTTAAACCATATGAAGAAATTAGTGAAACCAAAAGTCAGTATCTCCACAAATTTGTTGATTTAGGATGGTGCAATTTTAAGTGATTTTCTTAGTAAGCAGCAGTGTTTATTCTCCATAGTAGCAACCCATTTATTCCCATTAGGACAACATGGCTTTCTGGAGCTAAAAAGTAGTAATGTGACAGAAGGCAATTACCCTAATATGATTGGCTACATGGATATTGAGGAATACATGCCACCTATCTCAGCAGTGATTTTGTCCACTGATTAATCCCTATGAAGGAAGGTTACAGAAGGCTCAACAGGAACCTCTGTGTAGGAAGACCTATTTTAAAGTGCTTTAATTGCCAGTAGCCAACTGGGAGCAGATTTTTTTATCTGTGACTTTCATTTTTATACAGCTTTTTTTGGTATTACTTTACAGTTAAACATTTATAAACAATTGGAGATTTTGAACAAAGGAGGAAGCTATACACAGAATAAAAGTAGTTGCTCTCGTCTGAAAACTGGGTCTTAAAGCTTCAACTTGAAAAGTGATGGGAGTAGATGTCCCACATCTGTAATCATGAGTCTGATTACAGCTTTGTTAGAGATACTGAAATTGGATACCATACAGAAATAGCAGACTAGGCTGGCAAAACAGACTGTATATCCTCTTTAGAATCAACTGGATTAAAATTTAAAGGAAGTTCAAGAAATACATGTCAAAAAGCTTCATATTTAAAACTGTCAACAGACTATATAGCTTCTGCCCTGTTTTTCAGTCTTTTTTCTCTTTATTTTTTAGGCTTTTCTGTGTTAATTCAGAATTGGTACTTCTTGATTTTAAGATTTTGTCATTAGTTGTGTTTCAGAAATTTACATGTTGGTAGTACTGCACCTCAAAGTGCAGCATCCTGGAGGAAGCAAGTACTTATCCTATGTTATATCGCATCATAATATGACATAACATGGCTTGAATTGCACACTCCAGATCTATTCCCTGGAATGAAATGTGATTACCTAAATAAGCATAGAAATAAAATAAGGAGGTTTCAGAAATCTGGAATTAACTAGCTCCTTGGGACCAAACTGATTATCCCATCATGCACTCCTCCTCAGCACAGAAGCCAGGAAAATAAAACACTGTTGCCTGGAGCTGCAAAGTACCCTGTATGTCACTGTACATGAGATATATGGAGTTATGCAAAGGACACAAAATCCAGACAGGGGCCCCTATTTTCAAAACTTTCTGGCTTTATATCGAACCCTGTCACTACTGATAACCGTTTGGGAGGCTACAGGAGGAGAGGAGGGTATGCTGCCACGTGGTTTCACCTTATTCAAAAAGTAAATATCCATAACATCTACCCTGAATCCCTAAGGGTAAATAGAGGAATGATGGTCTGGGGGTTGGGATGATAAGTTGTGATTCTGGAGTTAATGAATTCAGTTCCTTTCTCAATCTCAAGGTTGATGCTTGATTTTGAGTAAGTTGCTTATCTCCTCAATTCTCATTTGTTCAAGGCAGGTAACAGTAGATTACCACTTCTGTGGAAATAAAATTACATGAGAGATTATGAGAAATAGGGTTTTTAGAAACCAGAGGGGTTTTCAGAGAACTGAAATCTAATTGTGGAAGTCCTCAGAGGAGTTGTCTTTGAATTTATTTGGCATAGGTAGCCTGGAATATTCCTGGATTTGGGGATTTTTTTGGTTTCTTTGTTTGTTTGTTTTCCCTCTGCCTAAGACACACTCCCAACAGAGGCTGAGAGTAACTTTGCTGCAGTAACTCCTGCAGTGACAGAAAAGAAGGAGGACTAATGACAAGTTGCTAGGGGAGGTAGAGCTCATTTGTGTGAGCTCCTTGATAGACATCCCTATTGTCAAGCAGTCCTTCAGGGCATCTCAGTGGACACTGTATTTGTTTCAAGCTAGGCCTGAATTCTTTGACATAGGGCTAGCAGGAGAATACGAAGCTGACAGGTATTTCTCTCTCTAAAGTATGACTGTTATCTGAGGTTCCTTCAGCTGTTTTTCTGTAAAAAAGTTGATCCAATGTTTCCACAGCGCTTTCCTATCCCGAAGGATAATGTTTCTCAGAATCTCTGTGTGTCCACCACGAGTGAAAAGCAGATAGTTTTCAGGCAGCTGTTAGCAACCAATTTTAATTTTTTATTTTCCCCATGCCTGGTCTGCAGTATCTGTGGTGATGTAGTCACCGGAGTGGGGGGCATTTTGGTATATTAGTATTATTGTTTTCTTATGAACAGTATTTTCCTTATTATTATTATTGTTGTTTCATTAAAGCTGTTTTAGTTTCCCACCCACAAGTCTCTTTCGCTCTTTTCCCTTTCCCTGGGAGGGGGAAGAAGAGAATTGAGGCAATACGTGCTTGCATGCGGCTGCCAATCAAGCTGGGCTGGGGCTAATCTGTGAAAAAACCTCACTAAAACACTAAATAAGGTGATGGATTGATTGGTTAATTGATTAGAAAAAGATGTCTCTTCATTGTTTCAAGCATCCCAATGGGATTAATGATGCAATAAATAAAATGAAATTGTGTGTTTGTATCATTAAAATCCACTCCAGCTGTCCAGTTGGTCATTTCTTCCTTTCATTATCTAAGGTGCACACACTTTGTCATCAGTAGAGGTGCTGAGACAGATTTTGGTTCTGTGACAAAGTTTGTAGGGAGAAGTATTAGCTTTTAGTGCACCAATAAGTACTTTTATGAGAAAGAGTTAAAAAAAGGCAAACAAAAACATGACTGACACAGAAGGAAGGCAAATTTTATTATCTCCCATAATTTCAGACCTCAAGAAAAGCTTGAGTACCCAGAAGCTTATTTAGTTTTGCTAAATAAATCAGGTATTTGGGTCACATTCAGGAAGTTAAATCCAGGCTATTTTGAAGAGCATGTTGGAGGGGTTTTTTGTCAGGAACTTCTTGTCAACCATTCCTTCCAACTCGGAAAAAAAAAAAAAAAGAGACTTCAGGTGTATTGTCCCTGTGGGCTTACTGCAGCCAAGTATTTCTGTAGGAGTTATAATCCTGTTAACATTTTATAATACAAAACTGCAGTAATTGATCATTGAAAAGGGACAATGCAATGCTGTGGAGACATTTATCATTTACAGATGTCAGATAAAAGAAGAGCTTTGATTTTTACATTATATTGGCTCTCACATCTCCAGGCAAAATTGAGGTCTCCAGTGTTCAAGGCACCGTAGTACTGAAGTAGGTACATCTGTTTTGGTTTCTTAACACTAAGTAGATCACAAAGTCAAAGTTTAGTGCCTTGGCTCCCTGTCCATTACAGCTAGATGTGTCTGATGAATGATATGCAGGTCCCACTTAGCAGCTGCCTGGTGACAGTAGGAAAAACTCAGCAGAGAAGTAACAGCTCCTTCTGATGAGAGGGAAGGCAGGAAGTCACCCTGATGGTGCCTGGTCTCTTAGGACACATGACACACAAACCCTCATGGAAAGGAAAGAGCAGAAAATGTACCCTTTCCTAAAGCAAGTAATTAAGAACAAATAAATAAAAGCAGAACACCTTGTCCTCTATTGATAACTGCCTTTTGTGTAACTGAGTGGTAGGCAGAAAAACTTACTAGATCCACCAAACTACAATGGTTCTTGTCCTCTTCTTACCAGGAGACAGCCCTAATACTAGGTGATAAATGCAGCAAATGAAAGGAGAGGGCTTGCAGGTGATACATGACGAAGGGCATTTCTGGCCTCGTGAAAGAAGTTCATTCCTCTGCAACCATTCTCAACAATTTCTAGTAACATACTGTTTTTCCTTTGTCATTCAAAGTAAAGTCTCACCCTGACACCAACACCCCTAGTGCCTTCCGAGCAGCCTCGGTCACTTGAGGGGAAGTTCTGTAAATGGGATTATTTCTCTATAAGATATAATGGATGTAGCCGGACCATATACAATTTATTTAGCTGGTATTTTCCCAACTGCCACTCATTTTCGTTCTTGAAATTTAGACCTCAGATACAACACTCCCTTCATTTAATTTACTGTTTGGCTGTCAGGAGTAGCCATGATCCTTATCGTAAAGATGTATAAGGTAAACATCAGCAAGAAACACCAGCACGTGGTGGGCTGCCATGCAGTGGGTATAGGGTAAAGTCAACCTTAAGGACTATAGCACAGGTGGAAAGGGCCAAGAAGAAATTGTTCCTACCTTACAATGGTTCTATTCTATGTAATCACTTTACTGTATTTATTCCAGCTTTATATAAATGGAGATAATACCAAGATTAGGTACAAATAATGGTGTCTAAATAAGTAGACGTCCAACTCACTCAAAAAGGGTTGCAATGCTGAAATCCTAATCTTCAAATAAAACCTATGCACACTGCTAAATTTCACAAGGTATTTTTAAGAAGAAAAGAGTTACTTTAATGCTTTTGAGCTGGAAACTTTGGAGTTGCTTCTGCTGTTTCTTTGTCTAGCATTTTCATTATTATGCTAGACAGTAAAGAGTTAGCTAGTAATAAAGAGAGATTTGAGGTTAAATCTGTGATAGGTCTAAAATCAGGAACAATTGTGAAGTGTAATTAAGTTGAAAAGGCCACAAAGGAAGAGTTTCTAATTTTAACATAAAATAGGCTTTTAAAAAAAAATTGGCAAATTTTACAGAAAGCAATTGTAGAAACCACATAAGGCTCATAACTAATACATATAACTTTTCAGAAGTCATAAAGATTGATTTTTTTTTTTAAGGATTAGCTAAAAGCCTGTTTTACTTTGAGTAAGTTTTCTTCTGTGTTCCAAGAATTCTTTAACTTTTTTGTGTGTGTAATTTTTTTTGTAGTATTTACTCAGAATAGGATATGTAACACACAAAGCGCTACATTTGTGTAATTATAGAATTCAGCACTGATTATCTAAACAGCTAAATCCAGATCAACTAATGCTAATGCAGATAATTTTCATTAATACATCACAGCTGTGTGCATGTGTAAAGCCAAGCGTGCTTGCTTAACTGTAAGATCAGGGTTCAGGTCTTCTTTCAAGAGAGTCATGGAACTACTTAGCTGTCCATTGTGTCTGTAAGCCGTTCAGTGTGCTAGCTGGATGCAGTGCTAATAATACAATAAACTAAAAAAATTACATAGGCTTTCATATTAAGTTAATCTTTGTATGATGTACTGAAAATTGAAACGATTATAGAGGTGATGTGTAGTTACAGTTTCCTGTGTTTAGAAACATTAAATATAGCTACAAAGAAAAACTTTTTGATTGCTTTGGACTCCTTATATTCAGAGATTGGAAGGAAAAGAGAAACTTCAGTGCAGTATGAAACATCTCTATCTTTGTCTATGTTAAGGCAATGGTTTTAATTCTTACTTTATTTTAGGGTTTTTCAATACATAAAAGGAGAAAGAAAAGGAAATAAATATTCAGAAGTTTTTTTAAAGCAGTGTTTCAGTTATACTGCAATGAAGTAGCAATAGATGTATTATTATTTTACACTGTGATGTGCGTCATTAAAAATACAGTAACCAACACTTACAATATTCTTTTCCCTAAAAATAGTGGCAAATTTAACTACAGTAGAGATTAATATTGATTTAGTGATTAGCAGTTTTTCAGTAAGTATCTGGTTTTACTTGATTTTGCACATCTTTTATCACTTGTAGACAGTAAATGTACTACGTAAAATAACACTAAATGCAGAATTTTCCTTAAAGAACAGAATAGTTGTATAGTACAGACCAAAGCTCAGTCCAGCCTAGGATCCCATCACTGCCAATGATTAACTGGATGCCTAGGAAAAAGTGGAAGATTGGGACAAGCACATTGTACTACCTCCCTGGCATATACTCCCAGTTATTTGATTAGCTCCTGGATGACTTTGATTTGTGAAGCCAACATTAAATGTCAATGAAAGCTTAAAAACCCCATGACCATGCAGGTACTGATGTTACCAACTTTTCAGCAATAACACTTTTCATGAGTTACCTGTTCTCTAGCAAGTTCTCCACTTTCTATTTTAGACAAAAAAGATTCTTATTTTGTTGTTGCTGTATGCATCATCCACCCTACATTCCTCGGCTATACCTATGTCTGCTGATCAATGCAGAAGAAAGACTAGTCCTATTTATAGACGAGTCTCTTCAACCCAGTCCAGCCCATGTATTATTCTATGCTATCAATAGAAACCCAGTAGAAACTTCTCCCCTGCAGAGTCCCTCTTGTGTGCTGTCAGTCAGCTGCTGTTCTAAATCTGCTCCTTCTTCTTTATGCATTTTTAGTCTTTTTCCTTCGGTAGTAATCAGCAAGTTCAGAAGTCTTGCATTTCAGCAACTATTGCCTAAAATCTGTATACTATATAGTCAGAGACATACATATCACTAAGAACAACTGGAGTAGCCTTAGGGACATTATTGCTTTCTGCCAAGTGAAGGGGAGGCATAGATAAGGATGCCTGTCTGATCTGGATATGATGCATTACTCCTCTTTACCTATCTTTCCTTCCTTCCTGCCTACATATCAAGCTCTTGGCACAGGGAGATTACTGGAGAAGTGCACTGTGACCAGTCTCACCAAATGAAAACAGTTATGCACTTAAGTTGCCCTCCCTAGTGGTGGCAAACTCCAGAGAACAACTGGGTCTTCTGTAGGCACAGCTATTTGGTGACATCAGAGTAATGTGGCATGTCAGGAACACGTTCTCCACTCTTCTGCCCTCTGTGGGTTTACAATTCAGCAATGCTAACTGATCACCTAACAATATGAAAAAGCTGAAGAGCTATATTAGAACAGTAGGAAGATTTCATATATTCTTTATGTGTTTTCATTTCCTAATTGAAGATTTTATTTTATTACAATATGAAAGCATTGCTTACTGACCATTTGCCCCACTAATTACTACATAGAATCATAGAATCACTAGGTTGCAAAAAACCTCTTAGATCATGAAGTCCAATCATTACATGCGCAGAATAAATTTGGTTCTCCTATAAATGTAAAAATTATGCCTTTTTCCTCACATACATTTCTGTAAGTTAGCCTAAGATCAGAAAAGGAGTAACCCTTCATTATTTTACTACAGATGTGTTGGCTGACATTAAGTACAAAACACTAGAAGAATAAGTAGGCGAGAAACAATAAGAGGGGACACACTGGCTTTTATCGTTCCCATGGAGCCAGGTTGCTCTGTCCTTCAGTAACTGTCATACGTATATTGCTTGCCATGAGACCTGCAGTTAATCAAAGAAAGTCTCCTCCATATTTTGTATGTCTGTGACTCTTGGGAAAGGCTTTATCTATGGGCAGAGGGAGTTCTGTTTGGGAAGTTACCTGCAACAAATGCTTACTGATGCATAGTAGAAGCTAGAAAAAGGCAAATGTAAAATAAGAATGATCTGGAGGAGGGGGTTGAATGTTCCTTCAGTAAGTTTTCAGATAAGACCAAATTGGGCAGGAGGGTTGATCTTTTCAAGGGTAGGGAGGCTCTGCAAATGGATCTGCACAGGCTGGATTGATGAACCAAAGCCCTTTGTATGAGGTTTAACAAGGCCAAATGGTGTGTCCTGCAATTCGGTCACAACAACCCTAGAAGACTGGGGAAGAATGGCTGGAAAACTGCCTGGCAAAAAAAGACCTGTGAGTGCTGGCCGGCAGCCAGTCAAGCACGAGCCAGCAGTGTGCCCATGTGGCCAAGAAGGCCAATAGCCTCCTGGCTTGTGCCAGAAATGGTGAAACCAGCAGAAACAAGGAAATGATCATCTCCCTGTACTCAGGACTAGTGAGGCCACTCGTGGAATACTGTGTTTGGTTTTTGGACCCTCACTATAAGAAGGACATTGAGATTCTGGACCATGTTCAGAGAAGGGCAACGAAGCTGGTGAAGGATCTGGAACACAAGACTTATGAAAAGTGGCTGAGGGAACTGGTATTGTTTAGTCTGAAGAAGAGAAAGCTGAGGAGAGACCTTACCCCTGTACAGCTACCTGAAAGGAGTTTGTAGTGAGGTGGGTGTTGGTTTCTTCTCCCAAGTGATAGGATGAAAGGAAATGAAAGGAAATGTCTTCAATTTGTTGCATGGGAGGTTTAGATTGGATATTAGGAAAAAAAAACTTTACTAGAAGAGTGGTGAAGCATGGTTTAGTAGGCATGGTGGTATTGGCCTGGTGGTTGGACTTGATGATCTCAGAGGTCTTTTCAAACCTTAATGATTCCATGATTCTGTGAAAGGATACACCTTGAGGACAGGAATAATCTACTTGATTCCTTTGATCCTGGCCTGTCTGTTTCCTAACTGGAAGGAAATGTGAGAGGGAAGTGAAAAGAGTGTAGAAAATGTCCGTAAGCAAGTTCTTTGAGATTATTCTCTAAGGCTCCATCATGTTATCAGCAACAGGAGGAATACTCTACATGTTCAGAACAACCCAGCTGTAGTACTGGGGTTTTCTGTTGTTGTTTTTCTTAAATCTGGAGATAGCATCTTAAAACTGTGATAGCATCAGTGTGGTCAGCCTATAATGATAGGGGATATTTCTTCCTCTGTGCTATAGAATATTAAAGTCTTTGAACTCCATGCTAATAAATATAAAGTAATAATACCGTAGAAACCAACTGTCAGTCTTGTTTGTGTGCTGGCAAGGTAAAGGGACTTCAAATGTCATTTTTGAGTCTGGGCTTTTTGAGTGCTTTAAAAAACATATATCTTACAAGTTTAAATTCCTGGGTAATGGGTTTTAAGAGTTACCTTGGGACTTTTGGATGCAGTTCCTCAAAGCCAGTAGTGGAAGTTGTGAAAATTAAAGACTGCCTAGATTCTGATGGAAATGACAGTGCTTATGCCGCTTAGGACTTTCCAGAGTATTTGGTTAAAGTGGCCTTGCAAAGGCTAATTTTCCTCAAAAAGAACAAAAAGATTGTCCTCGACTCTTTAACTTACTGTTTATTTTTAAAAATAGTGGTTTTCCACTAACTGCTTGCACTCAATGAAAACGGGTTTCAGTAGTGCTTCTGCAATGCAGCAATGCTGCCATTTCTACTTTTATGTTATTCCTGCCACTCTACCATCACCATCTGGCCAGAAGACCTCAACCTTTCCTTTTACACTTGGACCTTGCTGCAGTTGCCCCTTCTTCTGACATTTTAGGATTAAATGTATGCACCATCCTTTACAAAAGGGTGTAACTTTAAATCATTTGGAAATCACATCTAGTGAGGAATGCAGCTATTTATTATGGGAAATATTGTGTATGGGCAAATGTGATCCCAGCGCTCTACAAACTGTGAGCATTTTGAGCTGAAATTGAAGTTGGTGGCTCTGACATGAGACTTGATACATGGACATATTTCTCCTCTGGGCCATGCTGTAGCAGCTGTAATCCTTAAACAAGAGCTTTCCCATTATGAAAGAGGGGAGCAGCTCTGATGTCTTTGAGCAAACTGAAATTGCTGGGGTCAAAAATTGCCTTTCTGTGGTGACTTTGCAAGCTGCTATAAGAGCCAGCTGTATGAAGAGTATTTGGGGAAAACTCAGAGGAAATGTCTCATAGCAATCGGGGGAAAGAAAATAATTTCTGTACATCGTTGCGTTTCCACTGAAATGATTAGATTAATGCTGCTGGATATTGTTGCATTGTGTAACTTAATGAAGGTACTATAGAAGCCTAGAGTCATAGATATGTATTTTTATTATTTCAACTCTAAATAAATATTGTAGGCACTGTGGTACCTGTATAATGGGCAAGAGGAATGATGGAACTTAACAAGACTGCCTCCTAGCTATGAAATGACATCTACAGGTAGATAGAAGATAGGAACATTTCCAAGAACTGTTTTTCTGTGGTCTCAGCATGATGACAAATGCTCTTTTGTCAAATACAGATTTTGATTTCTGTAGACTGATAAATGGATATTACCTCAGCCTAGCTCGATCTTAATTACCAGTGATTTACTTCTACTTCTATAAAAGGCCCCTCAAAAGGCCATCACCACAGAGGTGGGTCCCCCATGTTGTGAAGAAAGACTTATAATGCGCAGTGCCCCCTAGCAGAGTGTTTCTTCTGGAAGATGGGCTCAGAGTGCCATGTTCAGAACAAGGTAACCCTGTGTGGATGGAAAAGAAAGTAGTGTGATACAGAGAGGGCATGTTGAGACAGCCAATTGCTTTGGTAACATCTGTCAGAGCTGACTTCCTTTGGTTTGCAAATAAGGAACAGGTTCTTGTAGAAATGATACAGAGAGATCAGTTTGGCAGAGCTGGCTGGATTTCCATTAATTAAAAGTTATGGCCACAGGGCTGGATTTCTGTGACTCAGCTAGTGGTTCATCTCACCTCTGCAACCCTACCCCGATGGAAGCTTGAGAAAACCAAGCCATGTGAGAAGGAAGGCTCACTTCCTGAAGCCAGACAGGGCAACATCCTTTGTTTGTGGTAATTAATAGTCTTATAGTTTATGTTTTAGAATACTAGATTTGAGTCAAAAGACAAGTGGGGAGCTTCTCACTCACATCAGTAAAAAACTGAAGTGACTGCAGAGGGTAGAATCTGCTCTTCAATGCCTTATAAGCAAATAAATTCTTTATCACCTCTCTTTTGAGAGAGAAACATTCAATACCAAGAATGTCAGTGGACAAAAAATGTTCTCAACCTCTGTGCAGGGATACTAGCTTTTCTTATTTCCACATTTTGTTCTGTGATTACATGGACATGACAGAGTTAAGAGGTTTGCCGTACATGCTACTCTGGGAAGAACAGATTGGCACAACATATTCATTTTCTCAGCAGATAAACATGACTTTTTCCCTGGCAGGTGGTTTTGCAATTGTATTTGGGCAGTCAGCTTTGCATATGGATGCCAGAACACCTGTCACTCAAGAATATATTTATAGAAACTGTAAAATAATTAATTTCCTTAAACATCCCAATGTTTTTTAATGACATATTAAGATAGTCTGTCCAGTGAGAAATACATCACTGCTTTTCTGGAGCTACTTTTCTCCCCTTCTTCCCTCTTTCCTTCTACCCTTCTTTTCTTGCTACCTGCCTCTAAAGCAAAAGTAACAATATGGTTTTTCAGTTCCTGAAAAGCCATGTGTCAAACCCTACTCTTCTCTGAGGCTGAGAGTCTTGCTCTGCACACAAGCAGGTGCCTTCCTCCACCATGAGCTCCCAACAGTAAGACTCAGGCAAGAGCTGAACATCAAAGCCTTTTCATGAAACAAATTGTTTCAGAAGACACTGCGCTGGCAGCTTACTTCCCTCCAACTTGTGGTGTCCCGGCCAAAAACTCTGATACTGAATGCTAAGCAAGTTCCTTTGCCATTTTTCTTACAGTGGGGTCTTTGATAGCCTCTCTCTCTTTGTATCAGCAATCCAATGTCCAACGAGAGCAAGCTCAAACTGCTGTCCTTCACTCAGTAAGAAGAGTAAATGTGCTGCTGCTTACCTGTATACAACCTATAGGAACTCAATATCTTTGAGACCTCTAATGCCCTGTCATATTTGGGCAGAAATTGGCCACATTCAAGCAGTTATGAAAGCAAGCAAGCACACCATACAGAATCATAGAATAGTGTGGGTTGGAAGAGACATTAAAGATCATCTAGTTCCAACCCCCCTGCCAAGTGTATGGGGATGCTTCCCGGTTGTGTAGGGATAAGATCAGGAAGGCCAAGGTGCAGCTGGAGCTGAACTTGTCAAGAGAAGTGAAGACCAACAAAAAGGACTTCTATAGGTATGTCACTTGGTCCCCAGATTCCCTCACCAGCTGTCCTAAGGCCCTAAAATCTCTTTTAATCCCCCTTGGGCTAGTTACTGTGACTTCATCCCTTCCCACATGGAGCAGCAGTAATGGATAGTAGTCTGAAGGTCTCAACAGGTTGGGAAGTTTCCTGGCAATATCCCTTACTCTGGCACCTGGGAGGCTGCAGACTTCTCCACAAGTAGGGTCTGCTTGACATATTGGACCCTCTGTTCCCCTCAGTAGAGTGTGTCCTACCACTATGATTCTTCTTTCCATCCTCATGGCTGTTGGGGTAATACGACATGTGCTGTTGCAGTCTCGGCCCTTGCTCTGATGTGGGTTAATCACACCCTATGTTTTGCTCCGGTCTGTGATTTCATGACTGCATAAAATCATTTCTACAGGCATAACTTATAATAGGCTAAAATCTGAGGCATATTTGGGCTTTTCTTCCAAAGATGGGTAAGTATTGTGCTCCCCCTCTGCAACTGCTTCAGACATGCAATAGCTCTGTGACTCCATGCCTTTATTGTTCCTTTGTTTCCTGAACCAGTGGTCAAGAACTTACTTCATTCCTAGTAGGAAAGTCCCTAACTCAGCTTACAAAGGTGTTGTGAAGTGAAGGGGTCCTCAGACTTTCTTTTTGGAGCTGTTTCATATTGCTCAAGTGTGAGTTCGCCGGGTTTAATGTGAGCGTCAGCATCAAGTCTCCAGGTTAGTGATTATGAAATTTCCCTGGGCATGAGAATATCGTGGATCTGGTCCCATTTCTATTTTATATTACTACAGAAGAAGATTTGTAAGAAGAGGGAGAAGGAAAAAGCAGGAAAGAGAAGCTTATGAGCAGCACATGTGCTTTAAGTTATGATACAAATTCAACTGTGCTTTTGTCTACCCATTGTAATTTCTATCTCCAGTCTTGCAACACATACACACATCCAGATGCTAGATGCATCCAAAATTAAATATTCATCCTGGATGAGAACTTACACCTGGCAGAAGTACAGTGTCGGTTTAGCTCTTAAGGAGTTGGATTCATTGTCTTCTGATGCACAATTTCTATGTACTTTTGTAATACTGCTACTCAGGAGAGGTCTTCGGTTTTCTTCATTGGCTGTAAAGAAGGAAATTAAGGAGACTAAACTAGCCAGCCAAGACAGATACCTTGAAAATATAATAGTTGCTGTAAGTGCTTTCTTCATGTCCTCTGTGGCTTTAATTTTTTGTCTATGAAATGGGGATACTTTTCACTGATGAATATGTTACAGGCTGCAAATTGTTCCTGTAGGTCAACTAAAGTAGGTTTCTACCTTGCCTACAAATTATGCTTGGGTACTACATTAGCAGCTTCTATGAGTTTTCTAGAGTAATCTCTGTTGTGGCTAGTTGTAAAATGCAATGAGTAAATTAGGAAGATATGCTGACTGTGTAGGTAGCAATAACGTTGAGCCCTTTACGTACATAATAATGCTAGAATGCCTGAGACTGTTATCAGACATTATCCTATTATGTACAACTGTTTTAATTACATAATTATTTATTTCATGAATATGTTTACTTTTTTTCAACAGATACACTATTCGAGCTATAGGATTTAATAAGCCTTAGTGAACGTGGTCCCATTAGATGCATCATCTAATGAGAATGTGCCAGTGTCACCTCATTTTCATGAATTGGCAAAGGCAGTTCATTGTCTTAATAACAAAACTGATGTTAGTAACAATAGATTTGGCACCAAAATGCATACAGTCATTTCTAGGCGGAAAAGAAAATATTTAGCTGGATAACTAATGCAGGGTATAGCATGTCAGGCTGGACATTAGGAAATAATTTTTCATGGAAAGGGTCATTGGGCACCGGAACAGGCTGCCCAGGGAGATGCTTGAGTCACCTTCCCTGGAGGGGTTAAGGGATGGGTGAACGAGGTGCTGAGGGGCATGGTTTAGTGTTTGATAGGAATGGTTGGACTCAATGATCCAATGGGTCTTTTCCAACCTAGTGATTCTATGATTCTATGATTTTCAGAAGGACAGATGTATTAGTGAGTAAACTAGAATTAGATACTTGATCTTATTTCTCAGCTCTGTCTCAGATTTTCTGCATGACTTTGGACAAGTGAACCTAAGATCTTGTTTTCATATTACTGAAGTATTTGCTTACACTCTAATGTGGTGATGTGGTATGCACAATTCTTGATCACAGGAAACCCCGTCGTCAAAACCAGAAATAGAAATCAGCAGAATGCTGATTTTTAGCCTCATGCCAAAATGGCTCAGTTTGCTAGACTACAAGAAACTCAGTTTACCCAACTACCATAAACCCCTCCGTCTAAAACCTGTTTCTAAAGGAGAAAGAGAATATCTTTATTTTAGGTATCTTTCCTCAAGAATTTCTGTGAACAGTGTTACTCATCTGAGCTGTAATACAGGTCTGCAGCTCTCATTCCGTGCTGGCGTTCATCTTCATGCTATCTGTGTTTATACATCTTGGCTACCAAGAATATTAAATTAAAAATATGTATTGATTGACTTATTTTCTGGTGTTAATCTGTTTGGAATAGTGCACATGCTCAACATGCATCTGTTCTGCAACATTAACAACGAGATGTTTTCCCATAATTTTTCTATACCTAGCCCTCAGTCTTTGACTGTTCTGTATAGAACTTGGCTCAGGTTTCTGGATCAGGTACTCAGCAAGTGGAGTTATTTTTCACAGATTATGTCATATAGTTTTTCATTCATTTTGTTCCATTCTTCTTCTGCAGATTCATTTTTCTTCCTTTGCATGTTAACCGAGGGCTAAATTCTCATTTCAAATGTAATTATCTTCTTTACTGACTTTCTAAACAGAACCAAGTTGCCATCATTTTTCACAGAAAGGGTCATTGGCTACCCAAGGAGGTGGTTGAGTCACCATTCCTGGAGATATTTAAAAGATGGGTGGACAAGGTGCTGAGGGGCATGGTTTAGTAGTTGGTAGGAACGGTTGGACTCAATGATCCTGGGGGTCTTTTCCAACCTAGTGATTCTGTGATTCTGTGTGATTTTCATATTTTCTATCAGTCCACATCAAAAGGTAGGCTCACTTATGCTGGAGATTGCCAAGGTAACTTTACAGTCTATGGCATTCTCTAGCAGTATTCAAAAAGCATGCATGTTGTTAATTCCATATTGTTCTGTTGTATCTTGCCTTTCTGGAGCAGCATTGTAGATATTTCTCAAAACAACTAGAGCATTATGAATCTACTATCAAAGCTTTGGATGTAGCTGTTAGCTGTTTGGGCTCATTGGAGCTCTATCTCAGATCTTTCAGATTCTCTGTAATATGAAAGCAGAACACGTTACACTGATAAAAAATCAAGAGGCTGAAGTAAAGGCAACATGTGATTTCAATCTGCTAGGTTAAGGCAATTTGCATCAGGTTTATAGGTATAAATCAATGTTTGCATCTCATGCTGAATTTCAGCCTTTGACAGAAAAGAAAAAAAAAAATAATTCCTTTTTTGCCCAATCATGCTAGAGGATGAAATGGGAGCTTTTATGTAGGATACTTTGTTGAGAATCGGATTGTCATCGTAATCATATATAAAGGCAATTCCATCTGAAGTGGACATAGATCTTTCTCTGTCCCCTGTCCTCCAAAACACAAAGCTTTTAAGGGTTTTTTGGTTGGTTGATAGTTCGTTGGTTGGGGTTTTTTTTTTGGTGTACCAGGGAAGTTAATAGAGTTTATTGAACCTAATCTTTACATGTACACATGCATAACTAACATAACTTAGTCCACTCTTCCTTTTTTGTTAAAGCCTCTTCTGCAACTGTCTGCATAGGAAGAGTCTTGTGTAAGGCAATGCATTAACTGAGTACCTTCATCTGACTAAATAGCTGGACCATTCCTTGGATAACCCATCTAAATCAACAGAGGCTCACTTCTGTTGGCATGTGATGTCCACACCATGCAACACAGACAGGACAGAACTGAAGTAGACACATTAAAATTTTCACAGGCTGAATGAACATATGTATGTAAGTAAAATTTTAACTGTAGACTCTAGCCAAGGGACTAAATTTGTAATACTTACAAAAGAACAAGTGTCATTCTTTCAGTCTCACAAAATAACCTTAAAAACCTTCATTTTTATGGGCGCTCAGGCTAAGAGTCAAGTTTGAGGAGTTTTTTAAACTTGAAAGGAATTTCCTTGTCTGACTTCTTCCTTCCTGTTAGACTTTGTATATACTAGTTCTTAATATTAATGTGGTTCTTCCAGATATAATTTTACATTTGTGCTATTTGTTGTATAACATGGGAAATAAATATGCTGCCTAAAATCTAAAATGCTACAGAGAAAATTAAAGCCATCAATGTACTCATTACGGTACCCGTTCAACTTGATGAGCTGCCGAATGGAGCTAGCTAGCAAAATGATGACTAAACAACTTGTGTTGGAATTTTCTCACTCTCTAAAGCTAAAATCTATCATGGATAAGGTTTTGTTGCAGCAAAGAGTAGTTTCTTTCCCACTTCTCTGTCTCCTTCACCAGCAGTCTGCTTAAAAATACTTGTTGTTGCATTGGCAGTCTCAGTGCTGTTGAACAACCAAGAGGTTATTTCACTTACTGATACAGAGTAAGGCCCCTTTATTTTTGCAGATGGGTCTTGCTTCTGAAGGCAACTAGTTCTCAAAATATGAAAATTCCCTGAGAGAGGACCTGTATTCCTAAGGCAACCCAGCCACAAATAGTACTTCAAAGATAGTTGATCTTTTTCTTTATTTGAAATAAATACATGATCAATAAGAAAACCTAACAATAAAGTGGTGAGAATGTTTTGCTTTATGATAAAGCAATTTTTAGTATGATACATTGAGATTGTAATGTAAAATGATGACCTTTAGGGTTAACATAACAAAATCTCTTAAAGCCTATGAGATTATTAGGTTTGATCAATGTTTGCCTTGCAGTTACACATGCCACTTAAGAGTTGACCAGATCATGTTAACGTACTGGAGTACAAATACGAGTGAAATAACTTGTTATTGCTCCATGATGAACAACTAAGCTAATGCAGAGTTATCAGGCAACAGGAAAAGATGTAAGTAAAGACACCTTTTACTGCAAAATGGATGTTTCAGCAGCCAGCAGATAAAAATGGCGATTTAAAAAATTGCAGCTTGTGGGAAAGGCATGGAATTGTGCAAAGTTTCCTACAGGGATCAGGCCCCAAGGGAATTGGTTTGCTCAGGTGGCTTGTTGACTTGAGGCAGATAAGCACATGGTTACCCCATGATGCTTGGTAAAAAACTGCAGCAACTTTTTTTCCAAAGGCAAAATAGCAATACTTCAAAGAGCAATTACTGCATTTTCTGTCTGTGTGAAGAGTTTACACTCATACAGAATTTTGTTCACAATGTCATATTTTGACTGGAAACTTTACACAATTCCATTTGTCTAGGAAGCTGGCCATCCCGTCAACTAAAAATTGTATGAAATGTTCCTCTCTTTCCAATGGGCCTTTTCCTGATGTAAGGGTGTCTGACTGAGAGACCATCTCAGGGTGTTACCATTTGGCCAGTGAGGGTATCTCCTGACTAGTAGCAGATCAGCCCTTGTCAATGACAAGCAACATATTAATTCAATTTCTTTGAAGTCTGTTTTAGAGAAGGCACTGTGGAATCCAGAAAGAAAATAGCAATACAGCTGTCAGCATCTTGAATGAAAATTATGTGTATGAACTTTGTCTGTATTTCAAGGAACCAGTCACTGAAACTGCAAAACTCACTTTGAGACAAAATATTTGTGCCAAAAGCACAGGACTTACTTTTTGTAAGTGAATCTTTTGTTGTCTGACTCAGAAACCACATACTCCTGTTAAAGACTTCTAAATAACTGCTGAACTACTTTTGTTCTACCAGCAAAGTAATGTTTAGCCTTTGATTGTCAAAACCATTTAGATAATGAACATGCATTGGTACCCCCATAAAGGAACATAGGGGCAGAGAGATTCTCAGGCCTGATATCCAAATGCTTCCACTTAAATCAAAGCAATAAAAAGAGCACTCACAAACTGCACATTGGAGACAGCTCAGTTTGTTTTGCTTTTATTTTGACTTAATGGGCATGCTGTTAAGGGCAAAGTCTTGGTGGGATACAAGCTGTCTAAATGATGCAGAGAATCTCTTAGGCGGGATCTGGAGAGAAACCAAGTAGAAAGCAGGCAGGTGAGCAGGCAATATCCTGGCTGGTACTCAACTCTCACAAAAGAGCATGTACTCTGCAGTAGAGATCAAAACACCTCACGTCTAAGTGGAAGCTTTCCATTAAGCTCCAGGGGCCATGTAGCAGGCCTTGTGTTCAAAATCGTGACTGAATTATGGACGCAGTGCATTCAGTCTGTGAACAGCAGTATGCTCTCACCAAAGAATACCCACAAGAATGACTAAAGCTCTCAAAAACATGTGTTATGGTCAAAGACTCCAGTGGGCACAATCTGTTTATCCTAACAAAGACAAGGCTAAGGGGGGGACTTAATCACAGTTTGTAACTACATGGGGAATGGTAACGTCATAATAAAAAGCTCATAATTCTAGTAGATGTATGTATTAGAAGAGCTATGTCTGGAAATGAAATAGGATAATTTTAGACTAGAAATTGGTCACAAATATTTAACAGTAAATTTATTTAACCTTTGGAAGAACATAAAAATGCCAAGAAGTGTGGTAGATTTTTCATTCCTGCAATTGCTTTTTTACCTAGTTTGAACATAAGCCAGGGAATGTTTTTTGATTGTGCTATACAGGACATCAGGCTAATGAATAGGAATGTCCCTTCTGGCTATGTTCTGTATGAATCCATTCTGGTGGAAGCATGGAGTATTCTCCTCTCCAAAATCAGGAAACGTATTTAAGTATGTGAACATGGATTTTGGCTAGAGATAGTTAGGAATTTTTCACTGAAATGGTACTTCACTGTGAAGTGTAATTTCCAAGGAGGAAAAATCATGATAGCATTTCTCTAAGTGCCATATTTTTCTGATGGAGAATTAAAATGAATATTGTTATATTATTTCATGTTAGTTGACCTGAATAGGAGTATTGATTTTGTTTTGACACTAATCTAGATTATATTGCTTCAGATCAATATTAAATAAATATGAAATAATATACCATTTTGCCATAGATAAATTTTACCTTTATTGGTGTTATTTTCTTTTATATGCTGGGGTTTTGGTCAAACATGTGTTCTGTAATGTATTTCTTAGGGCAGGCTCACCTGAGCTAATGTATGATGTAGACAGCTTTCTTTTGGTCCTGATGCTTGCCTGTCTACCTGTTATGGAGACAGGAGGCAAAACCAAGTTGAGAGAATAAGAAGATGAAGTTTAATGCTGAAATACAACTCTGTTGAAAACCACATATTCCTAAGAAATTCAGATATTTTAACTGGATATGTCAAAATGGGACATTTTGACATTTCTGAATGGATTTTGTTCCTTGCAGTTTGTTCAATGTTTCTGTTCTCCTTAAACATCAAACCAAATAGTACAGAAGATTTGGCTCTGAATTTTGCCCTGTTCCTGTTTTCAGATTCAGTTTTTATGAATATGTCATGGAAGGCTAAAGATTATGACAATAGCAGGTCTACTACTGTTATGGTTTTTTCTTTATTGCAAAACAAGGGATGGAAGGGATGGAAGAGATGAAGATACTACAGTAAGATATGTAAAAGCTGAGGAAGTAACTGAAACTTTGAAGGATGAGTTGCCATAAACAATTCACATAAAATCAAAAATGCTGAAATCGCTTATGTCTTATCTACATTCTGATATTTCCCCTGGAAGGAAGCACCTAGCTTTCAGTACTCACCATTTCTCCTCCAAATTAAAAATTCAAACTATTTCCATCCTTCCTTTAACACGCCTTCTTTTCATTGTCCTTGAAAATATTGCTGTAGGCCCAGGCAGGTTTGGCGATTTCTCCAGGAGTTGAGACAGAGTTTGTTGGGTTTTAGGGAATAAAGAATATTACATTTTGTTGGGTTTTCAGAAGGCACTTCTGGAATTAGATACTGGAAAGATGCAGGGAGGAAGAAAAATGTTGTAGGATAAGTGTAATGTAGTATTACACCAGAGATTAGTGACTGTGGTGTGAGGGTGATATAAAGAAGCATCTTATTTGAATTAACTAAGTGAGGTGAACTGTGATTTTTGAATATAATTTTATAATAAATTAACATCTTTGATATCTTTTCCCAGAGGAAAACATTATTATTATTATTATTATTATTATTATTATTATTATTATTAGACACCTAGCTTCTTTTTCCACTAGAAATAGGGAAAAAAAATAGTGAAATAAGAATTAGGTATTTTCTTACCAAGAAAACACGGTAAGATAATTTAAAATGCTAACTTCTTTTTTTATTATTATTATTCAAATATTCATTAGAATGAGAATGCTGTAAATTTTTTTTCCTGCCATGAAACATTTAATCAAAGTAACATTTGGCTATTTCTTTTCAGCTGACCATTTCAATTAAACTAAAAATGTAAAGAAACTCAGAAATTCTGGTTCATCTGCAAGACAAATTATATGGCATTTTAATGGTCTGTTTTTTTCATAGAAGTGTATTTGCTAAGAAAAGTTCTAATCTGAAAAAAATTCCAAGATTTCAGAATTTTTTTTTCTTTTAACCTGATCGAACATTGGAATATTTTATGCAGGAAAATATGCTGAATATTTTTTGGACTTAAAATTATCTTCCTTGTCATGAATAGTTTAAATGTTAAATTATTGTAAAAAACCCAATTTTTCAATTTTAGGAAATATCAGCGATAATGGAAGACTTTTAACAAATTGTTGTTTAAAAGGAGTTCTTTTATACTCCCAGATGTCTAGTCAGACTTACTTTAACATTCCATGCCTTTTTTAAAAATGCGTGGTTTTGAGGTTTTCATTAGCAATGAACAGAATGCAAATGTAGAAAAATTTAGTGTGTTGAAACAGCATATCAATCAATTTACTACTGAGATTGCTGTTCACAACATGCCTAG
Source organism: Phaenicophaeus curvirostris (assembly GCF_032191515.1). Lineage (NCBI taxonomy): Eukaryota > Metazoa > Chordata > Aves > Cuculiformes > Cuculidae > Phaenicophaeus > Phaenicophaeus curvirostris. The sequence goes on from NC_091392.1 coordinate 92,820,597, forward strand.
TCATACAGTTAGCCTTATTTATCCTGAGATACTGTTGACCATTATATGGTGTCCCATGGTTCCTTGGTAAGCAACTCAGGTCACAGCTTTTCTTTCAGATGGGGTTATTTTTCCTTTACTATTGAAGTAAAAAATACTAATTATGAATGCAGCTGTTTCTTCTATTTGTGAATCATTCATTAATTAGTCTTGATTTCTGTGAATGTCAATTTTATTTGTCAGTAGTCACTGGATGTTTTCAATTGATATTTTAAAGCTTAAGGGTTTTTTGAGCACTGTTTACCTTGAAGTTATTCATTATTTATGTTGAAATATTAGACATATGACATAGTTTAAGCAACTTGTTTGGAAGACCAGCATACTTTAATTATACAAAAAAAAAAATCCCAAAAAATAATAAAAATTTAATCTGGTAAAATGCTTCAGACCATTATCCGTATTTTCAGAATGGTACAGAGCAGGCATCTGGCCTCAGAAATTTTTCCCTGAAGATCTGGTAACTTTCTCACAAACAAAATCTCAGGTCATTGAACAAATAAATATTTATAAATCAGCTATCTATACATGGTAGATTTTATTTAATACAAGCATGTATATTATGTAAATATAAGTTTATAATTGCATTCTTCACCCTTTTTTTTTTTTTTTTGTATGATAGTGTCAATTCAGTGCTCCATGGAGATCCCCTTCATTTCATCCTGTTTCTTTGTGCCTAATTATTCATTGAAAATGTACGTTATTCAAGTTATGGCCTATTGCTTCCATTTCTACTTTACTTTCTTCCATTGCATGTAATAGCAACATGGCAATTTTGCCAATGAAGAACTTAGGCATGCTTAATTCTCTTACATCAGAACTCTGCTTCCCTGTCCTCATCCCACCCCTCCAATTGCAAAAAAAAAAAATCAACAGCTGTTTAGACCTCAACTTTAATTTCTAAAAAACCCAAATAATGTGACTTTGAAATTAATCTGCTCAGCAAAGAAATTATCTGGATTATTTCCTGTTAACTTATTTCTAATGCTGGAACAATTTAATAAAGCCTATTTACTACTTCATAAATATCTCTAGTGTCCAAACCTGTTGCATATGGTATCTGCTTCAGTGTGCTGCTGAGCTCTCATCCAGTGATTTTTGTGAACTCCAAGTGCTGTAGCAGGTTTGGACTGCATGCTATTATTTGCCAAGCTCTGCCAAGATACATTCATAGAAAACTTGTGTTCAAGAGTAAATCTTGGACTGGTTGCCTCTAGAAAACAAGTCTCCAAAACCACTAAAAATATAGGCATTTTCTAGATATGTAAAGCATTTGCTATATATCAGATGTTTTGAAGGATTCTCTTTGTCTGAATTATTATTTATTGGAAAATTTTATTGGAAATATTGTTTTTGTAAGAACTGAATCACAGTGGGTGTAGATTTTTCAAAATTCATGATTATTTTCGCTTCTACCAGAAATCAATGGAAAATGCATCTGCTCAGCACCTCTGTAAAATCAGACCCTCTAGGAATCTGAATAGTAATGGCAATTACACTATCAAGTGCAAAAGTACTAGACTTATACATTCTCTTGTTTCATTGTTATTCTCTGAAAAGTAATTTTTAAAAAAGGTATCTTCGGGGTATCCATTTTAATGTAATTCAGTGACTTTGTAGCTCACTTGTTCCATTTCAAGGGAAGAGCACATTAGTGTCATACTAGAGACCTGAAAGTTAATTTCTTCTTTATCCTTTTTTTCTTACGGGCACTGTCAATAAAAGTTTTGTGGGATCACATTCTGTCTCATAGCTGTGCTAGATAGCACTGTCCTGTTACAAAGGAAAAGAAAGATAGAGCTGTAGCAAATGGCATAACTATGACAACAATCTCATACTTTTGTCACAAATTATAAACACCATATACGGTGTGTAAGCAAGAGGAATATATGTAACACACATATCGTATTCTATTCTGTTCAAAAGTGGTGAGGAAATGGCTAGAATTTACGGTATAATTCTGTGTACTATAGTTCAGCAAAAGTTTGGATCAGGAGAAGAGAATCTAAAGAAAAGTAAGGAAAACATTAATCATGAAGTATTGAAGGAAATTAGTTGCTTAGTCACTGCAAGTTGAGAGCTGGCTGCCAACAGGACTGTGCAAATAGAGTTGATCCTGGCTGGGGAAAGGGAGTCCACCTTTTCAAGTTCATCTTAGCCCTGTATTCACTGACTGCATAGTTACTCTAGAAAAGCCTTCCACAGATATCATTGACTTGCACCAAAATATCGGAAAAAAGATAGAGTATTGCTAGGAAGCATAGAATCTATTCCTTCTCTGAGTTGGGGTTCTGTCCTTGTCTGCTCTTGCTGCCCTAACGGCTGACCTGCTAGCCTCTCCTGAGCGAAAATATTTTCACTTTGCTCCATTTTCTCTCAAGAAGTTTTGTAAGGCTGTATCCTTGTTCTGCTTTGGCTTGGCTTTCAACTGAAGAAAAAGAGAGAAGCCCTAAATATGGACAAACCCCCTAATTTCTATACTGTTCTGAAATGATAACAGCAGCTCTGTTCACATGGTACTATTTCAAAACCTGTTCTGACAGAGCTGCCTCCTGTCGATGTTCAGTGTGAACAAACTTCTCACTTGCAGACAGTGAAGGAAAACAACACTGTGTATAACGACAGACTCTCTGGCAACAGTTGAAGATCCTTGGTAAATAAAATAAAATTTGAGCTTCCCATCTCAAACAGTTTCAGACTAGCTCCTATCCTAAACAGGGATGTAATGCTGAAGGTCTTAAAAATATTTCTAAATTAATAACATACGCTGCATGAGAAGAGATTGGGTTAGCAGAACTCTGCCATTAATTTCCTAGCAGCTCAGAGTTTAGTGTCCTTTTCAGCTCAAACTTCCCTGTGATTAAGTGTAAAAAAGCAGTCTTTTTGAATTAGAGTACCTCAATAGTAAACATTTTTTAAAAAACCTTCGACTTTTAGAAGTGGAGATCCTTGTGGAAACTGAATCCTTTTCTCGCAAAGTGTTTCATTTTTGATGATGCAACAAAAAAGTTTAATTGTTGAATACTATGACTTTGTTCCTAACCCTGGAAACTTCTTTCAGTGAAATAGTAGACTACAATACTAGCTGATGCACAGTCGCCCTCTTGACAGAGCATGTGTTTGTCACCTCTTCGCTTCACTGGATGCCTTGCCAGCAGGCTTCTGATTTCCAAAATTTTGTTGCAAATTACAGCTCTCCAGTGTCAGCTTTAACCCTGCCTCTGTCCTTTTGTATTATCTGTATTCTTTTTAATTAGGTGGCACAATTTATTCCCCTTAAATCAGTCTGATGTGGTAAAAGATTCATACTACATGCCAAAATTTTGTTAGTAAAATGGTATTTGATTCAAATTAAATTGTGTTGTCCTTTCTTTGTCACGATGCAGCCTGTGATAGTTTAGACATCTTTGCTGACTTCATGTTTTGTTAAGACAGCTTGTTTGCCCCTCCTAGAGACAAATATCAACCTTTTCCTCATACGTAGTTATTCTATGGCATTTCAGAATTTAGACAGAAACTGTGTTAAATACATGCAGAACCTCTCCATGCCATTATCAGAGACCTTTCCCTCTGTGTAATGGTACTTTGTTGAATAAGGGTCATTTAACTGTATCTGGGCTTGGCCTACAATTCTCTGCGTGTTTGGTTAATTTCAGGGAGCGTGTAAATGTTATAGGAAATCTCATTGTAAATCTCACTAATACAGAACATTGTTTTACTGCCCTATTTACAGGATTGTCATGTTTGTTATTGAATCAACTGATAAGAAGGAAGGGAATGGAAGAAAAGAAATATAATGTACATACACTCTTTCACCATAAAGAATGCATTAAGCAAAGATCCCAGCCACAGATGTCTCAGAAATAGTATGGGGATCTGACAATAGTATGGGTCATCTGTTTTACAGAGGGCTGTCTTGGTCAAGCTAGAATTATTTCTATTTGCTGCCCCGACTTAACTTGGAATCAGAATTCAGCTCATATCAGTAGCAAGTATCTAACCTCAAATAAATTAATTTTTTGAAAATATTTTCTGATATTTCCCATCCCATTGTATTAGATGATGACAAGTTATCTTGTGACTTATTTGGTTACTTAGAATCATGTCAAATATAAAGGCAATATTATTTAATGCAAAATGACTTGGGAGGAGTGGGGGAAATGGAGAACCATGCTATAAGTCCTAAGACGAAACATTTTTATTATTCAGGAAGTGGTGAAGACTTCCTTTTAGTACTTTGTTAAATAGATAACATGAAGCTACTAGCAGTAGTTCACTGAGTGCAAATACATTTGAGCACTGGAGCCCAGCTGGATCTGGGCTTCACAGAGAAGCTTGAGAACACTAATAAAATTATTTACATGCAACCACTATACTTCTCCAAGTTTAATCAAAACTAAAATTATTATTATTAAAAAATTATTAAATTATTATTAAAATTATTATTATTAAAACTAAATATTATACCAATAACTTTAAAGTTAGATTACTAAAAAAAACCCCTACTGACATCCCATGAAAACGGATATTGAGATAGTGAGACAACTACAATGGTAGCCCATATGAGTGTCAAATTAAATGAATGGATGGTTGCCAGTGGAAGTTATGATGTTGTTAAACAAATGAGATCAAATCCTGAAAGCAACCAACATATAATAATATGTCAATTCTGCAGTGCTGATCAAAGTAAGGGAACCAGGCTGAAACTATTGGAATAGTCTGCAACTGCATTTAGTGGGTATTGAAGGCATATCTTATTCTAGATCTGCATGTGAATTGTTCTATATGGACCATCTGACACTGTAGTATGCCTTGTTTCATTGTTCGTACCTTGTATTTCTATAATTTTTAGAACAGAACTGGTCTAGACAAATGAAATACAAGACAATTAATTGCTTCTACTCCTAGCAGCCTGGCAGAAAAGTTGGGTAGGGTTGGGATCATGAACACGTTCATCTAGCAGAAGAAAACCAGCTGTACATATATCACAAGAAGATTCCTCATGCGTGTTGAATGAGATTGCACCCATGTTTTATGAAACCTGTTCTCAGAAGTTGTAGCCAAGTGTTTATAGAAGGCACATTGCTTTCTAAGATGTTTTGACTTTTTCTCAAAGCATTAATCTGTTATCATGCAATGGAATGTGTTGGATTACATTGTTAGAAATATATGGGAACAGGGCCAAAACTATCAGTATTACATTGATGTAGCTCTTATGTAGAAAAACTGTTCCAGATTTACTTCATAATTGAGAACTGCGAAGCAAAAAATATTGTTTTAACAAGCCTCTAATTGCTATAAGGAGAACATGATTGAGAAATTTTAGAAGGCTTAGGAAAAACAGAGCATGAAACACCCTTTTCCATTCCACAGTTACTTTCTCTATCATTTACTCAAATCTAGGGATTCTTAATGTTATGCGACACATGCTAATTTTTTATTTGAATTCCACTGTGGGCTAGCTGCTGGTTAAGAACACATACTGGGATTTCCAGGCATGTCAGGTTTTAGGTCAGTCATTGAAAAACCTCACTGAATAACCACAGTTACCCAGGTTCCAGAGGGGTGCTCCAATATGTGCCTAACTGGAAAGATGCAAGTTATGATGCTGATAGTGGTGGGAGTGGACCTGTATTGTATCAGTGTTCTGCCACTCTTGCAGACTTCATCCAGCACCTAGACTGCTTTGGCTACTCAAGTTTGCAAAAGCTGATTAGATAACCCTCCAGACACCAGCTGTTAAAAGAAGATGCACATAGTTTTTGACAAGGAGCCCTTTAGCACTGCTGTATTCAGAAATGGAAAACTGCATGGTTTAGAAATTCTCATACAAAAATCTGTGGGCATCTGAGATTTTAGGAGGCAAGAAGGTGCTTTGAGAAAGTCTTTTGAAATTTCAATATATTGAAAAACTAAGAAATATGAATGTATTAAGGGTTAAAGTTACAACAACTTCAATTAATGGTCCCAGAAAATTCTACTTAGTTACAAACCATTATGAAGAAGATCCAGAACAACCATCATATGCAGTCATATGTAATTGTGTTATTTAACATGTGACCCAGAGGCTTATAATACCTAGTGCAGATGTTGTCAATTGAACTAAGCATATGAAACTTGCCGTCTCCTGGCACAACTGGTAGAACATTATTTCTTCAAGAAAAATAAATTCTGTGCTGCACAGACATTTCATCTGTCACAACAATGATCCATAAGTCTAGAAAACGTTTCACTACTGAAAACCTGCCTAACTGAAAAGAAATGAGAACAAAGGGCATTTTTCACCTTTATCTTTTATTTCTAAATGTCTCTGACATAATAACATATACAGGTGTTGGATTTCTTTATACAGTATGAGATCGAATACTGTGAATTTTGTTGCAATTTGTTTTAAATAAAATTTCCTCTGAAAAAAGATGTGACTATAAGTACTAGAGCTCTGTTCCCCTCCTATGTGAACCAACTTCCATGTGTAATGAGCGTAATGTTATACAGAAGGCAAATAATTAATTAAATGACTATTAACAAAGTGAAACATTGTAGGTTTTCATTTGTTTTAGGGTTTTAGGTCCAGTGTCTGGAGAGACTCTAGCTTAGAGAATGAGTTTTTGCCCCGCTAAATTCCTGTGCAGTTTCAAATGAATACCTTCCTCATTCTTTTTCTCCAGCTGCCTCTTCCAAAGCCTGACCCAGTATGGAATGGATCTCTTGTAGAAATGGCTGCATTTCCAAGTGGGTAAAGTTAAATATTAGTGTTCTGCAACAAAATAGTTTTCATAGTATTTTGAGATCCTTCTGAAGTAAAGGTAGAAGAGTCATTTTGAATTGTAGGCAGGAATAATACTATTTACTGGAAATATCTACTTGTATTTTTGTAGACAATTCAGACAATTCTCTTAATATAAAAGAGCAATAGTGAGTTACTTAAATACAGCTTTAATTAAAAATCAGACATCTTTTCTCTTAATTATTTTGTTTTATCCCATTGGAGCAGTAAGCGGCTGTGTTACAATACAACCAGCTCCTTTTCAACAATAGAGATGCTTCAGTGTGCTAACTGTTAAATTCCTGGATTTGTGGAGACTTAGATCAGGATATCTGAGAGAACAGGAGACAATCATGTAAACGTGATACTGGATCTCATGACCCTTCTGGAAACACAAGCTAGCTTGACATAAGGTCATAATTATTTTAGCCTTTTCTGCATCTTGAAAAGTCTACCTGCATTAGAAATAATGGCACATCCATCTTCTAGTAGTATTTAATGGTGAATCCTGCCTTTGGAAAACAAAAGACAAGCTGTGATTTATGCGTATGGAAAGGAGTTGCTACCTGCTTCTGCCTACACTTAATATATAGAATTTCCCTTTCAATACATTGAAGATGACATTTGCCTACAATATAATTTTTTTCCTTTCAACTTTTCTTTGAGTTACAAAACAAATGTACAGCCAGATACAACTAAGGCGTACAATTCATTGAAGTAAAAGTCATTATTTCCTTTCTATTTCTGTGTAGTACCTAGCCAATGTGATCATGACATACACATAGCAATATCACAGTAATAGACTGGGTTAGGTGAAAGATCAGAATGGCCCATTATCCCATGTCTGACGAAGGTCATTAGAAAATACTTGTAGTACAAAGAGACAGAGTTCATACAAAGATAGATTGGTGTCTCTGACTTCAGGTTACTATCATCTTGCCTATCCTTGATTTTCCTGCTCTGTCTGCTCCTTAACACAGTTGGAAGAAAGAGAGAGGAGCAGATAAAAGAACTAAGTGGTTGATTTTAACTATGTGCTTCATATTCTCTCCTTACACTTTTGTTACCCTTTTCCTCCAGAGCTATAGAATCAAGTGTGGAATATTAGTGTTACTGCCTTTTTTAATTGTGACTTTAGTCCAGCTGCTGCATGAACTGGTGATTTACTGAAAGCTTTGGTTTCTGTACTCAAATGAACAAGTAAGGATATGTATACTGTTTAGTAATTTTCTTTGGCATGGGATTGTAGGAAGAAAAACTCCGCCTTCCAATCTAGGTGTGTTTTTAAGGCGTAAAGCCCAAAAGACAAATAGAAAGGCAAGATTTGTCACTTTTTTTGTACACCTCACAAATTTTAGGGGCAGACTAAATGTTCTTTACTCTATTCTATTTATTTATTTATTTGGTTGGTTGGCAGGTTGGTTGGTTTGTTTTATTTTTTGGAATCTGCCTCTCCTCTCTTACCTACATGAGTCAGTAGAGAATGATTGGGGAAAAAATGACAAAGGGTAGTGGGAACAACTTTTAGAAAATCCAAAGTGAGAAGTAAAATGTAAAAGAAAAGCTTTTAGAGCAGAGATTTTAATGACTAAATAGGTACCTGCATATGTGCATGTTAAGGTAAGGATATCTGTAAATCACAATGCAATGCAGAAAGATGTAAAATCACTTTAAAGAATCTATCTCAGGTTATCATAACACTTTAGACTTCATAGCATGGAGTTCAACCTTGGATAATTTATGCTACCAAAAGGTTAAATGAGTTAGCCAAGGCTGAATGGTGCATTTCTGCAGTGCTCTGCAGCACAGACATCTGCAGACTGTAATGTTATGATTTGGTTATGAGGCCTTTATTTGTACAAATTACACCTCATCACATGCATGTGTTCTCCTGCTGGCATTGAATTTCCGTACTGCAATGGTGGCATGAAAATATCAGTGCTCAGCCCATTCCTTCACACCTTGTCTGTTTTATCCGAACAGCCAACGGTTTAGCTGTCACTACGGCAAATGCACAGCAAACTTGAACAAGAAATTGCAAACCTCAAATTGCACTGTATCTTGCCTGCCTTGGGAAGTTAGGTCTTGGTTCAGATGGGCAGGAAAATGGATGTTAACATTCTGGTGGCATTATCCTGGGATTTTGGAAGAACCAAGACAATTTCTGGTTGAAATTCCTCAATAAGATTTGAATATGTGAGACACATGGGGACTTGCAGAGGAAAGATACTTGAATGGTTATTTGTGCTTCAGGTATGAGATGGGTTGTCTGTCTAAACTTTTACTGTAACTTCATGCTAGGATGAGAGGGAATGGCCTCAAGTTACACCAGAGGAGGTTCAGATTGGGCATTAGGAAAAACTTCTTCACCGAAAGGGTTATCAAGCACTGGAACAGGTTGCCCAGGGAGGTGGTTAAGTCACCATCCCTGGAGGTGTTTAAAAGACAGGTATATGAAGTGCTTAGGGATATGATTTAGTAGTGGACATGTACAGTTGGACTTGATGATCTCAAAGGTCTTTTCCAAACTAGTGATTCTGTGCTTTAGGTCAGGGATCAGTACTAAAGAAAGCAATGTTAGAAGCCCTTATGTGCATCAATGTTACTAAGGACTGCAGATCAGTTAAAAAATTCCCAGAGGTCTGTATCTGCCATTGTGCTCACCTCAACATCTGTGACAAGAATTTAGATTTGACGTATCCTTAGGTTGCAGAAAAAAATTACAGTGAGTGTGAAGCAGGGCAAATCTAGAGAAAGTCTTATCTGGTTGTTTATTTGAGGCTGGGACTTAAATACAAAGACCCTGCTTCTGGATTTTTCCTATCTGATATTACAGTTTGTTGGGCAATGTGTTTTCAATGTTGTCAAAGGATACAGATCCATATTTGAACTTCTCTGAATTAAAGAGAAAGCGTAAATTAAAACGACCCTTTTGAGACAAGCTCTGAAGTCGACGAACATTCACCAACCCTCCATTACAAAAAAGGAGGGAGGCTTGTGGTGAAATCACTGCAAGATGTTGGCAAGACCCAAGCTTCTATTCCTAGCACTATTAGTAACCTTCATATCTGTTGGTTTTGAAGGAGAAATTCGTCGTGTGCAGTTCCCTTTCTTTGCAGTGGGAATAATGTAGCTTTTCTTACCTAAGAGACATGTTTGGATAATTGGATTGAATGCTGAGATGCCACAGTGATGTGGCACCTCAGAGAAATCATTGCAAATAATTTTAAAAAGGCTGGAGATACATTATTCCTAACTGAGAAATAGCAATCATTATAAAATATTAGGGCTTATCAGTTCAATGCCATGTACAAATTCTGTACCTTTCCCCCTTAGAGGCATACTCTGAAGATATTTTTCATAAGGCATTAACAATAATGTCCATTAAAGAGCAAATATGCTCTTTTCTGGCAGGCATGAGCAGCCAAGATAATCACACAAATTCCTTCCCTCTCCTCACTACCTACTTTGGGGTGCAACATTTAGCCAGGGGTACATCAAGAACATCTGGTCATTTGCAGTTTCCCATATAAAATGGGCTATCAATGACACTGGAGCTATAGACTTCTAGCATCAGGATTCAAAAATATTTCCCTTCTCATTGAGTTAACTTGAACAGATAAACCATTGTTTAGTGAAATATTGTCAAGACAGATGCAATTTTACCTCTTAACGTAAGGGCAAAGTCCAGTTTAAATCTCTTACTCCTTTGATAGTTTCTATGTCCATATCTAGACTGATGGGTAGAAAGATGACCTTTGACTTTATGATAAATAGCCTGTCCTGCATGTATGTTTGTTGATTTGGGGTTTCTTTTGGTTGGGTTTTTTGTTGGTTTTTAGTGGGGCTTTTCTTTTTGTGGAGTATGTTTTGAGGACTGGAGTATTATGAAGCTGTTAAAACAAAAAATTGAAGTAATCATCTTACTTGCAGCTGGGATAACGGTAAAAGCAAGAACAGCATGGATATTGAGGGCTTGTGCTGGAGATGAGATATCATTTTGTGGCTTTCTCCTGTAGTTCCTTGGCCATTGTAGCATTGACAGTGCACTGTGTCTACCTAGTTGCATACAACCTCCTCTGATGTCCCCAAGGCACATTCAAGGCATAGGTTTAGTAGAGACAAAGAGGTAACTGCCACTGTATTTAGAGTTGAACTGGGCTTCATCTTATCGGGGTGTCAGGGGCAAGGATGTGCTGAAGGGAACTTCTTATCTGCCAGGCAGAAGAGTTTCCACACTGATAGAAAATTGCCTGTAATGGTGTTGTTACTCTGGGAGAGGCAGTGTGTCCCAATTTAGGACTTGGAGGTGCTCATTGATGAGAAGATCTACACGAGCCGGCAATGCATGCTCGCAGCCCAAAAGGCCAACCATACCCTGGACTGCATCAAAAGAAGTGTGATCAGCAGAGTGAGAGAGGTGATTCTGTCCTTTTGCTCCCCTCTTGTGAGAACCCATCTGTAGTGTTGTGTCCAGTTCTGGAATCTTCAACATAAGAAGGATGTGGAACTGTTGGAATGACTCCAAGGAAGGGCTACACAGATGATCAGAGGAATGGAGCACCTCTGCTATAAGGACAGGCTGAGAAAGTTAGGGTTGTTCAGTCTGGAGAATAGAAGGCTCTGAGGAGACCTTATAGTGGCCTTACAGTACCTGAAGGGGGTGTACAAGAAAGCTGGGGAGAGATACAGTACCTGAAGGGGGTGTACAAGAAAGCTGGGGAGAGATTTTTTACAAAGGCTTGTAGTGACAGGTTGAGGGAGAATAGCTTTAAATTGGATAGGGGAAGATTTAGATTAGTCCTCAGAAAGAAATTCTTTATAATGAGGGTGGTGAGACACTGGCACAGGTTTCCCTGGGGAAATTGTGGATGCCCTCTCCCTGGAGATGTTCAAGGCCAGGCTGGATAGGGCCTTGAGCAGACTGATCTAGTGGGAGGTGTCCCTGTCCATGGCAAGGGATTGAAACTGGTTGATCTTTAAGGTCTCTTCCAATACAAATCATTCTTTGATTCTATGATCTAACAGGCTCCTCAACAATACTGCTGTCATTATCAGAGGAGCATAAGCCCTGATGCTTAAAGGTGACTGAAACTTCTGCCACGGCATCCTCCCAGTGGATTGTGTTTGGCATTTCAGAGATTTCCTATTGAAATACACTTGTACAGCAAACCCTCCTTTTTTTTTTGACAAGAAGGAAGAAGTAAGACAAACTCCAGAATGTGTTTTTTATTGATTAGGAACAACCTCAGCTCTTTTCTCATCATCTGGACTCTTAACACAGATCCTCTGTTTTTTCCTCTGGATTTCTTCAGTTACTAAAAGGATATTCTCAGACATCAAGCTCCCCTGGGAAAAGAAAAGACACCACAGTGTCTAAAGGAGCCTAATGAGTGATCCTGTAGGCCATTTCTCTTTACTTCTTGTCCTTTTCCCTTGTTGTTTGTTTGGGGTTTTTTTGAGGTTTTTGTTTTAGGATTTGGGGGTTTAGTTTTTGGGTTTTTTTGTTGAGTTGAGGGTTTGTTTTTTTTATACCAGAGTTTATTTGGTCTTTGATGTTTTCCACTACTCCACTGTTCCATTCCCAATCTCATTTGTTTTTAAATGATTAAATGATCATCAAATGGGCAGAGATTTTTTTCTGCACTTTTGTTGCCATGGCAACTGGATGTGAGGGCCAGAGAAGGAGTGGAATTTGAGCATCAGAAATAAAATTGAATCAAACTACTTTTGCTACTAGAGAACTTTGCCCACAATTCACTTTTCTCCAATTAAGAGAATGCAAATGAAAACAAACCCTTGTGGGGGAAAAAGGGGGCAAAAGAAAAAAAATATCTTCTTTATCGAATCTGTTTACTGAAGAATTTTTAAAGTCATTTTAAGGTACAGTTTTTGGATCATTTTTATACTTAGATTTTACTTGATCGGACTCCTGTGTCTCTTTTTGTTTGCTGTTTGGAGGAGGTTTTCTTTTAGCACTCTCAGATTAGTGTATTGCACTGGAAAATTCAAAATTAGGGTCCTGGGCTATGACTTTTTCTGCGAGCTAAACCCATGGCTCCAGTTATTGCTTTTACTCATAAAAGAGCCGATCTGGAGGAGGAGGAGAACTTGGAAGAGAAGAACTATGAAAGATTCCTTACTACTTCCTATTCTTTTCTATAGTGTTCCTTTCTCTCCCTCCCCCACCTAGACTTGTTTCCTCTTACATCTAGTTTGCAAGTGGAAAAAGAAGCTATGGAACGTTTTTCTACAGAGGACATGTCTCTTGGCTTCATCAACCCTTGAAGACCTTTATTCCTTTTTAGAGATGTACTTATCGTCACTGCATTCACAGTACTGTACAGAATCAGATCTCCTGCCCATTTTTCTCTACAGTCTCTCCCCAGGTATGACTTTTGTAACTAGAAAAGATTCAAGCCTTCAGCATGAGTAGGTCTGCAGGCTCAGAGGACATGTCTTAATTCCATCTTGAAGGTTCAGTGCCTTCATCGGTAGACGTACAACTCTACCAGATGACTAGGAGAGAGATGACAACATTATAGAGCAGTTTGTTTATTCTCCAAAATAATCCTTCATTTTAGATTTTGCTTTCTTTTTAGATGTGCTCAATTACTATAAAAGACTTAACTGCTCAATATTGATAGGTAATCACTTGTTAGCTTTTATATTCTCAAGTCATATTTCTAAATAGTTCAGAAATGGCAAGCTTTAATTCCAGAAAAAATAGGGGGTGTATTTTTATAATAAAAAATAATGATTGAGGGGTGTTTTTGTGGAGCATATGGATGTTGGTTTTTCTTCCCTTTTATTATTGAAATGCGATTAGGTATACCATTCCCTCCTTCCCCCCACCCCCCCCCCTTCCCCTAATTTTCATTCTGATGCATTATAGATAGAAATGACTACATGGACATAAGTTTTGGTATAAGACAAAGAAAGATTAGGTCTTGGAGATTAAATGGAAATACGGATGGAAATTCAGGCCTGGACAATTATTTCCCCATTCACTTAGTCAGGGTGACGTCTTTGTCAGGCGTGCAGCATTGGAGTAGTCCTGATGAGAACTAAATTAGCTGCTTACTCCTTCCAGCACTAGAAATTGACATGTTGAATACCACCCAAGGGAACAGGATGGTTTTTAAGATTTAGGATCTGGCAGTTAATGTGATTTTTGAATTACATAATTGACAGGAGTGAGGGATCATAATATTTCTCTTCCCATGGAAATCTCATTTTTCTTTCTGCAGCCTGATTCTCTAACTGACCAAACACTGTAAAATGTTGAAGTTAAGGCAAGGGTAAACAGACATGTTATTGTTATTAGTCATTAAGTCATTCAAGCTTGATTGAAAATTACCAGACTCTTCCCAGCTGCAATATTGAACTCCAAGCAATAGGCATTATTTACCTGTATCAGGGAAACATTCTCAATTTACTGTTTCTGGGCAGATGTCTCATTCAAGGAGGCACTGATACTCCTTTTTGGATGTCAGACTATGGGAGAAAATCCTGTCCAGATAGGTAGTCTAATCCTAGCCTTTCCTAACAAATTTTTCATTTCCTCAGCTGAACCTGTAAGTTTTTCTTTCTAACATTCAGGACAGAAGGGTTATACCTTAGCAGGACAGTTGACTTTGGCTGCTATTTTGCTTTGTGCCTTCCAATAGTTAAGTATTTCCTTTTTCTCTGTAAGTCATAGTACTGCCTTGCTGGGACAGTTACAGCTAGATTCATCAGAAGTTTAGTTTTTGTTCTTTCTTTTTTTAAAAAAAAAAGAATTTTTTTTAAAAAAGTGATGTGGTTAAAGACAAAAAGTATTGTTTCCTGTCTTTTGCTTATACCTGAAAACCTCAATGACAATTATTCTGGTTAATGTGGTTTGCCTAAAATGTAGGTGAGTTTGTTAGGCTCTGTATGTCTGCACTTTTTCCAGATTGCTGATAGCTCATTGCTTCAGTATTAATAGCAACTGTCATGTAAGAGACCAAAAAGCATCTTTAATGTATTTTGGTGAGCTCTCTTTGTGGCTGCATTGAGCTTTGAAATAGTTACACTCTTATTTCTGGAAGAAATGAGGAGTCTCGTAAAAGAGCAAAGTAATAAGGAAATAGGCCCAAGTACTCTAGCCATCTCTTTCACATACTTGAGAATTTACTTTATTCTGGGAATTGCTGTTTAAAACACAATAATATTCTCTTGCCTACAGTTTCTTTCTCTCATTTTCTTTTCATGGGTTGACACTGATCTATGCAAAGTCTGACTGACTTCATATGGATGTAGAAATAAAAAGTTGCTGCAAAACACTTTGACCTGCTACAGTGACCAGGTTGACATAACAATGGTTTGCAGACTGTCAGACTCTGAATACATGGGTGAATGTCTGATGTTCACTCTAGTCTAATTTTAGCTTTCATAGGCAAATATGTGCCTCCATTTAAAACAGACACTATCTGGTGGATGTAGAAGGTCACACGTCTCTGAGCTGTTTGGAATTTCTAAAATGTTTCATAATCATGGAGCCCTCTGTCTAGGAATTACCTATCTATCTGTGTAATAGTCCCTAGCAGACTGGTGATTTCAATCATTGGCAACAGGGACAGAAATGTCTCCTTTTCTTCTTCCTTTCACTGAAGGACTGTTTTGAGCTGGAGTTTGCTGAAGAAATCCAGCACTGAAAGCATGTTGCCACAGGGCTTGACACACTAAATTTCAAAGAGTCACTCTGCTCTACATCTTTATTACTTCTCTTTTTACAGGTCAAGACAGCTACAGAACACTGCCTGGAGTGACAGTGATGAATTATATAGTATTACCGTTAGCGTGAAATGGAGTGTCTATAATGTGATATGTAAGCATCTTAAAAACATGAACCAGTTCACCAATGACAGATGTGGTAATGAACGTGTGGAATTAAAGTAACTAGCATCATGTGTGAGCAATCAATGATTTGCAACAATAAAACTTTGTGATGTGAGTCTTTATATTCTCCATTGACTCACCTCTTGGATAATTACCCTGTCTTACCTCTCATCCAAAAACCTTAAGTCTCTAGATCTTTCTTCTACTGCTATATGATCTGTGCTTGCCAGACTATACATGGCACTCGATCTTTCTCAGCTGTCCTAAACAGCTCATACATAGGAAAAGTCAAAGCTCAGAGTGTATTGTGTCACACTTATATAGATCAAATTGTGTTCAATTGTATGTCTGTATTACTTACATTTGCTTTCACATTCTTCCCCCATGGCCCAAATTTCAGTTAACTGCTGTAGGTCTTAATATTTTCTTCCTTGACTAAAGAATTAGAAATCTTATTACATTGTTTTCAGATGTAACTCTGGATTGAGAAGAAAAATCACTGATAGTGAAGATGAAGGAAGAGTACTTAAAGTAAATGAAGATTAAAGACTGAATATTTTTTGCAAGACTATTTATATTTTTGCAAGAACGTTTTGAAACAACATTCTTTTTTCCTCCCTTTAGTTCCCCTATTGTTTCTCCTGAGATCCTGCCCTCCTGCTCTGCTTCAAATGCTATCTTCTTCTACTTTATTCTATTATTTCATTGTCTAAACTTTTCTGATTCTGTCTCGGCTATTTATTAAATGGTGTCATAGTTACATCATGTCTCGGCTATTTATTATGTTGTCATAGTTACATCCTGTACTACACCTGCACTGTCCAAACTGGAGACTAGCAGTACTACAGCAAAAGCAGATGCTCAGCAGAACTGTAGTGATGGATAAAAAATAGGAGGAGTAGGGTGTTTTCTGTAAGCCCACGGGCAACCATCTCTTACTGTCATCTAACCCACATCACTGTATTTTGTGTTGTCGCTGCTAAGTCATTCTCTGTTTTAGGTAGAGCAGTCATAGGCACAACCATTTTATAAAAAAACAAACATCACAATAGCCAAGTGTTCTGAAGAAATCAGATTATTTGAAAAATAAGTTGTTCTTCTATGTGTTAATAAACACAGTGCTTTGAGGCAACTACATGAGCAGTTGTTCATTCAGGGTTAGTTTGAGCCACTGGGATATTTGCCACAGGCTGAAACTGCAGTCTGTTACAGCCCTGTTGTACGAATTATGTGTGGCACTTACAGAGAAGGATTTGGGAACCAAAATGGGGAGAGACCTGGGACAAAACCAACCCTGAACAAACTGCTTCAGACTCCTGACAGTGTTCTTCATTGAAATGGGGAGTTTACAGCTGAAAATGGACACTAGAGAAAAAACCTGAAAATAGAGGAGGTTTTTATAGCAGAGGTAAGGAAGGATGGTGGAAATGAAAGGTCACTCAGTCCCATGCAGAATAATGAAAGCTGGCACTTCCCAGTCACAGCCCATTCTCTCCTGGTCGCTCAGTGACCTGAAAATAATATAGATCCACAGTCTTTTCTCTCCTACCAGTGTGGTCAGTGACCTTACAACAACATCCTGTAGTACATTAAAAGAAGCCTATTAAAAAAAACATTACCGGTCCCACCCCCTGAAATTAAAGCAGAATTGGAAAGAGTCATAAATAGAGGCTCTTACAAAGTAAATTAGCCATCTTGGTATTTGGATGAGAAGGCAGGAAATGATGAGTGAAATATCAATCTATCAGAGTTATAAGCTAAATGAGATACTGAAGTGACAAAATTAATGTAGTTGGTTACATTTAGGATTAACATTTCCCCCCTTCGAAACATTTTGTTAGGTGCCTTCTAAATAAAAATCAAAAAAAATTCTCTATTGTTCACATAGTTAGTTTCTCTGACAACATTCTAA
Source organism: Phaenicophaeus curvirostris (assembly GCF_032191515.1). Classification (NCBI taxonomy): domain Eukaryota; kingdom Metazoa; phylum Chordata; class Aves; order Cuculiformes; family Cuculidae; genus Phaenicophaeus; species Phaenicophaeus curvirostris. The sequence continues at coordinate 92,838,173 of NC_091392.1, forward strand.
CTCTTGGGGACAGTCTGGAGTCATTTACATTTGTCTGATTAATTTCTTGATGCTAACATTAAGGTCATTAAATAAACATTCTAAGGAAATGCTTAGACTTCATATGAAAAAGTATCCTAGTATGTGTCTGGAGGAGGATTAAAATTATTAGTGTTTGAACTAACTTAGGCTTATACCTTCTGAAATCCTGTCTGTGTCAAGGCAAATTTAACCTCAGTACTAGAAAGCTGGAAAAGGCAGATGTATGGGGGTAGAGTGTTCAGATGCACTTCTGAGTTTTGGCTAAGACTGTATTTGTGTTTCAAAGTTTATCTGAATCTATCTGGGTGTGAAGTTATGCATTTACAAGGTAATTTAAAATAAAAGGAAGAATTGATGAGTAACTAATAGTGACGTATGAAGAGCAGTTTCAAGGATAGCTTAATTGGACTCGCTTGGTGAATGGAGAAGTGATGTGCTGCTAAAATTCAGGCAAACTGCTTTTGATTTCTTTTTTTTTCCTATAATGGATCTTTTTTTTTCCTCTTCCTCTTTACAGCATCATACATGGTTATTCATTATATCATTTATTTCCCAGATTAACCTTACTTAGCAATATCACCAGAATATCATGGCATCCTTTGGCAGAGAGGAAAGTGCCTCTTATTAAGAAATTATTTTTTTTTAAGTTGTGACTGGGTTCAGAAGAGCTGTTCTGATAGAGAATAGAGAATTATGTGATAAGACAGACCAAAGAAATAGGAGTGTCTTTTATAGGAATGTTCACATGGAAACCTGTGATTTTCTTTCTAATAATTGAATAAAAAGAACAGTTGACTGAACTTTCCGTTCTTTTCTTGAATTTTTAAGATTCTAGGAGGTCTTACTGTTTCCCTCACCCCTCTTCCCAGTGTAGTTGTACCACAACAGTTGAAAATTATTAAAGACACTGTGGTTTACTCAATTAGAAGTATTCTATCTCAGGTACAAAAACATCTTTTTACTAGAGTGTCTTCATGTATTTAATTTCATTCTGGCTTTTGTATGCATTTGAGCTTGCTAAAGCTTTGCACTATTTGCACTCTCACATGACATACTAAACTATGTTGCTGTACATTAAGTTAACGGTGGGAATGCATTTCCAGCATTATTTCAGAAATGTAAAATAGAAAGTTCCTGGAGTTTGGGCAAAGCAATCACTCAGTTCAAACTGGACTTGTTCTGTTTTAGGATCAAACACCAGAGTGAACATATCTCTTTGTGTGCTTGGGATGTGGTTTTGAGATTACTGCAGTTATGGGTCAAGAAGCACAGTTTTCTCCTATCGGAAGTGTGCACAGAGCAAGCATGAAATTGTAACGGTTTCTTTGCCCCTCAGCACAAGGAACATCAGAGAAGTATGCAGTGCTGGAAATCACATTTTGAACCTCTCAGCCTGAGCTCAGTCACATCAGCACTAAGGAGTTATGTATTTCACAGTACAGAAGTTACTGAAATAATTTTTGCTGGCAAATGGGCAGTACAGAAATAATAGTGATTAAAAAAGAGAAGCCATTGATCTGGCTTTTCACTAACTGTTGCAAGTGCTAATAAATCTAATTTTAATCCTGAAACATATGCAGAAGGAAAAAAATATGTCTGTTTTCTTTATTTTTGGAGAAGTGTTAAACTCTGAAATCCTCTGCTGTAATTGTAGAGACTGGTATACTGTTTGAGAAGACTAAAAACTTGAAGGACATAGAACTTTGCTGCACACTTGTATCAAAAAACTATTAAAAAAGAAAGCAGTGAGAAGGTTGAGGAGACTGGAGGGGTTGCTATACAACATAAATTAACATAGAATTAAGGTAAATAGGTGCAGTTTGTTTAAGTAATGCCATATTTGCAGATGGGGAGGTCTGCAGACGTTGGGAGAGTGTACCCATGAAGCAGAAAATTACTTGGCATAATAAGAGGAAGGATGAAGTGAACTCAACTGGAAGCTTAAGTGGTACATTCTAGAGAAACTTCCCAACATTAAGATTTATGAATCTAATAATATCCCAAGGGATGTGATGGGAATTCTATCACTTGAAATATTTAAAATGAGATTTGAAGAGAAGTATTAAACATACGGTATGCTTTTATGGAAAAAGAAAATGGATGATGTCTTTTCTACACATAGATTATGCAATTCTGTGAATCCTGGGATGTACTCCTATCAGGTACTGAGTGATAAACACATTCGAACCTTGCCAGAACTTGGACTCAAATGCGAGACTATTAATAGTGCTGTGGGAAGTGGAGCTCCTTTCTCAGAAGCAGTAGGTAGAAGGAGCTTCCCAAAATAGTGTTTAATAGTAGGGAACAGGGGAACCATCACAGTGCTACATACCCTCTTGAGTAAGAACATAGTATCATCATGTTTGGTGGGATTTGGCATGTTGTTTCCCCTCCCCAAAGAATTCTTCCTGAATTTTGTGGAAAAAATAAGGACTTTTCCTCTTTCATGCCTACTTTCCCTCCCTCAATCTTTGCATTGCATGTAGGATGGAAAGGAAATAAAACATTTTGTAAAAGCTGCTTTTTCCTTACAATATGCATGGGTAAACTCGAAGCAGGAAAAATCCATTATTTTTTCTTCTCTTTGCAATGGCTGTATTTCGTATTTGTAATCCAAGAATGACAAATCAGAAAGGCAAATCAGAAAAAAAAAAAAAGAGAGACATTTTAACTGAATTTGTTTCTCTGAGAAACTAGAAACTTTCTTAAAATTCCACAATTGTAAAAAATTCAGCCTTATCCTGAAAGCGAGGAGAGTTTTACTAAGGCATTAATTAGCAGCAGAAGTGAAATCCTAATTATTTAAGGCAGGCAAAATGTGTTTAGTGTATTTCAGCCAGGACAGAGCTATATTGGGTCTCTTCACTTCCCTAAGCTCTGGCATTGCTGCCTCTACTGCATCTCAGGTTTTGCTAGGGCCCTGACCTCAGTAGAACCGCCAGCAAGAGCAATGCTGATCCACATAGACATTTTGGGTTTGGCCACGATGGTGGATACACTTGCCAAGCAGCATGAGTCCAATTTAGACAAGTTAACTGCAGAAAGAAAGTAAATTGTACAAAATGCCAGTGGGTATCCTGTAATATGCACCTGTATTCCCAATCTAAATATTCTGACTGGAATTTTTCTGATCAAGGTAGGGATGGAGGCTGCACTAGGCATGCCTCAGCCTGTGGTTTACTTGTGCCATTAGCTACAACTTTTACTGCAGGAGCTAAACCCAATGCAGACACTGAGAACACAGCCCTAAAATAATCCTGTTTTAATAATGTTCCCATTTTGAGGCTGTCTGGGAAAGGTGTAATCAGCAGTCACACTATGTAGTCTCTTGCCCCTTTAGGAACTCCTGCTAAGCTTTGATCCTGGTAGCTGTTAATGTACTGCTCAGTGTGTGAGAGCAGCTAAAAGACCTAGAGTGTTTCCTCTTTTCACTGGTTTGGAAATAATTTTATCCCTTTCTTTTGAATTCTACTGAGCATGGGCACCCTAAAACATTTGAAGAACTTTCTGTTAACTTGTCCCACTGAGGTTTAGTTTTGACGAACGCAAATTACTGGGCAAAATCATATCTCTTCTTTCAGAGCTTTTGGTGATTGTGAGCACTTTACTTGTTAGAGAAGAAATTCTGCAAAGCTTAGATGGATTTTTGAAATTGCATCAGAGGCATAATGTCACTGGTTAATCAGCTATTCCTAAAATGGAACAAGAATGTTATGGCTTGTGGTATTCATAGTTCCATAAGAGAAAGCAGTCTAGCAATTAGTGATTTCTTCATGGCGTTGCTGCTCTCCTCTAGACAAATATTTCTGTGACAGATGCATTGTAGCAAAACTATGCCCACTGCAATACATCCTAGTTCTTCAATCCTTCCCTAAAAGTCAGTAAGGTACCTTTAGGTATAAGATGGCAATTGTGGGAATAGGTGCCACATGCAAAGCTTTGTATTGCAGCCATATTTTCCTTACATGTATTTTTACTGTTTATTTTTTTTATACCAGTGACTATATTTACCGAATAATGTAATTCCTTCCATGTCAGAAACAGCTTGGAGTTTTGCCTTACCTTTAGATATGTATTACACCCCCAAAAGAAGTGTGCAAAAGATGTTATGTGGCTATGCATTCACAGTGGCTTTTTTTTGTTAATCAGTAAATCCTGATCATCGATCAAGATGTGCTGAAGTCTCCTTTTTATTCTCCCTCAGCTTTTGGACATATTGCATTGACAGGTTTGTTTTTTTCCTAAGTCACACATTTTGTACATGTGTGTGGGGGTGTGAGTGTGAGAAAGAAAATGCAAACCACATGGCAGACATTAGTCACTTTGTGTCGTAGTGCTTTGGAAGGTACCCAAGCTCTAGGTTGTAAAGATGTTATGCTGTACTCCATAGACTGGGGTCCTGTGTGGCTCAGTATTGCAGCTGCTGTTTTCATAGCTAAGGCACTGTTTCAGTTCTGTCCATCTTTTCTCCTTTTTGCTCTGAGTATATACTTGTATATGTGACAGCAGAGAGCAGTTTTGCTGCAATAGGCAAGCCACAAACCTTCAAGGCCACAGACAGAAATCCTGCACTATAGCATCAGCATTTTAGCCAGCATACTCTTAATTCACTGGGCATGGGGAGCAAAAAGGAGAGGGATTCAGTAGAATTAAGGTCACACAGACAGGTCACACACATAAACACTCCCATGCAGGCAGTGCAGGCAGATAAAGCAACACGGAGATCCTTGCCCTCTGTTGTAAACGGAATTGCTTCTGAATGTTAACACCACAGAAAAGTAAACCTTTGCAGAGGATTTATCCTCTCAGTGTTCTCACTGATTATGCAGGTTTTAAGTGTTATTAATTCAGATGGAATACGTCATGCATTTCTGCAGCTGGATGGCTGACCCACTTGAAGCCCTTCTGTGCGACTCAACTACCCTTGTAACTCTCTCTGTTAGCCAGCACTTTAGGTACACTGTAGATGACTCCCTGCCTGTAAAGCAGATATTGTAAAACCCCTGTAGCTAGCATCTGCAGCAGATGGAGTGCTAATCCTGGGATAAATATACAGATGGATACAGATCCCTCAGTCACTCTTACAAATTGTATTTTACTTCTTTGTGTGGTGTGCACATCTGTGGATTGTTGGTAAGAGTCCTGTATGTCATGTAAGAATGTCACTAAGCTCATTAAGTTCAATTTCCTGTACAAACCTCCTTTACAAATATATTATTTTGGAGAGAAAGAGAGCAACGCCATATATGAGGACATGAAACAAATTTTATTGAATTGTGTTTAGGATTTTCTTATTAAATGAGACAAGAATTAATGAGTTTAAATGTATTATCACGGTCTTCATCCTGTATGCAGAATTGGTATGAGTAATATGTTACACTGGCAATGCTTTACCAAGTTTTACATCACTTGTCTCTGTGTTTTTGCTTCTGTACGCATCTCTCACTGAAGCATTATGAGTATGTGTTTCATTAATAATGGCTGTCTGAGATTCTTAACATTTAGGATAATTCATCATATTGAAACAGCACGCACTGTGATATATAAACTGTTTGAAAACAACAGAAAGATGGTTCCTGCCCGAAGAATAATGTTATATATGTGGACAGCACTTCACAAAAGCATCATTGCTTAACTGACAGTAAGTAGCAAAGGTTAAAAGTACATAGATATAATCCACAATCTATTTATCTGTGAGTGACTCAGGAATCAAAAAAACATGGGACGTTGTGGGTGATGATAACAATTTTAGAGGACTTATCTTGGCCAATTTTGTTCTACATATTTTAAATTCTAGCCTGGTGGTGTTAACTCAAGAGCATTGCTAGGGTGGAGTTGGGAGTTTGCCATTAAACACTGATTTTCCCAGTATCTCACAATTACAGCAACATCTGTGCTAAATAACTTTTACTGATTGTGAAGAGTTCATGGTCAATGTATCCTACTCAAAGGTCTCCTTTCTTACCTTTGCAGGAGGGAGTTGTAATGATTTTGTAGTAGGCTGTCCTGTGAGAGGGATGGAGATTCTAGGTTTCTGAGGCTTTTTTTTTTTATCTTCTTTTAACACCATCTCCGCAGGTACACTTGAATTTTCATAGCTGTACCAGTGTAGTTTGCCTAGGTCTCTTAAAGTGTTTTCTTGGCTGTAAGATTTATAAGTAGTTGACAAGTAATTTATTTTTCTACCTTCATAAAACTTCAGTATATTAAAAAACCAAACCAAATAATAACAACAAAAGGAAGCGAGTGTGATGAAGTTGTACAGTATATTGCTACTGCTTGAGCAAAGAGAAGTCATGTCTCATTAAGAATTCTATAGAAGGGGTGCTAAACAGACTTTTCTCTATCTCGGTGCTCATATTTTGAGTACGGCTCCATGTAATAGTGAAGGGAAATGAAATGGTGACTGAAATAGTCTGGAAAGCAAAATAAACCCCCTAAATTTACTTTTACAGGGTAGGTTGTACCTAGGCTGTTCAAGATGCTTTACAAGTATGTACTAATTAATCAGTATTTGCAGCACTCCTGTGAAAAGGATATGTATTATTTTCTGCACGCTGAGAGCTGGGTAGGCTTGCCCTCGGTGATACAATAAACCAGTGGTATTGGTGAGATGATGATACAGCCAACCTAAGCCTCCATTTCCATGCTGACCAGATTTGTACCAGAATTCATGACGCAGCCTGAGGCCAGGGCTGTACCTTACAATACCACAATGCAAGCCCAATCAGAGAGATTTAAAGATGTAAGTAGCGGAAAACAAGGATGGAATAAAAAAAATTTTTCCATCACCAGGATGTATATCTCCTTGTGCAATGCTGGTTGTTCTGTGCCACCAAATATCCCGTGGATTTGGGGAGGAAGAAGAGGAGGAGAAATAGGAAACTGCCACTGTCTGTTCATGCTGTCTGACTCTATGCCAGCACCCATTCCTGTGGTGATGAGGATTTTACCAAAATATTTTCATAAAAGTTACCTAAAGTATTTATAAGAAGCCCAACAGGGATGAGAAGCATAAGGGTCTGAACAAATAGTTCTGAAAACTGTGCAAGATAAATGCACACTGTCACCGAGAAGGATTATCCTGGGCCTTTTTTCCCTTCAAATAATAGTTCTGGAGAACAGTACCAGGGCTTGTATTCTTTTAAAATGCCTGGGTTGCTTATTTTACTTGCTATTTATATTTTTAAAACTTGCCTCCAAATTACATTTCTAAATCTAAAAGAATAAGCTACAAGGGAGGATTTGGCCTTGCTTGAAGGATCTATAATGCCAAAATCATCTGGAACTTTCTGTACTACTTCGTTATATTCTAGTTATTAAGCTCTACTAAGGAAACTTCCTTTCTGAAGTATCTCAGAAATAGCACAAGAGAAAAAGCAGTGTTTTAGCATATTCTTTTCACGCAGGCCCAGAAAGCTTCCTGAATTTTCATAAAAGATGAAGACTGATAAGCCCTGAGATTTTTAAAGGCATCATCTCCTTTCACTGTATATTCTGGTTTAGTACCCAGTGTTATCCTAAGCAAAGAAGGTTTTGCATGTAATCTTGAACCACATGGAATCGGGACTTTCAGCAAATTCCTTTAAAGTATCAGTTTACAAGGTTCCCAGCATGTAAACTTCTACTGTCAGACAGGTTTATTTTTGAAAGGAAATATCAAATGAATTTGTGCCTCTTGTAAGCAATGAAGTTTGCTTGTGAGAAACTGAAGGAACTGTTCTGTAAATCACGGATCAGCTGTTTTTCAAACCCCCGTCTGAGGATCACAGGATATTTATAGTGTTCAAAAAGAGATATTAAGTGGATTTTGAAGTATCTTCCCATTAATTGATTTTTATTATATTTATATTTAGCATTTCAGCTAACTTTCAATCAACTTTCTGAATTGAAAATTTCTGGATGCTGTTATAACATTGAATACTATAAGCTAAGTGGAATATTATGTGATGATTCAGTCAGGCTGACTAGCATTCAAGAGATTAATTCTCTTGATATTCACTGTTCAGTCACTGTGCTCGAAATGGTGTCTCCCTTCAAAACAAATATTATGATTATTTCAGCTTTTTCTTTTCAGTTCAATACTTTGCACGTCTATTGTATTTCTCCCTGCAAATCTCTCTTAAGTCTTTTATGATAATTAGGTTATTTACTGTCACTGTCTTTCATAAGAGAAACCTAATAGCAGTTTTGGTGAATGATAACTGGCTCTTAGAGGTCATTCTCCCAACAATGCAAGACTATTACTGTAAAGCATAGCAGCTAGCTGGTGACATGGAGGTGAAAGTAGAGTTCAGCATATATCTGCAATTGCACAAAGAATTTATAGGGGCAAAAAGTACTTTGCTGAACTGGGATCTGTCTGAGATGCTAGTTAATGACCAACAATGATCATACAGTTTAATGAGTACTTTCATATCAAGTGAAGGTAGTATACTAATGAGATAGTTCCTTCAACCGTGGACAGAGGAAGGCATCTGGAGGATACTGCTCCCTCAGGCCAAAGCTGGCGACAAACTGCCAGACTGCACAGGAGTCTTGTAGATAACTCATGTCCCATATCACCGGGAGAGCTTCCTTTCTTCCTCAGCATGTAATTTGCTAGAGCATGACATCCCCTGGAGTGGCCTGAACAAACAGACTGGGGGAAATATGATCAACCTTCCATGGTTACTGCTAGGTTTACACCAACCTACAATGCTTATACTGCAGTTGAAACTTGTGACTCCAGGTCATGGATCTACCAAAGGTAAATCAGTGTAATTGGTTCATGTCCACTTGTGGTTCTCTACCCCAGCCCCCATCCTCCTGCCCTTTACCAGCAGAAATTGATCCTGCCATTGCCTTTAGCTCCATGGCACATGACACAGCTGGTATTTGCTCAACCTATTGAGATGGCTACACAAATAACAGAGCTCTCTGTGGTTTCTAGTAGGTGTTTCTTTCCTGGGTTGCTTCTGTTATATTCAGCCAATTTCCCCTTAGTCGCGCTGCTGGTTCATTTCTTTCCCAAGTTGTCCTCTGTACCTTGGCATATCTACCGGCAGTTGTCACTTTCCATATTCCCACCTGCTGGTGCATTCTCATTAGCCCTTTGTTGGAGCTATACTGTTACTCTGCAGAACTCTGATAGTTGGGAAATCTGCCTCATGATCAAAAAATTTCATGAGCTGTAACAGTACCTCCAACTATCATGGTTGGTTTTGTATGTATAGCATACTCATGGACTTTCTTTACTGGTAATACTTACAATGATTGTTATAGCCCTTTGTCTTTTCAGCTTATCTAAACAATCATAACACAAGAAAAAAAAAACAAACAAGTTTCAGTTTTAAAAAAAGTTATTTAGAAAGTCTCTTTTTATGTGATGAATCTTCTTTCTTTGAGCCTGTGCATCAGATTTTGCATATTATGTATGCTTGATAGAAAGGGAAAATAAGCTGTACACTGCTGTTTCGTGTATCGGCAACAAAACTGTGAGATAAATTCTGAATCTGGAATTTTCATTATTGATGACAGTGTAATTTAAAGAGAACAGCTGGATTTTCAGATCATGTTGCATAGATTTAAATTACTTTATAAACTGTAAAGTAGTGAAGAGTCAGCTGCTATCTCTTTTTGTATTTCCTGTCATATTTATGTGTTGATCCAGGTTTCTCATTTTTTTCCATAATTCTTTCCATTTTATTTGCTGGAATTCAAGACGGTGGGAGAAGAAAGAAGTGAGAACATGTATCAATGACAACATACACACACAGCAGCTTTTCAGGAGAAATCTGTGAGCATCTTCACTGAGTCATTGATACCTGATCATCAAAAAAATATTTGCAAAGCTTTTTGATGATGTTGCAGACTACTCCAAAATCAGCTATGGAGCATTTTGAGGAGAGAAAGAGAATAATATATGGAGAAATATTTGAATATGTAATTTTTTCTGTTTTAACTTACTACAGCCTTAATTTTTAGGCTCATGGTCTTCAGCTTGAACTTGATGTTATCTTCCTCACTAAAGGCTTATAAGTAGGCTTTCAATTTCAAGTTGAATTCTTACTGAAGATTTTCGGAACATATGTCCTTTTCTCATACACCCACATTCATGTGACTCAAAGACAGCTAAGCACAATTTTCAAGTAACTAAGATTTCACTCATGTATTTTGGGTGTTTGTCTGCTTTGGAATTCTAGTCTGCAATGGAATGGAGACTACTGTTTAACTAACACATTCACTTCTTTCTGAAATTTAAGAAGTAGGTCTTAACAGGCCATAGGGTCCTGCATTTGGGGCACAACAACCCTATGCAGTGCTACAGACTAGGAGAAGTCTGGATAGAAAGTTGCCCAGAGGAGAAAGACCTGGGGGTTTTTATTGGCAGCCGACTGAATGGGAGCCAGCAGTGTGCCCAGGTGGCCAAGAAGGCCAATGGCATCTTGGCTTGTATCAGAAATGGCGTGACCAGCAGGTCCAGGGAGGTTATTCTCGCTCTGTACTCGGCACTGCTGAGACCGCTCCTTGAATACTGTGTTCAGTTCTGGGCCCCTCACCACAAGAAGGATGTTGAGGCTCTGGAACGTGTCCAGAGAAGACCAATGAAGCTGGTGAAAGGGCTGGAGAACAACTGTTATGAAGAATGGCTGAGAGAGTTGGGATCATTTAGCCTTGAGAAGAGGAGGCTGAGGGGAGAACTTATTGCTCCCTACAACTATCTGAAAGGATGTTGGAGAGAGGAGGGAGCTGGCCTCTTCTCCCAAGTGACAGGGGACAGGACAAGAGGAAATTGCCTCAAGCTCTACCAGAAGAGGTTCAGGCTTGACATCAGGAAAAAATATTTCATGGAAAGGGTCATTGGGCACTGGAACAGGCTGCTCGGGCAGGTGGTTGAGTCGCCTTCCCTGGAGGTGTTTACAATATGGATGGATGAGGTGCTGAGGGGCATGGTTTAGTGATTGATAGGAATGGTTGGACTCAATGATTCAATGAGTCTTTTCCAGCCTAGTGAGTCTGTGATTCTGTGTGATAATGTGCGTAAGAATCTGCAGGGAAAAAAAACCACCTTGCAGCACCTGCACCTATTCCTGAACCATTTTGTTGATCTGAGTTTCTAGAACAGTTTCCTAATTCACCTGTTTCTTATAGTGTTTATATGTCAACAGCTGTAGAAAAAAAGTACTGGGGTATTTTTCTAAGGAGCCCCAAGCTCTTTTCTCTCTGTGCTATGCTATTTATCTCCTTAGACTTTATGTGTAGGGTTGAGTTTTTTTGGGTTTTTTTGATTACTGTTTAGATTTAATGCAAGTTTATTGTTTTGAACTTGGGCCACAGCACTTTCTGGGATAAAGCAATTCCATGCACCAGGCCTGTTGTTTAAGGGAGGAGGGAGGAGGAAACCACATGACTCTAGATGCTGCTGTCCTGTATTCACTGGCTGTTCTGTTTTGTTCCTACTTTTTTTTTTTTGTTCCAACTTTTCTGATCCTTCATTTTTACTTCCTACAGCGTGGCTAAAAAGAGAGTAAACCCCAGAGTGATTTTCAGTGGAGTGTCAGTGTGTTATGAATAGGACTGAGACCCAACTTGAGACCAGGCTTGCCTGCTCCTCATGGCTACAAAAGCTTTTGCAGCTTGGCTGCCAATGACTGCTGTGTGTAAATGGGCATAAGGTGGAGCATCCTTGTTCATGACCATTCCTGAAACCCCTCCGATATCATGGACTCCCACCAGCAGACCACAGTGCAGTATCTAGGTTAAGACAAGACAAATAAATAGGAAGAAATTTATCTGTGTGTTCCCCTTCAGGAAGCAGGTGAAGTTTTAGGTTAGCAATGCTGCAAAGACTTTGCAGCATGGAAATATTGCTTGGAGATGCTTGCTTGGAAACCTCCTTTATTACAGTGGAAATTGTATGCTACTTCAGCCACCACTGTCAGCTGTCAGTACAGTGAACAACCACTGATTTTATATTGTCTTAATATAGCACACTATAAGCCACTGTGATTCAGGAGATGTAACATAAGCAGTTCTGGCACGTGTGCAGCAAAGATTGGGCTGCTATGTGACGTGTCAACTGACATACCTGTTCCTGCTTATTGACCAGAGCCAAGTTTACCTGAAAACATCATCCATGTCAGCCTAAACTGGCTTTTTTTTCAGACAAGGAAAGAAAACCACTGGGATGCAGGGAAAAGAGCAAATTGCCTAACTAAAATCCTACCTTGACTACTAACTGTGGTGCTTTGTGGTCAGTCATTCCTTGCTGATTTTCTGCCAGTGTGAGTGAAATAGTGCAGTGGAGGAAGGTATCCTGCAGAATAGATAAGATGCACCTAAGAGACTTAAAACAGTAATGTGGCCAACTTGTTAATAAGTGACAATGTTCCTCAGAAGACCATAAGCCTGATAGCATTGGCCAAATGTTTTCCCTGTGCCACCCTGTTGACTTCAGTGGAGCTGCTCCAGAGACAGATTTGGCTCCTCTTCCTTGGAAAGCTGGTGGAAGGGAAAGTTTTTATTTAAATTTTGGCAAGGCTGATGACTTAGTTGTGGTGTGTTTTATATCCTTACCCTTCTGACATACACTTTTAATTATTCTTAATAAATTCAACTTGGAGCAAGTATCTTGGAGTGCAGATAACTAAAACATAAGTTATAGCTTTGATATATGCCAACCTTTGGAGGATTTGTCAACCTAGTATTGGAAGCAGGGGATGAAGACCTCCAAAATGAAATTAACAGATATTTAAAAAAAGCAAATAAATTACGTCTAAGCATTTTTATATATTTAGTGTGTTACATAAATCATTCACCACGCTTTCTTTGGTACAGCATATATTTTTAAATGGCTTTTCCACAGAGATACGCTGTTAATATAGATTTAGCTGACAGTATATTACCCTGGAGTAACTTCTGTAGCTCTCTGCTCAGTAACTAATTGTCGCTAGTTGTAATAGTAGTACTATTTATTGCACACTGCAGAATAGTTAACTTTTTAATTTCTTCTAGTACTTGTGCTAGTAATGTATCAGTGAATATAATAATGATAGTATCCATTGCTTTTGTTCTGCAATGCCGAAGAAAGATAGTCAATATTGGCTGCCATGCAACAATAAACAAAAAAGATATCTTCCCTGTAAACTGTACAATCCAGGAGTACTAACTCCTAGTCTAGGTTTCTGTTCACTAAGTGTAACTGTCCAGATCTAAGTCTGTTTCCACTTTCAATAGCCTTGCCGACTGCTTGCAGAAAAGAAATACTTAATAGTGATGGCAGTACTAATCTGCCAGTGCATCACCCTCTTCAACTGGAAGGACTGTCTTGAGATCCTCAGTCCTCAAGAGCTAATGGTAGGGATTTAGGTAGGGTCAGTGGGGATAGCTTTTCATGAAACTTGTCTGTGAGAACATTTTTAACATATAGTGGTAAATGGTTGTTTACTACTAACTTGGAACGCATCTGACATGCTCTAATTCTGATTGGAATACCAAATTAATACATAAATGCAAGTTCAATTCTCATAGCAGTGTCTGCATTGAATGCATCTCAATTCTTGAGAACTACAGAGATTTTAAAACTCCACTAGAGCCATGGGGGCAGATCATTTACTCAAGACCTATAATAAACTTTGGTGCCTCTTCTGTAGCCAGACCTAGTTTCTCATTGCTCATAGGCCACGGGAACTTGAAGCACATTAGAAAGAAGCGAGTTCCCTGAGTGTGATATTTAGTGGTACTAGATAAAACAACCCTGAGATTTAGTTGTTTGGGGTTTATTTGTGCGGGTGGTGGTGTTTGCACCCTCTTTTATTCTGCCCTCTCTTGGTTGGATCAGCTCTGGGAGAACAGTAAGGACATTCTCCATATCTAAGAACATTCTCCAAACAAATATGAACTTGCCTGTACCAAGGCTGGCCACATTTCATTTGGTAGCACCTATCACAGCTTGGCAGCAGTACAGCTGAAAGATTGGTGCAATCTAATTAACTCATTAAAACTTCTGATCTATAAGACTGCCGCTTCCTTTTACCTTGTGCACCTTCCATGTGAAAGTAAGATGTGCCTGCAAGCATAACATACCTTCAGAAATGCTGAATCTAATAACGTCCACCCTCCAGTATCACTCCTGTAAAATTATGCTGTCACTCTATTGTATTCACACCAATATCATTCTGTCCACCATGAGGACATCCATTTATTACGAGCATATCTGTCTCCTGTACTCACCAATTATTTTACATAGGATAGATTGGAAGCAGGTCCAATAATTATACCCTAGTCGACCAGTCAAGTCTCTAAACAAAATCTTTCACTTTCTTACTACCTATTTTCCTTCCATCTATTATTCTTTGAATGTTTATGGGAGTTGTGTGTGTGTGTGTTTTAATCCATCAACAGCTGTACATTTTTCAAGCCCAAATGCCCTAAAACTATGGCTATTTTTCATAAGGTTTCTAAATGCCCTTCTTGTTTTCTTCTCCTGACAGCCAGAGCAGAATAAGCCATCATTAAAGGCAGCACAAATTATAATGCTAATTAACAATGTGGTTGGTGCTCTGGAAACCTGCATATTTCTTTTTTTCTGCTGCTGTTATCAGGAAAGAAGTTCAGTGGTGAAATTCCCAGCTCAGGCAATCCTTATTATTTCCCTTGTAGTCGATCTGTCTTAATATTCAGTTTTCCTCTGTTCAAATAGCAGATTAATTTTACAGGATTGATGCTACCTCTGTCAATATAAGGGATAAGGTCTAGTATTTTTTTCCCACAAGTCTGCTCTCTTAGTTTGCTTGGAGATTGTGTTTGATTTTTTTTTTTTTTTTTTCTGTGGGCTTGTCTGAATTGAGTAAGAGCATCATCAAAGCTTACACATCCAGAATACTCCCAGAGAGTTACTACCAGAATTGTTCCTTGCTGGTATTCAGATGAACCTTCCCTCCTGTATTTCTGTCTCCCACTCTCAGCCTAATTGCCTTAATCTTAGGCCAAGATTCAAATTGGCACAAAAGCTGTGCACAAAGTAAGTGAGAGCTTTTTCTCCAGTGCTAGCACGGTGGAGACCAATACATGGACCCTCTTGCAAGCAGTGGTGTAGGAAGCATCTGGAATGATAGGGCCAAAATTAGGCAGGGCAAATTCAGGGCATGGTTTGATGTTAGTGTTGAGACCTGTAAATATGGAAGGCTATAGATAGGACTCAAAATACGTGCCCAAGATAAAAGGCTTGAGCTCCTAGGCTGCCTATTTTGTAAGTGGAAATAAATCTGTTTCTCCAAAATACAATGCATCACTTTGTACAGCCTGAAAACAGGAGTTATGTGACTCCCATAAGCAGAAATGTTCAAGCAGCATCTTGCAACCCATCAACAGTTCTCACCCACTCTTGGTTTTCTGCCTTTAAACACTCAGCTATTAATCTGTCAGTGAGATAGGTACTATTGTAGCTTTTCATCTCATATATTTATTTCAAATAAAGCTTTTATTTAATATATTTGCCACACTTGGATGGTTCTGCTAACACCTTCTCTGAATAATTCCCACTCTGCATTTGTCAAGGCAACTTGTGCTAAAGCCATGCTAGGAACAACCAGACCTATAAATAGCAGAAACTAGAACATTTACTCAGGTAGTGAAAATAGAGCCCATATTACAGATTAAGAAGAATAATCCCCCTTTCTGTGGCCTCAAGAAGTTTTCTAACATATGTCTTTCCCAAGAGAAAAAATCTCCATGTGCACCCAGAATTTCTGAATTGCAAGTTGTCACATATACTTTAGAAAACATCCACAAAACGTACTTCATATCCTAGTGCAATGAGTCAATTAAAAATACAGCAAATGGAAACAGCCACATTCTGATAATCAGTGCCATGTCCTTTCTTAACCTGTTATGGAAAATCTTCATCTTTTTTTTTTCTTTCATTAATTGGAATATATTAATTGGGGTGGTCATCCTTTCCAACACAATTCTTAGGAACAGATGCATCTGCTCAAGGGAGCCACTGGTGGGTCTTAGCAATGAAACCCAGAATGCCATTCTTCCTTGGCTTGTTTGGTCACCCTTATTTCTAGGTAGGATATTTGCTTTTCCTTTTATTTAGCATTTGTATAATGACTTTGAGATAGATAAAAATGAGAGCAATGAGTGTATCCATTGGTGTTTTGGCCTTATGTAGTGTTTCTTACCCATATCTAGAATTTGGTCTGTTTCCTGCACGTCTGATTACCTGTTTTTTTTTTTCCCAAAAGAGGGATAGTTTTTTGCAAACAATTTGCAAGACACTAACAATTGGATTAAAGATATACTGTTATATCTCAAAAAATAGTACTAAGGTCACTGTATATATCATGTTAGGGAATGCATGGGCATGATACTGTGAGCAGTGTGCTTGGCACTGTACCCTTCTTTAACCTCTCCTGCCTCCTCTATGTTCAGCATAGAGCTCTGTAAATGCTCTCATATTTATGCAAATTTTTATTTTCTGGGCACAGATGCCTGCTGCCTGTAACTTTGAAAGATGCAGTCACCACTAGATTATTTGGGGCATCAATGTTATTTTCTGGTAGGTTTTTTTTTTGTCCTGACCAAAGCAATAGACACATTCATACTAAAATCAGAAGTTATTACTAGCCAAGTAAAAAAAGGGAACGTAGATAATTCTGTTTCAAAAATGATGAGTTTTTAGGAGAGGTTAGCAGGGGCTACATGCACTAAACAAAGGTAGATGCCATGTTTATATTGTCAGGGTAATATTATTTCTTCATTTTAATTCTGCTGAAACAAATATTCTTCTCTTTCTGCCATTGACTGTTACAGTGCAAAAGACCATTTTGTGTAGTCACTGCTTGACTAGGATAATTTTCTGACATAGGTACACTGAAGTGGTACATATGTGGCTCCTCTGTGAAACTATGCCATGAAACTTCTGTCTTTGTGTTTAAATGTGCTGCAATAATATCATATGCTGACTTATTTTAGTAGGTATCCACAGAACAAATGTGGACACTGGTAGCAGCAGCTGCCATGATTCAAGTTTTCGATGCATGCAGAATTCCAAGCATAAATAGTTGTGCTGCAGTCACAGCAGCTATCTTGCTGAATCAGATCTCTGAGAAGGAGATAGTAGCATTTGGTGTATTATGCCATTTCCAGCAGTGTCAGGTCATGCTTTACAAACTCTGCTTCCTATTGTCCTGTGCTCTGGTGGCTGGGCCCAAAATCCCATGAATAATTTTCAAGATAGAGCCCTTAAATGCAACATGTAGGCAAAGGGCAATACCTCTGCATACACCTCTCAAACAAGGCTGATCAACTGCAACTTGGCAGCAACAGAAAGGTGCAATTTATGGAGAACTTCACAGATCAGAGACTGCTGCCTCTGCATGGACAGTATTACAAACCTTGTATGTATTTCCATATATCCAGGCCGAATTATTGAGACACGTTTTAGGCTCACAAATATGTATTTAGGCACCATAATTAAAATGCTTTCCTTTCCCAAATGTGCTTCCTATTGATAACAGTGAAATTTATCCTTCCTTGGTATAATGGGGTACCTCTATTTCAGATTTGTAATGAGTGGGTGGATTTAGGAAACCACCTTTAACTACTCAGATTGGACTGTATTACTTACTTTCTCCAAATCACCTGCACCAAACATCCAACAACCAATCCAGCAACTACGTAGTACACAAAAGTACTTCTTCCCTGCTGTAACTGGTTGCTTTCTTATGGCCTAGGCTTTAAGTGTATTTCTCTGAAAGCTAGTTCAGGATAAAGCCTGAGATAGCTAAAACCCTTAGCTAAAGTTAGTAAGGCACCTTGATAAGGAATTACATTTTGAAAAATCATCTTTCACCTCAAATTCAATAAAAAGCAGTGTTTGACACTTACCATACTTGTGGTTTAAATTAATGTTTTAGGTTTCAAAAAGGCATTTTCACAGTAATTAATTAGGAATTAAGAGGCCTGACACTTCCCTGTTTCAATTTGTGATTACAGAAAGGGGAAAATTTTGTAAGTGCAGGGTTACACTTACTCATTTGATTTGCAAGTGCTGTCCTTCTTCATTGTCCTTAATGTCTTTCACAGATGTGATTGTCATTTCACTTGCTGCTTTCTTCTTGTAGTCTTCATGTCTTGTAGTATAATTAATGATGTAATATTTATACATTTCACTACTTCACACTAGTTTTTTGAGAGTAAGTTTAGCATGTATGAGGCATCTGAGTGAAGAGATAAGTAAGTTTTAGATACCTGAAAGAATAATTAAAAGTGAGTAAAGTGAGTCTGATTATTTTTATTTTGCACCAGGTAATCTGTGGAACAATAATATTCTGGGTTTGTGTTATTTATTATTTACTGTTCATACAGTGAAGTGTGATGTTTACTGTTCTTTAGAATGAGATTTATGGGAATGCATGGCAAACCATGGTGTATGCTTAATACCATCTTCACAATTTATTGGATTGCAAAATAAAAGACAACTAAAAGAAGACTATGCTTTTTCAGAAAGGGTAGCTGGTAATTTTAAAAAGAGCATAAATAGTATCCAGTCACATGCCATTTAGACTGCAGTGATTAATTATACTGAAAATAAACATGAAGGTAGGAAGGAAAGAATCAGCTTTCTTTTGAATCCTAAGAACTTATCTATGTGATGCAAACTATGGCAGTGTCAACTGTGCTGTCATTAGAGGCATCATGCAAGAAACTAAGAGACTCTGTAAGCAGGAAGAAAAGACAACATGGCATTCATACTTTACCAAGGAGTACTAGGTCTCTGTGATTTTTATGTAGTAACAGAAACCAAGCTGAATAATGATCGAGTAAATAACAGGTTACACAGTAAGAACATAAGACTCTCTCCTTCTATCTCTGTAGATCTTTAGGACGGCCTGTTGTGCACACACACAACCACCTCCTCAGTCAACACCACTAATGAGTGCATTCATCCATGCAGAACAGTTGACAAAAAGAAGTTTGGGATCATTTTCCCTGCCATTCCCTTTGAAACAATCTTGTGTCAGTGTGATTACCCAGGGCTACACAGAAGAGTATAGCGAGTAATCCCAGAAATATTTTGATAAACAACATAGATTGATAGGCAATCCTTGGAGAATACTGATCCCAGGTGGTCATATCAGTGACTTTCAGGAGAGGATGGCACTGCCAACATTGCCCACATCTAAGTCCCCAGCCTTATTCTACAGTGTGATATTAGGATTTTTCTCTCAAAATGAGTGTCACCAGGTGAACATTCAGGCTCAGCGGAATCTTCAGGCTCAAATGAACCTTCATGCTGAGAGTTTATGTAAGGTAGCAGCAGAAGCCATATATTCATGCTTAATGCACTACCTGGATTCTCTGTAATTCTTAGACTAAGGAATTATGTGACTAAGTTAATATCTGCAATGCATTATTAGGCCAGTTTGTGTTGTATTTGTTTATCTCAAAACCTTGCATCACATGACAAGAGATCTGTGCATAGTTTTAGGGTAAGAAAATATATCAG
Source organism: Phaenicophaeus curvirostris (assembly GCF_032191515.1). Taxonomy (NCBI): domain Eukaryota; kingdom Metazoa; phylum Chordata; class Aves; order Cuculiformes; family Cuculidae; genus Phaenicophaeus; species Phaenicophaeus curvirostris. Next base: position 92,857,692 of record NC_091392.1, read on the forward strand.
TCTTTATGGCAGCTGGCTACCAGTCCATGACTGCCCCGTGTGGGATGAGGTACATCTTGAGGGTAAGATACAGAGATATGAAGAGAAGTTGAAAGACCACACAAAGAATAATCATGAGCTAGCTTAGCAGATAAATTCAACTCATTTAAAAACTAAATAGAAACATCATGAAAATGGTAACTGCAAGTTGACATTTCAATGAATGTTTCTCAAATAAATCAAATGAAAGAAAAGACTGTCGATCCACAGTTTTTCCACTAGTTCTTTCATATCATATCACATAAGCTGTATTTGTATGCATTTTCCAAAGAAAAGAATAGTGTTCTTCTGTGGAATAGGAAGAGTACAAAGTAGACTTTTCCCAGTAAATATATTAACAGAACAACCAATGGAAGTTTTGAGGCTTTCCAAGCTTGACTGACATACGATATGAGAGTGTAACAAAACAAGTCTATAAATTTTAGGTGAAAATGCAGCTGCATAAAGCCTGAAAATTTCCAAATTTACCCTTAATGTGGTGTCTGTTATTAATTTTTATCTCATTTAATAGGTATGAATAGCCCAAGCTAGCCCTTGTGAGATCAAGCTAGGAAGATAAAGAGATAATGGGATTGTATTAAACCAGTGCTCCTCAGTAACCCACATTGCTAAACTGGTAGTAAGCTCCCTGGAAGTTTTGGCCCATGACAATTCATATTTTTCCAAACAATGCCTGGACACAGTTCAGAGAATACTGCAGGTTAAAAACTCTTTAAAACAGCTGACATGGATGAGGACACACTGGACGGCCAAGTCAAACACAGCTTAGTTATGTAGACATAAGCCGTGTTGCTCATTTTGGATAACAAAATAGACCTTGGAAAATTTTTCTTAGTATTAAACACACATTCACTTTGGCTCACATTATCATAATTGATTCCACTGGGCAAATGAGTTGGAATAAACAAAACCTGTACAAAGGCTGCAAGCTGGAAAATGGTATGTCATCTTTATCTGGGCTTTAGCAGATTCACATCCTATTTGCATTGTGTTTAATAAATTTTAGTTTTAATGGAAGGCAGTGAGTACTAAGTCTTTAACTGTCTTGCTTATTCTTTGTATATTTGATTATTGCTTTGCTGAATACTAGGGACGGCATTTTCCATCAATGGACAACACATATTTTTGGTCATCATCTGTTCACAGGCATTATCATGTACAGTTCCTTATCCATTGCTAATTTGGCCCCGAGGCGCAAGTGGCTGTGGCCAGCAAGACATCTGCATTGTGGTGGACTTCACTTGAGCTGGCCACAACCCTTCTTTACTTTGCAGTTCATGGAGAGAAAGTGACTGGTCCAGTAGTTCACCTAAACCTAAGCAGACACCTGAAATAGGAGAAACTGCAATAAAAACACTACTATAAAAGCAGCCAAGAAAGGGTAGTCTGTGACGGGTGCCTATATTGTAGACATATAAAATCAGATCAAAATATTCCAACTTAAGAGTTCTTCAGTTCAATGTTGTCTTAAACTTTTGAAAGTCTTGAATTCAATTAAAAGAAGTATGGGTTTTGCTGAATCACAGAGTCACAGAATCACTATGTTGGAAAAGACCCAGAGGATCATTGAGTCCAGCTATTCCTATCAGTCACTAAACCATGCCCTTCAGCACCTCATCCACCTGTCTTTTAAACAACTCCAGGGAAGGCGTCTCAACCACCTCCCTGGGCAGCCTGTTCCACTGCCCAAATGACCTGTTCTGTGAAAATTTTTTTTCTGATGTCCAGCCTGAACCTCTTCAGGTGGAGTCCTGTCTCCTGTTGCTTTGGAGAAGAGGCCAGCTCCCTCCTTTCTACAATCTCCTTTTAGGTAGTTGTAGAGAGCAATAAGGTTTTCCCTCAGCCCTAAACAACCCGAACTCTCTCAGCCACTCCTTGTAAGATTTGTTCTCCAGCTCCTTCACCAGATTCATTGCTTTTCTCTGGACTCGCACCAGAGCCTCAATATCCTTCTTGTAGTGAGGGGCCCAGAACTGAACACAGGATTCAAGGAGCGGTCTCACCAGTGCTGACTACAGGTGCAGAATCACCTCCCTGGTCCTGCTGGTCACGCCGTTTCTTATACAGGTCAAGATGCCATTGGCCTTCTTGGCCACCTGGGCACACTGCTGGCTCATGTTCACTTGGCTGTCAACCAACACCCCCAGGTCCTTCTCCTCCGGGCAGCTTTCTAGACAGACTTCTTGTCTGTAGCACTGCACAGGGTTGTTGTGCCCCAACTGCAGGGCCCGGCATTTGGCCTTGTTAAACCTCATGCCATTAGTCTCAGCCCACCGGTCCAGCCTGTTCAGATCCTTTTGCAGAGCCTCCCTACCCTCCAGCAGATCGACGCTTCCACCCAGCTTAGTGTCGTCTGCAAACTTGCTAAGGGTGCACTCGATGCCTTCATCCAGGTCATTGATGAAGACATTGAACAGGGCTGGACCCAGCACTGAGCCCTGGGGGACACCACTTGTAACTGGCCTCCTTCATGTTGTGTTGTCTGTCCATGGAAAAGCTCAAGTACCCACACCAATGAGTCTTTTGTGAAGTCTCGGATGGATTTTTCTTTGACTGACTTTGATTTACCTGAGGCATACGTGCAGCACGCATCTTTCCAAATCACTACATAAGCACAAGTATATGCTATAGAATAAGCTTTGCTTTACATACCCTAAGTTGGACATCTCTCTGCTACTCAGGTCAAACATGTATTTTGCTATTTCATAACTAGAGATAAGCAACAACTGTGAATATTGGAAGGCTTATTCCAAATACCTATACCAAAGCCTGAACATTTGCTGAAATGGATTCAAACTTCTCTCTGAAGAACCGACCTGTAAATCTCAGACAAGGTGTTTATGCAGCATTATTTTTTTAGACTTCCAGTATTTTCTGATTTTGTTTGACATGGAAGAATCCATGTTCTTTTACTGAGTGCATCAGCTTTTGGTAGCAGACAAAACCAGAAAATTTAGAGAAAAGAAAAGCTAAAATGAAACCACCGGTTCCTTTGTTACTAATTGGTATCCTTGTTAGCAAGCTCAGCAGAGAGGCCAGAAAATGAATGTATAAATATGAAGACACTAGTGGACTTGAGCCCATTTACAATGCATAATTTATTCAATTAATTTATCCTGCTTTTCTTCTCAGGAAAAAAGATTATAATTTCCTTAAATTGATCTATTTTTCAAAAGTCTCTGCAAAAAAATACCTTTATTTTCACTATTTAGACTGATTACAAACATTGTAGTATTGAACTGGCTTTTTAAGTTGTGATTGTTTGGAGAACTCAAATAGCACACTTTCTTCCTTTTTTTTTTCTTCTCTTTCCACTAATTGGGTGGACAGGCAAGCACTTGTAGTTCATATATTTGCCAGTGGGAATTTAAAATTACCTGTCAGCAGATACTCAACATGCACAAGTTTATAGCTGCTTCCTAAGAACATGGAGTTTTGGACAGAAAATGTCATAAGTAGAGACCTGGCCGACTGATACTAGGGGTAGCTTTGACCAGTTTTTATTAGTGTATCAGAGCCTAATTCTTCAGAAGATCGAAAAATTAGTAGACCTTATTTTATTTAGAGCTCTAAGGTTGTAATTGCCTATGGTGTGCATAGTTGTGAAGCTAACATATATAGCTATCTATCCAGGCATTTTTTTTGACAGTTTCTTCTCACACTGCTGCTTTGTCCTTCTCTTTAAGGTTACAAATGTTTTCTTTTGGAAATTCCACGAATATTAGAGTTATATTAAGATTTTAAAAAAAGAAAACTATGGCAAACTAGCTTCTGCCACACCCCAGCTAGAAGTTTCAGTTACAGTATAAGGCCATGTTGAAGAAGAATAAGGACAAGGGAGAAGAAAGACAAAGAAGTTACTGTTGTTTGTCCTGAAATTCTTAGGTAGACCTGAACATCACACTAAAGAAAGTATCTATGGCAGGATTTGAGCAGCCTCCAAACCCTTACAATGCACACTTTGCTGAAAAAGATGCTTCTCCTCCTGCTGCTGTGTTTGCAGCTCTCCTCTGGGGCCAGTTAAAGCCCAGCTGGGTAGGGAACCTACACTCTGCTGTATGCAGCGTTCTCCCTGCCACACCGATTAGCAACAGTATCAGACTCTTGATAGCTGACCTATACAACATCATTTTGCAGCCCAGCGGGCAAACAGAATTTGCAGCCATGGCAATAATGGTAGCTGGGTCATTACACAAAAAAACGACAGACTGTTAGTGTTTGCTGTGATTTTTAATAATTTTTTTTTACTGTACTGGTGTCTCTTCTTGTGTGGTACATATTCTGTCTTCCGAAAGAGGAATATTCTTCACAAGAGCAAATATCAAATCTGTATTGCAGAGTGATCACTGAAAGGTGGGGCTTTTTTTTGCACTTGGTCATCAGGTTTTGCTCAAACTGATTCTTCTACAGGCCCAGCCAAGAAACTGAAAGTAATGCTATGAGTTCTGTTACGTAAAAGCAATTGGAAATTCAAATTTTCGCTCTACACAATGAACTGCACGCAGACAACACAGCAGACGGGTGATGAATTTCTGTGGATACTTATGAATAATGAACAGTTCTCTTTTAGAAGACTCATGGCCTCTTGGTGGACATCCTACAAGAATCATCAGACACACTGTTCAGAACATTTTGCATGTGTGTGCCTAGAACTAAATGTAGATCTTGACTTAAATAATGAGACCTTCAAAATAGATTAATATGTATTTTCTGGGAGCTCTGCAAAAAAAGATTACCTTTCTGTCTTCCACCCTGCAGTTTTTTAAGTGAATGTCAGCCAAAAAGCTGTAGAATAATGGATAGTGATTCTACTCAAATATTTGATCATCAGTTGTAGCAGCATTTGATAAATGAAGAGAAAGGAAGTAAGAACAAAGAAAAGGGACCATAAGCTAAAGGTCACCGGTAGTCACATAAGAGTCTGGACTCACTTCTATATTTTGTTAAAGAAAATAAAATAAGAAAATATAAATAAGTCAGTTTAAATGAAATTTTAAGGATTACTTGGAACCTCTAAAAGTGCTAAAGAGAATTCTTAAAATCTCTGCGTTGGGGGCAGGATTATTTCAAGATATTCTGCCCAAGATTAATTTGTCTTCTCCCCTTCTCCTGTTCCTTCCTTCCTTCCTTCCTTCCTTCCTTCCTTCCATCTTTACAAATGTTCTGAGTACTTGAAACTTGCTTATAATGGAAGCATTTTCTAAAAAATAATTGATGAGTCTTGTCTTTTCATGCTGTAATTTTCTGTGGCCTGAATTTCTGGTCATACACTGTGGCTTCTTTGGGGAAGCAAATAACTAACAAATCAGGTAGCAGAGCTCACTTTACACATGGAAGAATCACTGGTCCTAGCTTTCCTTCCCCTTACCTTTCCATCTTTGATTCAAGATTGAAAAGTATCAGACCGTGAAGGAATGTTGTGATGTTCAGTTTCATATTGTTGTAATTTTTCTCTCAAGTGTGCTATAAGTTCTGTTCCTTTTTTTAAAAAAAAAAAGGAAAAAAATCTGAATCCATTCTAGTTCCATGTGAGTTCACGACAGATATAAAGAGCAAAGAAAAATGTGACTGCAGGAGATAGTTGTATCATTTTACCTGTTACAGTTTAGATGTGACATTTTTGGGCTGTTCATCCAGCAATTGAAGATATATCAGAAAAAGCGGTATTATTCCTAATCATTGCACTACTTCTGCACATATCTAGCTCAGCTGGGCTGTGTGCTTCAGTTACAACAATCCTGTGCCAAATGACTGTAAGTGCCCACAGCTTGTAGTGGGTAGTGAATGAAGGATTAAAGGCTTGTCTGCAAGAAAGTTACTGCAATTACTGAAAGTAAACTGCCTAGCACAATGATCTTCTAGCTCTCTTAAGTGTTATAATTTCCTAGAGAATTAGTGCAAAAGAAGTCATTTGTTGAAAATTTCTATTGTTCCCCGTTCATAAACTGGAGCTTGAAGAGACTGTGCCCAAGTCTATTGAAATCTTTTCAAGGGGAGAATGGGAAGAATAGGAACATTTCAAAGTTTACACAGGACATCTTTTTCCTCTTTCTTCTATGTTAGCAGTTCATGAGTTTTCTGCGGCTCTCAGTTATGTTATTAAAATAGTGGACTCTATTTGAAGAGTAAAAAAGTTGCAACAGATTGGGGATGGGCACCCTGTGAAGTCTGTGGGAGTTGTGGAACATGGACATGGGATGACTCCATCCATATTAAATCACTTTATTGACAATGAAATTGTTTTTCTCCAAAGTCCTGACTTATGATTAATATTTTGCACAAGTGATTTCAACAACGACAACAACAAGTAGTTCTATTAATTTGTTTGCTTGTCTGTTTGTACATTCCCATGGGAGTTCAGAGCATTTGTCCTGCAAGGTGCAGCTCAAAATTCACAAGAAGTAGTATGATCACTAATAGACTTCGCTTCATTTCCTCTGCTCAAGTGTATTTGCAAGAAACTTCTATTTTTGCTACAGTCTTCTCATTGTAGCTTTCTTGCCAGTCACACGTACATATGGAACAAAAGTGCCTCCTTCATGTCCCCTGAGTGGTACCATATGCTGACAAAACTGTATTAAATTCACAAGCCAGATTTCATTGGCTGTTTGCCCTCCACTTTAAAAGTGATTTGTTAATAAATACTCCTCAACTTTCAATCTGTTCCACCTCTCCCATGGTAGCTAGCAAATACAAAATTTAGCTTTCAGCCCAGAGGGCAGCCACAGGTCAACTGTTTGCAACAATTGCATCATTCCTAGGCTAATTACCAGGCAAAATTTCACAGATTGCTGCAAAAATCTCTTTTCCCAGACATAGTTTTCTTTTTTTCATTTGCTACTGCTTGCTTTCCTCCATAAACAGCCCACAATCACTCTTTGCAGAGCAGACCATGCTGCTCTTTTAGAAGCTTTCAGGCACAAGTGCCCAGAGCTAAGGAAGACTTGACATTCAAAAGGTCTTGACATTGTTCAGGGGATTTTACTCAGTGTTGGACAAGTGCAAGCAACTCAATAATGGGTCCATTGTACCCTGCCAGTTTGATGTTAGCTCTGCTTCACATTACTGCAGCCCCTCTGTCTGAGAGCATGGCTTCAAAGGTCATGGGTTCAGCACTGGTATTTAGGCTAAGGCCATCTGCGACCCCATAGAGAAAAGAAAATCATTGAAAGCACACAAATGTGCAGGCCAAAGTAAAAATAATTTAAATGAAGCTGAGTGCCAGGTTGTAACTACACATAGATTGCTTTTGCGGTGAGTACTTTTCTCAGTCATTCCTAAGTTTGGTAACACAATGCGTGGACTTGTCACATAAAGCAGACTGCAGCTAGATCATGCTTCATCCTCTCTTCCTCAGTCCTTGTGTACCTCTTACTTTCACACCAGTTTCCCTTCATTTCCTTCTGACTGCTTTCTTTGTCTCATCATCCAGCCTTTCACACTGCACCTCATGGCTGGATCATCTTCTCTGCTCATACATGCCAAATTCCTTTCCTCTGCACAACGTGTCTGAAGGTGTGGATATATTCAGCTTAAGTGCTGCTACCATCATGCTTGTCTGTCTGGTACAGTGTCCTGCACTTTGCTTACAAGTTCAGTAGGGAGATAAGCTGTGATTTCTTCCTCTTGCCTCACAAAAAGTTCTTTATACCTTATTACACAGGGTATTCACAAAATCTTTTCTCTTACTCAGCACATAATTTAAGAAGACTACTTAGATAATTGAATTTGTGATTAAGAATCCCAGAATCTGTCACTAAAACATGAAAAAGCAATGACAGTATCATACAGGCTGCCCTACAAAATAACTTCAAAAGTCTGACGCTAAAAAAGAAGTATGTTTACCTACTGTAGTGTTAGGTAGCTCTAACAGTCTGACAGGCTTAGAAAGAACCCTTTCCATCTATTACGTTTCATTTTAGGACTTCTTGATTTGTCATTTCTAAGATTAAAGACTTGTCATAGTCTTCAATCCCAGCACTGATGCTCACTAAAAAACATCAGAGATATCTTGTTAGAAACAGAGCATGGAAAAAATAACTGCTACTTGTGGCTTTGGATGAATGTTAGTTACCCCACCTTCTTTATTCACAACATTGACACTACAAAGCATGCTGTGACATCTAGAGACACCTCAGCTCAGAACAAAATTCAGTTGGATAAGAGAATACAAAGAGGAGGCAGGGTACATAAATCCAGGCTCAGAGAAATCAAAGCTTCTGCGGTTTCAATAGGACCATGACATTCAATTGCCTGTATTGCAACCTATGAGAGAAACAGAGCAAATAGGCATATTACAAGACAAACAGAAGGGAAACATTGATAGTAAGCCTTGTAGTGGATTTGCATGTGTTGCTTTAGGAAAAAAAAAATATCTGTGCCACTCATTTGTGTCTACAAGAGTTTTCTGAAGGCATTCCCCGTGTTTCTTATGTCTAACTGATAACCACATAGAGGTATGTATGGGTGGATTGGACAGGTAGAAAGGTGCAATGGTAATGCCTTACAGATGCTGCAATACGTGTTGTGTCATGGTAGATTGGCCTAAAAAGGCTTGTACCTGATGGTATTTTGGAGTCTGAGCTTAGGACCTGTTGAAGGTTTGAACTAAGAGATAAGCATTCCCAGTGTTTGTTGGTTTGATCTGAGGATTTTTGTTATTTAGCAGGCTCAGATCTTTAGCTTGGTGTTTATGCAGTTTCTGCTTTTACCGTTTCTAGCAGCTTGTGTTGGGGGATAAGAGAAAAGGCGAGATATAGCAATATGGGAAGGGCTGAAATATGCATTGATTAATCTGTCATTTTCTTGACAGAAAGACCTTGTTTTGTGATTTAGGAAACAAAAGTTAACATAGAAATTGCACAAATTCTTTTGTGGGGATTTGTTCTGCATCCTAGCATGTTCTCCAAAGGATAACACATTGTGTGTGGGCAAGCACCACTGGATTGCATCCAGTGCTTTACTCCTCCTCACCACCCACAGCTGGAGCTAGTAGGCAGGCTGTGCGGCAGGTGTTCTAGGCTGGATCTCAGTTTGAATCAAGCTGCTTTCCTTTTTAATGAATCTTGTTAGTGAAGTGTTTTATTTTATTTTATCTTTTCATGAGAAGGAACACTTGACTTGTTATGAAGCAACATGTCATTAATCCATCTGATTGCTGGAACCTGCTCAGTAAAAGAAAAATACATGGAAATAGTAAGAATAACAGCAGTATCTAGCTCGGTATACGAATGCACACATGCACATACAAAGGCCTTTATATCCCAGCTACAGAAATTGAGTCTCCATTTTTCTCAGGCTAATTTATCAGTTGTATTATGTGGGGAGTTTTATTTTCATGTTTGTGCACTACTCCAAGGTGTGACAGTCATACTGTCACCTAAGAATCACTGCAGTGATTCACTGAGGTGAAAAAAAGGCAAATAAAAAAATGTGTCTTTGAACATTTTCTGTAATTATTAGGTATATCCTGGTTGCCATACAGGCAGACTGAAGAGGTTCAGGCAAGACAAGCTATGTAGTAATTTAAAAACTCTGAAGCAACAGAAAATCTGAAAAGCAGACAAGCCCTGCCTGCCAAAGAACCCCTTCTTCTGGTCCTTCTAAAGTTTAAGCTAACTATATTTTGTTTAATTAATTAATAAAAGTAATTTAACTTAATTAGTTTTTAACCTAAATATTGATTCCAGAATTTTTAAGTCAATTTGAGGGTAATTTTAACCTGATTCATGTCTACATTTGTACAAATATTGGCTGTACAATGCTGTTGTGGAAAACTAGTGTAACCATTACAGAAGTGTCTCTACATGAGCTTATTACAAATGGAGGTTTGGGAATATTTTTGTGAAATAGTGCAGGTTTTGGGGGGAAAGCTTTTTGTCTTTTATTAGGCAAAAATCCCATTTGATTTTGTAGGAATTTTAACCAAGAAAAGAATAGTGGAGATCACAGGATTTTATGGCCTTTTTTAAAGGCAAAAGCATTTTCATCAGCGACAATGATGCTCATCAGCTTTGGGCTCTTTTTTTTCTTTTATTTTTAGTTGACGTGGATAGAAATACTTGAGTGAGGTTCTCCTGTAGATTGGTCTATTCACAGAGATAAATGAAAAGAGAAAAAAAAGAACAAGAAACCTAATTCATTTCTGTGTTTTTCTAAATCTGCGGTATTATATTGTGTTGTCATTTATATTATTGTAAAACTAGTATGTCAACCAAACAAAACCACCCAAAAATCCAGACCCAAACACTTCTAGTATTCAAATACTAGAATGAAACAGGCCCCTGTAAAAAAATTAATTCTCTCAACTGCAGATAGTCCGTTCCACCAAAGGTAGAAATCTTTTCATCCACTTCAGTATTGCTTCTCTTAGCATGAAGATCCTTATCATCTATAGGACAAATTATCCAAAAGCTAATTGAACTTATCCATGAATTTCCATTGCTAGTGTTCTTGAAAATACCGTAGACCCAGTGCTGAGAGAGTTTCCTAAGTCAGGCAAGAAGTTGTGCTAAGCACATTACCCCACTCACTTAAGTTCCTAGTCAACTCATTCTCTTCTGCCTTTTTTGAAATAAAACCATTTTAGCCTGTGTGCCAAATGCTATGCTGGCTAGCATGTGTAGCCGTGCTTTTTCTGTCTGGCAATCAAAATCAGTCCTGATAAGCTGAGATCTTCCCTACAATCCCTTATCTCCAAAGAAACTGGATATTTTTTCCCATCAGCAATAAATGCGTGCAGTGCTGCTCAGCAACATGAAAGCAAACTTACATGAATGCTATGACGCATGCACTATATTTTCATGAAATTAAGATCACAAGGTAGTTTATCACTAGTTCCAGCTAAAGCAACTGCTTTTCTTTTCTGTAACCTTTGATATGCAAATAAACATTTCAGGCGCTAGAAATCTGCCTTATTATAAAAAAATGACCTATACCTATTCATCCTGGTTTATGCTCAGTTTTAGTTACCTTTATAGATAAACTTTGCATGTAATTTGGAAGCGGAACTACTTCTGAAGTACGTGATTATAAATGTTGAACTCAACAAAATGTTGTGTGAGCTTTTGGAGACAGCAAATACTCTTGCATTGTCGAAATGCATGGTGTGTTAGCTGTCTGCACTATACTTTCTTTGTTTAAAGCACCTTTCCATAACTATTGTATAGATGTATATTGCAGATGCTTACATCCAAAGGCATTGCACAATTATTGAAGTCTGTATGTATTTCCTAAGTATTTCAACGTTCAATCAGTGACAAGCAAACAGTGAAGCTTGGTTTTCTCAGAGGTGTCAGTATCACACGAAATATTCTCTCCAGTCCATTGGGTATCCATCCTCTGAGTTTAAGAACTAAGATATTATAATAATAAAGAAAAGAAGCATTGGATTGTGGCGTGGCAGTATTCCAAGTAGTTATGATAAACCAGCATTGTTCACTGCTTGGGAAGTTAAGCAGAATTATGCATTGTTCTAAAGCAGCTGGGGAGTGGTTCCCCAGGCTGTTTCTTACAACGGCATTTTAAAGAGTTATAATGCAGTCTAGTATCACTTTTAATTAAATTACCCTAAAAGGCAAAAGGCACGTACTTGCTAATTTTCAGAGCTGCAGTTGAAAAGTAAACATTGCCAAGGTGAGGGCAAAATGGCAGCTTTTTGGGAACAGTTTTTTTGTGAGGGACAAATCTTTTGTCTGAATATTTTTTCATTATAAACTAGACATAATATGCTTTTGAATTACCTACTTTAACTGATTTATTGCAACTGTGTATGTGTTTGAAAATTGTTGTGCACTATCTTTGTTTCTCATTGTGGACAGTGAATGGTGAAGACTTTGGTGAAATGCCACCACATGGAAAAGAAATAATGCTTTATCTCTGAGAAGTTTTGGGCTAAAAGCTCGTGTGTGTTTCCAGCATGCTTCTGGGTACAATGCAGTTTGAAGGATAAACATGACTATTCATTTGTATTTTTTTGGGATCAGACTGTGGGCTCTGGCTTTCCAGATGATAGGGGCACAGCCCTGCTGAGCCAGATCCCATCAGGAACCTCCAATAAGGCACTTAGTCATAGCATATTGTGGAAGGTCAGAGGAATACAGATGAATTCTGGACATTTTAGTATACGCAAAGTATGTATGTACATTGCATACATGCTGTTTAAGAAGTGACTTTTGGAAACGGAAGCATCAGTGGAAATAAACTGAGTCACATTTTCCTCATACTTCAGATGTATCAGCATGCAAACCAGTTGCTACAGAGACTTTTTACTTGAAATGAAGGAATGAAAAAAAAGCAACATAAAAATTGAAAGCTGTTGAGCTCTTTCTAGGTAGCAAGAGCTCAGTGACAGTCCACTGAATCTCCCAAAATATGTGAGAAAGCCACTAACTTTCCTACACATTGTGGAGCTTTCATCATTCTGCTTGCATTTAGAACACATACTGCGGCTGTAACTTGTAGTAGTTAGAATTACTCATCTGATGAAGTGTAGTCGGGGAAGAAGGAACAAGTAGACCACAGAACTTCAGTCATAATTTTGGCCAATAGGGACGCTGATTATGTTTTTGTGGGTAGAAAATTAAGATATTTTCAAACTTTTACCTGAAAAAGAGATAAAGATCTGCAGTGCCTTTCGAAAAATGATGACCATAGGATGGAATTTCCTGCATTTTTAGCATCTGAATCCCCTTCTTAGTTAGCATTATTGGAAAGATACAGACACTTGAACTCTTCATGCTTTGTGTAAGTCTGCCTTTGCAGACTTTCGGGACTAATCTGAAGTCTTTCCACACTGATACAGAATATCCCCATAGTAGTCTCAGTAGGACTTAGAAAAAGGCGTGCCTTATATTGTTTGCATAAGTTAGGTATTATTGTTCTCTTTAACATCCAATGTACATTAGTGAATGTTAATGTTCTGCTGGTCGTGGCTTTATTTCTACTTTAAAGATATATTCAGGATACATTTTCCATTTTTACACAAAAAGGAAGCTGATCCATTTTCATATTTAAATGTATAATATTCTTACATATTAGGTTACATTTTGGGGATCCTTTTTTTTCTACCTCCCTTCTTCCTCTCTTTTTGCAAGCTTTTACTGAGTGCTCATCAGTTTCTAACTTGATAATTACACCTTGAATTATTCCCACTTCAGCTTTCAGCTACAGAAGAAATTAACAGGATCAACATTGCAAAGCTGTCTTCCATTCTTCTCTCTTTTGTGTATAGCATTGTTGTAACTCTAAGTATCTGTATTTGCTCCACTGAAAATCCTCCAGTGTGATAAGAATTTCATGTGTATGGAAGTGAAGAAAATTTTTGTCAAAGAGGGAGGGAGAAATAATATCTAGACTTGTTCTCTAATTATATCTGTTGCAGTGAATCACTTAGTTTTGATTTCTACCTTCTGAACTACATATTTATGAACTGACATACAAAAGCATAAGGCTCATTTATACAACACTTATGTTTTTCCTTAATAATAGGAAAAGCATTATTATTGACTTGATGATTTTTGCTTTCAAGGGCTTTTATTTCTTTCGTTGCTTAGTTGCCATTCATTGGTTTCCTGCTGGTCCCTGATGTGACAAAATTAGAAGCTAAAATGATAATTGGAGACCAATTTGGTATCCAAAGCTGACCAATAGCAATCCTTCTGCTAACACATGGATATTATGGGTTGAATGTTTCATATCATAGGTCTGAAAAGTAGAGGTTAATTTTCCTTAGTTTTCACTGTATCAGAGTGTCATGGCCTGAGATAACATACTGTAGTAAGTGATAATACAGCTGTTTGGGTTGTCTGTGTGTATCTGCTTTCATCCTGGTATTGGCTCTTGGAAACAAGGGGAAGATCTGCATGCAGTAATCAACCCACAGATGAAGGTCAGAACTAGTGCTTTCCAGCCACAAAGAAGGCAAGTGTTATGCAGAGATGTGTTGGAAGGGTGTTTGTGGTGGAGGCAGGGAATGTCTTGGAGCCATTGTTCAAGGCATAGGTTGTTGACAGAACAATGCCTCTCACAGAGTAAGTGTCTTATTCAAGAAGATGAACTGAAGTTGGGACAAATAAAATGGAAAAGGAAAAATGCTTGGATCACTGAAAGACTGAAGAGGTGTCTTACAGGACTGGGTTGGCTTAGCCTAGTAGAATAAAGTCTAAGAAGGATCTGGTTACTTTTCATAATCAGGAAGGAAAGTGCAAGCCATGAAAGAAAAAATTAATCAAACACAGTGTAGATCGACTAAGTGGCATAATTTGACTGTGAATCACAGTTTAGGCTTAAAATCAGATTACCATCCAGTGTAGGAAATAGAGTACTGGAGGTCTGGGATTGAATGTGCCTCTCTGCACAAACGCCCACAACTTGGGCAACAAACAGGAGGAGTTGAAAGCTGCCATGCTGCTAGGAAGATATTACCTGACTGCCACTGCTCAAACTTGGTGGGATAAATCCCATGGCTGAAATATGGCTATCAATGGGTACAGACTGTTCAGAAAGGGTAGGCCAGGAAGGAGGGGTGGAGGCATTGCCCTCTGTAACAGGAAATGGACAGATTGTAAAGAGCCATCCCTGATAAATAGCCACAAAAAGGCTGAAAACTTATGGGTGACAATAAGAAACTGAAGCAACAAAGGGAACCTTGTGGTTAGTGTCTACTACAGGCAACATGATCAAGGAGAGCCTACCTACGAAGTCTTCCTCCTTCAGCTACAGGAGGCTTCACGTTCACAAGCCGTCATTGTACTCGGGGACTTCAACCACCCTGACATATTCTGGAAAAATAGCACAGCAAGCTGTAGGCCATCCAGGATACTCCTGGGGTGCATTGGAGATAATTTCTTAACCCAGGTAATAGACACCCCTACCCAAGGGGGTGCAATACTGAACCTGGTGATCACCAACGCAAGTGGCCTCATCAGTGACATCAAGATTGAAGGCAGCCTGGGCTGCAGTGATCAAACATTGGTGGAGTTCAAGGTTCTGAGGGATATGGGACAGAGAAGGGTTATAGACAGGACCCTAAATTTTAGGAAAACAGAATTCCAGCTCTTCAAGGAATTAATCAATAGGACCTCCTGAGAAACAGGCCCCAGGGATGAGGGAGAAGAACAGAGGTGGCAGATATGTAAGGATGGTTTCCAGAAAGCACAAGAGCACTAAGTCCCCAGATGTGGGAAATCATGCAGGGAAGGGAAGAGACCAGCATGGCTGAGCTGAGACCTGCTGCTCAAACTGAAGAGCAAGAGGGAACTGCACAGGCAGAGCAGGCAGAGAGAGGAAAACTGGGAAAGGTATAGGGACACTGCCTGGTTGTGTAGGAACAGGGTCAGGAAGGCCAAGGAGAAGCTGGAGCTGAAGTTGGCAAGAGAAGCAAACAATAAAAAGAAGGGCTTTTATATATATGTAAACCAGTAAAGGAAGGTTAAAGAAAGAATACCCTGACTGATGAATGAAAATGGTGACCTCTTATCAACAGATGAGGAGAAGGCTGAAGTACTCAACAGGTTTTTTGCCTCAGTCTTCACTGACAACCACTCTCCTCATTCCTCCTGTGTCAATGGCAAACAAGACAAGGACCAGGGGGGTAAAGCCCCTCCCACTGGCAGTCAGATAAAGTCCCTGGTGACTAGAAGAAGGGCAACATTGTGCCCATTTTTAATAAGGGTAGAAAAGATGATCCTGGTCACTACCAACCTGTCATCCTCACCTCTGTGCCTGGGAAGATCATGGAACAGATCTTCCTAGAAGCTATCCTAAAGCACATGGAGGATGGGGAGGTGATTAATGGCAGCCAGCATGGCTTCATCATGGGCAAGTCCTGCCTGACCAACTTAGTGGCTTTCTATGATGGGGTAACTACATCAGTAGACATGGGAAAAGCAATAGATGTGATCTATCTGGACTTCTGTAAAGCCTTTGACACTGTCTCCCACAACATCCTTCTCTCTAAATTAGAGAAATATGGATTTGATGGGTGGACTGCTTGGTGAATAAAAAATTGATTGAATGGTCACGTTCAGAGAGTAGTGGTAAACAGCTCAATGTCCAGATGGAGATCTGTGACAAGTGGTGCCCCTCAGGGGTCTGTACATGGAACAGTGCTGTTTAATATTTTCACTGATGATATAAACAGTGAGATCGAGAGCACCCTCAGCAAGTTCCCAGATCACACCAAGCTGGGTGGTACCATTGTCACACCAGAAGGACGAGATGTCATCCAGAGGGGACCTGGATGAGCTGCAGAATTGTACCTGTGTGAATTTCATGAGTTTCAATAAGGTCATGTGCAAGGTCCTACACCGGGGTCAGGACAATCCATAGTTTCAATACAGGCTGGGGGACAATGCCAGTGACAGCAGACCTGCAGAGAAGGACTTGGAGGTGCTCATTGATGAGAAGCTTCACATGAGCCAGGAATGTGCACTTGCAGCCCGGAAGGCCAACTATATCCTGGGCTGCATCAAAAGAAGCGTGGTCAACACATTGAGGGAGGAGATTCCACCCCTCTATTCTACTCTCATGAGACCCCACCTAGAATATTGGGACTTTTTACAAGTGCTTGTAGTGATAGGATGAGGGGAATGGCTTTAAATCAGAAGGGGTAAGATTTATAGTAGACATTAGGAAGAAATTCTTCACCATGAGAGTGGTGAGGCACTGGCCCAAGTTGCCCAGGGAAGTTGTGGCTGCCCCATCCCTGGAGGTGTCCAAGTCCTGGATTGGGCCCTTGAGCAGCCTGGGCTGGTGGAAGGTGCCCCTGCCCATTGCAGGGGGTTAGAAACTGAATGATCTTTAAGGCCCCTTCCAACCTAACCCTAAGATTCTATGATTCTATGAATGCATGTATGCGGGATCTCAGTAAGTGTTATGAAAGGGATTATATGACCTGGCTGACTGCAGTGGAGGGGAGACTGGCCTCAGGAATGGGCAGTGTGGGTCCTCAGTTTACCAAACACTTAGTAACTGTAATTGCCATGAACGAATCGTTGCATTCACTTAAGCTGCAGCTAAGCTCTCCTCTGTTTTGCACTGTTGCGAAAAGCAGAAACAGGGAAAGCACGTCTGGCTGGATTCTCTCAAAAATTCTCAATAATAACAGTAACAAAAACCAAAGAAGCCTGCACATATTTCTCTAAATCAGTATATAACTCTCCAGTTTGTGTATGTTTAAACACAGACACATTTAAGTTATTAAGCAACTAGGTGGGTCCACATTAAGTTGCTGTGACTTTTATCATGTTTGCGTGTTTTTTTTTCCACCAAAATGTCCATATTTTCTACTTTAATTGTTTTGATTTTGATGTTCACTTGTGGCTATAACAATAATAAAATAATATTTTCATTTCTCTGTTAAATAATTCTTTCTCTGCCTCTTGAAGTATGGCTACAGAATGCAAAGAGGCAAATCCCTGACTCACTAGCAGAATTTAATATAAGACTGTAAAGCTTTGCAGTAATGGAAACCCAACACCGCAAAAAATATACAGTTAGATAGTCCATTGCATTGGGTGACTGAAAAACAAAATAAACTGAAGTAATTTTTTTTTTAGGTTTTTGTTGGCCTTGTTTATTTTTCATGCATAAAGAGCTTACCACAGTCATTCATGCTTTTGACACCTTCAGACTTGTTAATGCAATCTTGTGGTTACTTAGTAAAACCACTGTGAAATTTCATCTAGTGTTGAATGCATTTATATATTTCACCTGTGGAGAATATTTAACTGATATTTCAGGAGTTGTGCTGGCTTACAAATTTTTTGCTTGCATTTATTTATTTGTTCCTTTTCATGGATAATTTTGAATTGTAGTTTTCATCCTTAAAAATGACTGTTTGATTTACCTGTAATTTTCTGGGGAAACAACCCTCCAGAAGTCTCCAATCCTTTTGTCTCCCTCTGTAGCCTGAAATCTCCAGTCAAAGACTCTTTTTGAAGGTTCTCATGGTCTTCCTCTCCCTCCCTTCTCTCTCTCTCTCTCTTGGCTGCCTCTGACATCACCTACCAACAGATATAAAATCCCTTAAAAGATTTTCAGCAGTCTCAAAACTTAAGATGAACTTCCAAAGTGCTCTACCAGACAGCAGTAAATTATGTTGCTAAAGGAATATATGTAGGGAGATTGGGTCAGGATTATACTAACCTGTTAGGTGAATGACAACAGAAGTCGCTGTTGCTTTTTTATTACCTAGTTATACAGAGCCTTGTATTTTGAAGTGTGCTGTCTTCTAAGGCTCATATGCAGTCATAGGAGTATGTTTCCTGTGACAGTCACTTAAATTCTCTCAATCTTAATTTTCCCACCTATAAAATGCAGCTAATAACACACCTTGGAGTTTTCCAGGACCCATTAGGATAGCTGCAGGGATTTTTGTGTTAGCATAACATTGGAAGTCAATGTTGTCCAGTAGAGGAACCTAAGACACAAGAAGGGTAGATAATTCACTGTGCAGTGAGGATGAGGAGATGGATCAGAAGCTGACTTGAAAAGTGTAAGTTTTGGAAAGCCAGATAGAGAAGGAGGGAGGAAAGGAAGATCTTTCCCTCGATTGCCTTCTGCATATCCCTCTGAAAACTCACTTCAGCAGCTGTCTGATGGTCCCTGAGTGGTATGGGGTGAAGGCAATGATCTCCTGCTACTCTTTCCATGTAGCAATGTTGATTTCTGTTTATCGAAGCATTTTACTTAGGGCATAAATGACATGATCAGAGAGCACCTAAACTCAAGTGGTTTTGAGGACTGACAGTTATTAATGCTGAGAAACTGTCAAATTTTCAAGCAGAAATTCCTGCTTATGTCTTCAGTTCTGCTGCATGCTTCAAATTTGGGTCCTGGTTCTTAGCCCTTGTTGAGATGATGGTGCTATTTGCATTTCTTCTCAGTTCTTGACTCATTGTTTCTGGAATGGAACAATCATTTTGCTTTGTAGACCTAGGTTGCCCTACAAAAGCTGACTTTTTTATGGAAGCAAGGCTTCTGTTCTTGCATCATCTGTACGCACACTAGGATATTCTAACCTATAGTCCAATTCCAATTAAGTCTGATGTGGGCAGAATGTAGGAATAGCATTCCTAAAAATTGTATAAAATAGGTGTGCGACCACTGGAAAACGTGCTTTTGGCAAATAAGGAAGAGGAAACAGGAAGGGTTGGATTCTTACCAGACATCCAAGAATCCAGTAACTCAGGAAGAAGCCTATAAGGAATCTACAGCTGCAAGGAAAAGTTCATGTGGCTCTTTAATCTACCAAACAACCAAATTCAATTAGCCACAAGCCATAAATATAAAGGAAATGAGGCTCATTAGTCTTCTTGTCTAGGGAACTACTTGTTTTTCAGGGATTAGGACTACAAGGACTAATCCATTGCAGAAGTGGGTGTGGAATTTAAGCTCCTGCCCCCCTTGGCTGTTTTTAGATCCTCTTTAAGGCAGAAGTACCTGGAAACTACAGACCAAGCAGACCTGCATGATGAGATCAAAAGTTCAGCCTTCATAGAAAATGCAGTTGTAACATAGACCTACAGACAATGTTGTGAGATAGCTATCAATGGTTTCACTGAAATCTTCATCCTCGTCTAAGAGAATCAAAGGCTACAGCCATGAGCTTTTAGGAATTTCATGTGGACATCACTTAAGGCACATAGTTAATGCCTAAATTAGAATATGTTGATTATCTGTTTCCAATACAATTTTGGTCTGAGTATTGGTTAAAGACCCATCTTTGGATGCTTCTGGCAGCTAAAGGCATAATTTTTGTCATACACAACTTGCATAATGCAAAATGTGGCATAAAATCCTCATTTCCGACTGGTTAAAAAATACCCCTCTGAATTTTAAGGCATTGTCAGGCTGTATACCCCATGTGTAGAATATATTGCCTTAAAAGAATGTTACGTTTATCTTTAGGCAAATTTGCTGAGAAATTCTGGAAAACATCCCTGTGTCCCTAATATTATCCAATAACAGTACAGTCTAATTATTCTTTGATGAAATCTCACTTTACAATGTCTTCTTAATTGTTTTAAAATTGGTTTGCTTATTTTTGAAATTCTCACCAATGAAGAGAGTTAGCGTCCACCCCAGACCTTGCTCCACTAAATTGCTTAAGCATGTGATGAAGTGCTTTTCTTCATTGGGCTTTTAATGCTTAAATATATAAACACAAGTCTGTTTCCAGAGGCGAATAAAATGTAATGCTGTGGCAGGTGATGAGCTTGTATCTACAACTCTAAGATGAATATAATACTGTTTAATTAATACTTAAGTCTGAAAGCATTTGGAATGATCAGAACACTAATGAAATGATAATTTCATGCAAAATGTCTGACCATTATTTTTCCTGAAAGAGGCCGCAGTATTGGCCACATATCTTTACGGGGCTCTTTAAGAATGAATTATTGGCAACTCTGTTAATGTTTGAATTATGTTCCTCTGATCCCAAGTGAAAAAAAGCTGAAAGAATGATTACAATTAGCCATCACTTTCCATAGCAAAATGCAATGTAACTTATATTGAAGCATCTAACATGCAGAGCCCCTTTCTAATGCACTTTACATACCAATTTCATTAGCAAGTGGAATAGGGCAACTGTGCTAAATGAGTAAGGATTTATCCTTTCAATCTTTTCTCTAGCTGATATTTTGCAACCTCAGTGCAACACTTTAACCTCATGATTCAACTGTAATGATGTTGTGCATTCCTCAGAGATATATTTAATCTTTTTACTTAGATAAGTTCTTGGCTTAACATTACAGTATCAGACAAGCTGAACAGAAGGAGAATGCATTTAACCTAAATGGCCTATCAGAAGGAGTGTCTCTTTGCCCTAATATTAACCAAGATTGTTAGCACTTATTAATCACTTGTCTGAGAACACTGCTAGGTAGCAGAGATATAAAATATACCCATACAGAGCAACATAAGTCTAATCCCACTGTCTAGTGAAGACAGTGATATTTCAGCTAGAAAAGGATTAGCCTATCAAGTAAAGTCACCTTTTTTAATAATTTGGGGGGAGCTTTAACTGCATCCATGTAATGACATTACAGAAGATAACAGAGCAATGCAACACAGAGAGGGTCTTACATGTTCAGACCTTAACTGCTTATTTGGCCTTTATCAATATCTGAACAAGTGGTTTGATTTTCAGAATACCAAATGTTCCCAGTTTCCTGCACAAGGGGCACCATTCAAGGCTATTTGCATTGCTGCGATTTTCTTGTGGTGTAATGGCTCTTAAGAATATGCAAATTAATCTAAAGGCCCTGATAGCCTGACTTAATCCTGTCCCTAAAAATGGCCAGGAACAGAGCAGTGTATGAACAAAGCAGTCACAAAATTACGCTTTTTCCAGAACAGCCTCCTATCTGTTACATATTGTGATCCAACAAGCCCCTGCTTATACATCCAGGGAATAAGTGTCGATGACAGAATGAGTGTCGTCTAGGCTTCAGAGTCCTTTACTTTTAATCTGGATAACTTCCACACACGGGGCCTTTTTTTTATTATTTTTTTTTTTTAATTTCAGAAACTTGGTATTTCAGAGTCTGCATCAAAGTGCACTCATTAGAGTATGCATTGAAACAAAAGGGCTGAACACTCCAAATGCCTCTTATGGTAATCAGAATTGATAGTGTGCTGGAAAATTACCCCTCCTCCTCTTGGAAACTGCTTAGGAAAAAAAAAAAATTTGTTCTTATTATTGGCTGAGTCTTATTTTCCTTAAAAGTAGATTTTTGGAAGGAGATGCTGCTGTGCTTTTTGTACAAGCTAATACTAAATGTAATAATAATAATAAAAAAAATTCATTGGCATAAAAGTGTTTTGGCAGTGAAGAAAATCAGTCTCAAAAGTAGAAATATCATCAACGGAAAGAATTTACATGTTTAGTGCTGTGTTTAATTACAGATTAAGGAGATTAAATTAGTCATTTGGTGCAACAAAAAAGGGGGAGAGGATGCTTCATGGGGTGGAAAAAATACAGCAGTTTAATAAAATAGTAAGTATCATCAGTATTTTGTTATGATTGAAAGCATTTATTCCATTGAACACAGTTACAGTTTTGCCATTGAGTTTACAGGCATGAAATGCAACTCCTTCTTGTTTAAAATGAAGGTTGAAAGAGGGTAGGTGGGAAGAAAAAGCACCAAAAAAGCAAGCGCCTGAATCTGTAGGCATTTTTTTCCTATTCATGGTTTCCATCAAAGGAAGGCTCTTTGAGAACCTTTTCTGAAAGATAATTGCAAAAAGACAGAGAATTAGGCAGAATGGTTGCAGTGAATTTGCTGCTACTTGGAAACTAGGAGTAAGAAGGAACACACAACTCTGTCACTGAATTGTGTTTGATCTTTTAGTTCCAGCTGCTATTCTCCTTCTCTTGCTTCCTGCATTCACATATGAAGTATTCACCTTGTAGGAAGTTGTACGTAGCATGTTGTCTGTGGGAATACTATGTACATATGAAGGAGTTTGGGGAGATTGGATCAAGATTTTGGAGTTTTTAAAAAAGAAAAAATATCTTACATACTCCTTAATAAAGGTCTGTAGGAGTAGTTTGCTGAGACCTCAGTTCTTCTGAGCAGTGAATTTTTCAGGATAGGTGGAACTTAAAAACTACCTTTCCGACACATATCCTTCTGACATATATCCTTCTGACATCCATCCTTCTTCCCTTACATCCTTTACATTTTCTCCATCTATAGCTCTCTGTTCTTTCCTCCCTCATTTTCCTTCCTTTTCCCTTGCTGTAAATTCTGTTCCCCGTTAACTTGTCATCGTAGGACTAGAATAATGGTAGTTTTTCTCCTAGGAGAAAGCCTTCAATAGAAATCAATATTATTCCAGCAGAGAGGAGCCCATAGCAATGTGGTATTCCACCGCTAATTGAATAGAGTGCAATAAGGGAATCCAGATAGCCATATGTGAACAAACTGGCTCACATGCTTGCATGCCTGATTCAAACTGGGTCATTTGCAGAGGTAAAACAGTAGGAACTATTTCTCCAAGTCTGCATTGATTCTCAGCCCTTCTGAGACTCACATCAGAACTACAGATATATCAATACTTATATTAATATATTTATAAGGGATTGCTAGCTGTTCCTTAAAGTATTCTTAGTGCAAAGGTCAAAAGTGAATGGCAGTACAAATCCAGAGATAGTTTACTTAACCTACATAGTTACTACCCTATAAGTAGGACTATAAAATTTAACAATTTCAGCTTTCCTATTTCACGGCTTTTATTCACATTATTTTTACTGACCATCTACATGGAGTGCATTTTGGGAATGGCTGCATATTGGGAATACATGTCCCTGGACTAGATGCACAGCAAAGCGCAAGTCTAGGTGGCTCTATTGGTATCAAAAAAGTAATGTAGATTTATCCCAGCCTGAGGGTCTGGCCTCTGATGAGTCAAGGAGAATATAAAAGCTAGCTTGTGTCTGAAAATAGGAGCAAGCAATTTAAAAACTAAAGATACTCTAACTAAATCCTGGAACTATGCCCAAAATAATAATTTCCATGCTGTGTTTGAACTTATACATTCATAAGTTACTTTGTATTACTAAAAGCTTTACTTAGATTCATTGCTGTGTGAACTGCTTCCTATAATACATACTACAAGTGACATAGATCACAATCACATCAAAGTAGATTAAACTTCATAGAGGATAAACAAGAGGATATTTTCCACTTATGTATTTTCTTTTATCCAGGGAGTTCAAACAGCCTGTATTCATTAGGTCTAAACACCGCTCTTTATGGACAGGTAAGTACAAGTACCAAACTCACTTTACACACAGATAAACTAAAAGGTAAAATAAAATAGGGACAGCAAAATGCAATATCAGAATGACAAGAGGCACCCCAGTTGCCCAAACCATTAGCTTTCATTAACCATTATGATCTGTCCTGTGGTCCAGCTCTGATTATTACCCTTGAGGTACAAAAGGTTTCTCCTGACATGTAACTGACACTGTTTAGGCCCTCCTGCACCGAATGCTGTGGGCGAAGTATTTCATTCAAAAGTGAAGGGCTGGTTTGAGGGTAGGTTGGTTGTCATATTGTCCTCGCATTGTTTTGCACATGGGGCAGTCAAATATCAAACAAATAAAAGCACATGCTGAACCACTGCTTAAAGAGTTATCTTTGGCAGAAAGAAGAACACTACAATATTGCACTAGATCATTACCATGGCTCTAAACGGGAACCTTTGGACCAAAGGTTCTTTTGGACCTGTGTACCTATAAACCTCACCAGGGCATGACTTTGGGAATGGTTTGTTGTGCATGACTGAGTTAGAATATCTTGCATTCCACATATGCTTTTTGGGGAGGAAACCAAGAGGAACAGCTAAATTCCATTGTTTCAATTGGTACAGGATCATGTCTTTTCTGAGCAACACCTGACCTCACAAACTGAAAATAATGGATGGATGTGAGAGGAGAAGGAAGATTTTATACTAATTTATAGCAGTCAGAACAGCAGGCTCCCTAAGCCTATCAGAGGAGAAGGGTTACTGTGGTAAAAACAGTCAGAGAAAGCATTAGTGTTAAATGTTTAGGTCAGTTTCTCTAAAGAAGCTCAGCAAGATACTTCTTACCTAAACTCTGTAACTGGAGGGACTCAAAAGACTAGGAAGAGGTCACTGAGCCTTTTACTTCAAGGTCAATGATTGCATCTGGCTTCAAGGTAAATACTAAATGCAGTTACCTCTGACAGCTGCTGGTAGTTCTTTGTTAAATAATCTAGAGTAGGTGTCAACTTTCTGATGAATAAAATCTAGGTAAACAGATGTTTAATGTTGTTACCCCATCTGCATGAATAGAATAGAATAGAACAGAACAGAACAGAACAGAACAGAATAGTTTACATTAGAAAAGACCTTTAAGGTCATCGAGTCCACTAACACTGCCAGGTTCACCACTAAACCCTGTCTCTAATTGCCACATCTATAAGACTTTTGAATACTGCCAGAGATGGTGACTCAACCACTTCCTTGGGTAGCTTGATAGCCCTTTCAGTGAAGAAATTTTTCCTAGGATCCAGTCTAAACTTCCCTGATGCAACTTGAGACTGTTTCGTCTGTTTGCTTCTCATATTCAGGAAGTCAAAGTTGAACTTTGTGGCTGAATGCTCATCTCATATCATGGAGAGAAGTTGCCCCATCACTGCAAATATCCAGCATCTTTGGGCTTCCAGGGAAGACTTGTATTTTAGGATGCTTTGCCTTATTGTGGAATTCTTTCCTAAAAGTTTGTTTGTTGCAGGGGAAAGCAGACTGGTCTCTTCAGTGGGTGACAATTTTTTACAGCATCTTTTTAAATGAGAGTAGGTGAAAATCAGAAAATAGGGAGACTCACTTTAAATTTGCTGGAAAGAAGGATCTTTCTATCTCAGGCTTTCCTGAGTAACTTTCAAATAAAAGGCTGAGGTTTGCTGGTAGCAATCTTTCTATATCTAAATTTTCCATATGGGGAATCTCTCAAACAATTAAGTTATGGTTATTGAACAGAGGTTTATTTATCTTTCATTTAAATTGATGGTATCAAAGGATAATGAAATTTTGAAACATGTGGTGTCTGCCCCAGCAAGTTCTGCAAAACAAAAGTAGAATAAAATGTGAAGTAATTTCTATTTCTGTCTATAATTGTATAAATAGGGAGTGATCACACCTTTATGTCAGTGCGGTTTCATCACCATAGAATCAAGCAGAGGTAAAATTACTTCCAAAGAACCAATTTTTTTCTCTCCTGCTTGCTTACATTCAAGCCAACAAGGAAGTCATTGCTTTATCTCTGAATTGATACTACCATGAATGAAAACAGAATCAGAGCTATAGTCTGTATCCATTTGCATTGGTACCCATGCAGTAAGGTTAGTTGGAATTTTTCTTCAGAACTGAACTTGTCCAGAATTTAAGATGTCATAAATCAGTGTACCTCTGTACTGTGTCTCCAGCTAAGTATTTGCTCCGTACAGTTTAAATTATCCAGGATAGGATGCCTAAAATATTTGATAAAGGGAGTAGAAAGCTGTTGAGAAATGGAAAAAAAATCATGCGTACAAATGACTGAAAACCCGATATAGCTTAAAGAGAGTTGATGACTAGTTCATATGTAAATCTATGTAGTTGTAAAATATCAGGAAAACTTAATGTACTCTCCCTTCTTTTAGGAATTCAGTTTCAAAGTACTGTCATGACTTTCACTCAGTGTAAATGCCTTTCTCCACTAAAGCTGCATGTATTGTATTAAACAATATTCAAATTAGATGCAAGAGTTGAAATAATCTTGTGAAGTAATGGTTATTTTATCCACATTTTATCTCCTAGCTGTAAATTTTATATATTAGATAACTCCCAATAGATCTTTGTATAAGAGACCTCAATAAATCTCAAACCATTCAATACAGAGGAAATTTATTTGTTATTTGTGTCATGTTTTATTAGTGCCCTGCAGTTCAATCCTGACACTGGAGAGATCAGTCCCTTTGCCAACAAGTAAGAAAAAAAGATCTTTGCATCTTTAATTTATGGTAACAATATATTTATTACTTTTATACTATGCATCTTAATTCATAGATTCAGGTATTCCAGCATATTTGTCTGAACATACCTCTCCCAAATTCTGTGATATATTTATATCTTATGCCACTGATACAGCTTTCATAAATCAACAGTGCTTAAGTGGAGTATGCATGGAAAAAAGAGCACGTAAAAGATTTTATTTTCCCACACTGGAAGTAAAAGCCACACAATAATGAGATGGATGGATAAATAGATAGAAATTCCCTTTACTTTTCAGTCTCTGGATATCGCATCTATGTGGTGCATTGTGCCAAATACTACTACTGTTTCTGCTGCTGTTATGTCTTAAAATTGCTTTGTAATTCATGAGCTATGCAGTCATCTCTAGCACTTGGAATAAAAGGGTAGATTCAGTCTCTTGATATATATAATGGATATAAGAGTATTCATTTTCTTATTCTTGTTCTATAATGGTTGAATAATGAAAAGAAATCTTACTTCTATCTTGTGAAAAGAACCAACCCTATATTTCATCATTATAATAAACAGAAAGCTACAGAGTAGGACTGGGAGGACATAGATGTAAAATTCATTTCTAAGTTTGAAAAGCGTATGGGGGGGAGAACCTAACAGCGCTTACAGCCTTTTTAACCAATAGGGTGGTGATATGTAAGTAAATTTGTATTAAAAATGGGAGAACAACTAAAACCAGGTTAGCAATTAGTCCTACATACCCTTCTAGCTCCTTCTCTCACTCCTGGAGCCCTAAGGCAAATTCCCCCACTTTGCTTGCCTGAATTCCAAGCTGCAAAATTCTCCTACACAGGGATACCATTCTCATCACGTGAGTATGTGTTGCAAATTTCATGCAATATTCTGCCAAGGAACTGCTATCATCATAACGAGACTTTCAGGTTCCTTCTAAACTGTATGATCTGCTGGTTTTTTACCTTCCCCACTGCTCCCCATAAAGGAAAACCATAGTCTGAATGCATGATTAGCAGTCACTAACACAGGTCTAACGCAACTTGAGATCAGGCTTTCTCCTTGTCCTTGGGCAAGATCCCTCATATCACAGTAAGATGGATAGTCCTGAGCTCAAAATTTAGCAGCATGTGCTTCCTTTCCAGAGAGGAAATCCTGATGAATGTCTCATGTTGTTACCAGGTTAACTAGGTTATGTGGTCAGAAGATCAGTGTTTCTCTCTCTTGTTATATCTTGTTATTACAGTGATTGTTACAGCAAATCACAACATTTTCTTCAATAACAATTTTCTTCTTTCTATTTTGACTACTGTAATTATGCTGAAAAATCATTATTTCTTATAAGTTTTGAAGCTGTTTTTATAAATCAGGAATTCTGCAATGACATTTCATTTTTTGAAAAGTGTTTGGAAAATGTATATAAAAAGTGGCATTATTTACTCAACGTTGGATTGAAACATTTTTAAAAATGCAGTTGAAGGGGAAAAAATGAGGAAAATGCTGACATTTTGACCCCATTTTAAAAAGAAAAAGTATAACTAGATTCCAGGTCAGCAAATCTTGTTTTCAAACACTCCTCAAAAATACCCATTTTCTCCATATTGGTTCTCTCTGTATCTCTTGGGTATTTATGATTTAGGGATGTGGTGTTTGTCTCACTGTAAAGAAGTCTAAAACCCCAGGAGAACAGAACATGTTATGAATGTATTGTCACACAGCATGTAACAATATTTTCAGTTAAACTCAATCTATCCTTGGGAAAGAATCATCTGGCCAAGTTATTTTCAAACCTCCACACCCCAAACTCCATAAGGCCAAATGCTGGGAGGTGCTGCACATGCTGTGGGCACTCGTTGTGGTGTCCACCAAAGTCCTTGTGCCTAGTGTGACTGTATCTCCAGGCTTGGGCCTGAGCTTGAATCTGGAGATAAATTCTGTCCACATATCTTTAGTGCAGTGTAGGTGAAACTTAATCTCTTCATCTCATTGCATCAACAGAACTGAAAATAACCTAAAGCAAAGTCTGAGATACAACCCAGGAAAATAGCCTTTCCAGTCAGATTGGACTGGCTGGTTCTTTCAGATACTTGGCCTGAATTATAAAAAATACTAGGTGACAGGAGATAGATCTGCTCTGAATACTTTTACCCCTGTAGTTCTAATAGCAGCTATTGGTTTTGTTGTTTTTTTCTGTTCTTATGTGATTACTTTCTCTGTTTCCTTTTTATGTTTGCATTTTAAATAGAACTCTGAAAAAAAACTAGTTTCAGTTCATGTTTATAATGCTGTTCTTATTTTTCCTGCAGGATTCATGTTTATTTAAGGTCAGACACCAAAAGCAACATTGTGAGCCTGTTAAACTTATCGCTCCATTTCCAAGGGTGGTGTTTGACCTCCAAGAGCCTCCTTTGTACCTGTATCAACAAGATTTGTTATCAAAACAATACCACCAACCTCCATCCTGAAAAAAAACGCTGACAGTCCAGTGACAGGAGAGAATTTTGTCTTGATATTTGCTTTAAATTCTATACAGCTCAAAGGAATTTTCTGTTGAAATTTTCTGCCCCTTATTCCTGCAAAGCTGTCAGAGATTGGGACTAGACCCTTAGTGCTCACAGCACAGGAGATGGGGAAGGAACATGCTGTTTTGCAGAGCGTGAGGGCTCCTGTTTTCTGCCAGGATTCTCTGTCTCATCTGTGTTTTGGTTTCCTGCAGCTCCCTGTGTATAGCTCTGTGTTCTCCTTGTGTCTCTCTCCATGACCTTGCTTTTTTATTTCATAACACCTTCAGCACAGTTTATTTGTTCCCTTTCCTTTGTTTCAGCCATTTTTCTCCTTTGCCTCTGATTCCTTTTCAGATAGTTTAAAACACTCCAGTGTTTTCTTTGCTCTCTCTCCACTTTCCTCTTTTCCAAGGCCCCATTTCAAAAAGGCAGTCCTGCTAGTGACAGTACTTGTGCGTCTATGCAAGTTCCATGAAGCCAGGTGAGCATGTGCCTATGTACTGTACCAGGGTCTTAATCTCTTACCCTCCCTGGCTTTTTCTTTTTTAAAAAATTTCTTGTTGCTCATTATGTGAGCAGTCTTTTTAAGAGAAAAGCTTTTTTTACAATGACTAGAATTGGGCTGACAGATTTTTTCATTACTTCTTTATTCTGTTAGAATAGAAAGAAAACTTTAAATATCAGGTAGTGGGGGCTTGAGTGCATTCTGTTTCCAGACGAGGTACTGTTATTTTTCCGAGAAGTGGAAGGATCTGATCAGGAATCAAAGCTGTCTGCTGCACTCTTAGTGAGACACAGAAAAATTCTGAATGCACAGCTAACTACATATGGAGCATTTTAATTCTGCGGTCAGTAGTTCAAATCCATTCAGCTTTCCAATTGCAAAAACTCATTATGGTCTGATGGCCACTTAGGACTTAACTTGAAATTAGTGAGAGTGAGTGTGAGGGGGAGGGAGGGAATTGGGGAGGGGTGATGAGGGTTGGGGTGTGGTGTAAAAGATCAGGAGATTGTTTTCAATCGCTTCACATAGACCACTTTCTCTTACAATTGGGAGACAGTTTCAGCTCAGGAAGCAAAAATATGGAGCATAAACTACTTCAGGCTCTTATTCCCCTGCAAAGGCAGACTGTCAAAGCACTGCTCCAACACCCTGATGAGGCCCCAAGGACCAGCTTTCTCTGGCACAGACCGGTTGAATTCTGGTGGGCATCAAACTACAGTACTGTCAGTGATGTGCCAAATTTTTAAACGCATTTTAAAACATCCATTGATGTTCTATCTGTCTCATCAGAACAATTAGCCCCTGGATGCTTTCTGTACAATGAAGGAAATTAATTAGGAAGAGTCAGGTGCTATGATACAGAGGGGTGCCTGGGACACTGTGGCATCTCCTGGGTTTTGACATTGCAGCAGCTGAGCTGGAGACTTGTTGCCATGTGTGGCAGAGTATAGCTGGACAGAAAAATTTTACTGAAAGGGAGAAAGTCACCTTACAAAAGCTCTGCATTTCCATCATGCTAAATGTTCTATGAGCTGAGACATAAAGGGGACATGTGGGGAGAGCAGCCACCCTGAGACTCTCTCTTGAATACTACTGTACATGAGGAGCAAGGAAAAGATAATACCTGCCTATTTTCAGTTTCTAGATACACCCTGGCTGGAAATCAAAGTGGAGTAGCTCTGCTCTTGCTTCCCCCTTCATATGTCTAAATGGATTTTCCCTGTAAGGCGCTGAGGTGCTAAACTTTGATCATAATCATCTGACTTTGAAACCGACAGATATCAAGAGACGTTTCTTTTCTGTGATGCATGCAATCTACTGACTTGAAAAGAATGCATTGAATGTGATTGAGAGAAATAGAAGTTTGATCCCAAGAATTTGAAGTCAGAGCTCCTGTTTGTACAATTTGAAATACAACAGTACTTTCCACATACCTGACAGATGACTGAAGAATTTCTTTCCTTTTTTTCCAATTTTCTTTTGGTTTGGGTTTTTTAGGGGTTGTAGGGATGTTTTCAGGATTTTTTTGTGAATCCCCTAAATTGGCACATCCTTCCTCAATCTCTGAACTGCACTGTTGTGAAGCAGGTCAAGGCTTGGCTGTTTATCAGTCTTCTCAGCAATATCAGCCAGATAGAGTATTGTGAGGTTCTGCAAATCTCTGTCTGTACAATTGTGAAATGATGTGTAAGTGTGGGCACTTGAGTTTACAGAGACCCTCACGGAATGCAGGCACTATCCCATGACATAACAAGTAGGTTATCAGGCATGGAAGAAAACTTTGGGTAATGGATTTTCTTTGCTGTCTACAATACTGGCGATTTCAGGGAGACTGAAAAATTAGATGGCATCCTGACCCTCTGGGAAGCTTCACAATCATAGAATCATAGAATCACAAAGTTGGAAAAGACACACAGGATCATTGAGTCCAACCATTCATATCTGCCACTAAACCATGCCCCTCAGCACCTCGTCTACCCATCTTTTTAACACCTTCAGGGATGGTGATTCAACCACCTCCCTGGGCAACATGTTCCAGTGCCTGATGACACATTCTTAGAAAAATTTTTCTCATATCTAGCCTGAACCTCCCCTGGTGCAGATTGAGGCCATTCCCCCTTGTCCTGTCCCCTGTCACTTGGGAGAAGAGGCCAGGTCCCTCCTCTCTACAACCTCCTTTTAGGTAGTGGTAGAGAGCAATGAGGTCTCCCCTTAGCTTCCTCTTCTCAAGACTAAACAACCTGAGCACCCTCAGCTGCTCCTCATAAGATTTGTTCTCCAACCCCCTCACCATCTTCGTTGCTCTTCTCTGAACACGCTCCAGAGCCTCAACATCCTTCTTGTGGTGAGGGGCCCAGAACTGAACACAGGATTCGAGGAGCGGTCTCACCAGTGCCGAGTACAGAGGGAGAATAACCTCCCTGGACCTGCTGGTCACACCGTTTCTGATACAAGCCAAGATGCCATTGGCCTTCTTGACCACCTGGGCACACTGCTGGCTCATGTTCAGTCGCTGTCAACCAACACCCCCAGGTCCTTCTCCTCTGGGCAGCTTTCTAGCCGGTTTTTTCCTAGTCTGTAGCACTGCATAGGGTTGTTGTGCCCCAAGCGCAGGACCTGGCATTTGACCTTGTTGAACCTCATACTGTTGGTTTCAGATCAGTGGTTCAGCATGTTCAGATCCCTTTGGGGAGCCTCCCTACACTTCCTCCCAGCTTAATGTCATCTGCAAACTTGCTAAGGGAGCACTCAATGCCTTCATCCAGGTCATTGATAAAGATATTGAACAGGGCTGGACCCAGCACTGAGCCCTGGGGAACCCCACTTTTAACTGGCTTCCAGCTGGAGGTAGCTCCATTTACCACCACTCTCCGGGCCCGGCCATCCAACCTGTTTTCCACCCAGGAGAGTGTGCTTCTGTCCAGGCCAGAGGCAGCCAGTTTCCTAAGCAGAATGCTGTGAGAAATTGTGTCACTCCAGTTAGCTGAAGATCACTTCTTTTTCAGTCGCAGGATCGCAGTCCTCTGGCAAATCTGACTGCTAACCGCTAGGTGGTATTGGAGGGAGTTATCCCATAGCCTAAAACCTTTTCCAGTCCCTCTTGGGAACTGATTGGACCTCAAACCTTAAGCCCAAAGCATGGGGGTCCAAACCAGGCTGTACCCCTGGTCTGGAAGAAAGTAAGACAACCATACTGTTGAGGGACCTGTCAATGACAATGACATTGCTTAGAGAAAATGTACTCCTGCGTTGCACCTTATCAGGCAGAAACAGTAGTTTGATTAGCAGAAGCCAAGATTGACATAGCTGCAGCTTCATATGGAATGGTTTGTCCTGAGAAATAGAAGGCAGGTGACTAAATATGACATCATTCCAAGAAGTGCCATAAGAGGAGAAAGCTCTTATGTAGCAGAGGTTGCTCCCTAAGCATTGTGAGTAATTTCAAAGGAAAGGCAGCCAAATACAATAAAGGCAGGCAGCTAATGTTCATAATATGATTTTGAAGAGTTTTCTTAAGTACTGAAGGAGCCCTTTAATGCATAACCAAATTACCTGTTGAATGGATGTGGGCTGCAAAGTAATTTTCTCCCATGAGAGTCAGAATTTTTAAAAATACTACACTCCAGTGGTATTTGCATCTGGAACACTTTTCTGTTCTCTTATTGAACATTAGAAAAAAATGCCAAACAGTGAACCTTTGGAAGTGAAGATAAAGGGAAGAAATGCACGAAGGGCTGAAAGATTTATCAACTTGTGTGTTGCATCATTCTCCCTAAGAAGAATAGGCAAAAGTGAAATGAAGGGAAAAAAGAGCTGTGAACCATGATGAAGATGATTAAAGAGGATACAGAGCAGCTGTCAAAACAAATATCAAGCAACATTAATAACTTCATAGCACATCAGAAGACTGTCTCAAATCTTCCCCGGAAAACAAGAGCTTTTGTTGCTGCACAGGGTAAACGGAACTAATCCTCAGGTGCAGGCAACTAGTCTTTGTCTGTCAGAGACACTTCAGGGCCAATCTGAAGCAGAACAAGAGATTTTAATGGGGTTAATGTCACTACAAGTTACCAACCGAGAGAAAATTTGGTTTGGAGATTTTGAAAACCTAGAGCTATATGGGAAAAACTGACTTCAGTGGGTAGCTCATGCCTTTGGAAAAAGCAAAAATGTGTTTTCTTAATGCCCTTTCTTCTGTTTAGAGGAGAGGAGCTTTTCTGTGTATAGAAGAGAAAAACAAAGGGTGTTTCCCGTATAGAGCTCAGTTTTAGTCAAAAAGTTGACATTTTTCTTTCTTTAAAAGCATAGCAAACTTTCATCTTATGCAAATTCATGGAAAATTATGTTTTGGGCAACAGAGTAGGTTTTTGTCCATCTTTGCCTTCAATCTAATCAAATAGTTCTTAAAGCCACGGAGAGGAGCTTGTCAGAGATCAGCCAGCATGGCTGGAACTTCCTAGCCAGTTTTTTAGGAAAACTTCCTTTCAATCAGGTTTGTCAAGTCCAAATGATTCCTGCATGTGGGTAAAAAAACCCAAAACATTCAGCATCAGGCATGAGCAAGGAAGTGAAATCATTGCCTTACAGGCAACGAGCAGATAGTCTTAATCTTTTTGGTACCAGCATGGTGTTTATAAATGGCCATAAAAGACACTCCTGCAAACTCTCATGTTTTTCATCTACGGCCAGCAACCAATGAACCTAAATGCTACCTTGAGGTGTGTCAGATTCTTTATTGTACACGAGTTTCTTACTGGTTATAAAGTCTTTCAGGAGTCTGTGGTTTGATATTGCTTGTGGTATGAAACCGTAAACGTTCAAGTTTCTGCAGCACCCATTAGAAAGGACACTGGATCCGAATAGCTCCACTGAATATTAAAAGATGAACTACAAGAAAGTTGTTACTGACTGTAGTGACACTTGTTTTTAATCTCCTGCTTCATAGTAGAGAAATTTCTTCTGACTCAGATCTAGCTGGAATTATTCCAGGTTTATCCACACTTGAGATGAACAAGTGCATCTGTTCGCTTGTTTAAATGTCCCTCCACTACTTTGACCTGGCCCTTTCTTCTTCACCTCTTTTTTAAAACAAAGCAAATAAGGTAAGAATGTCTGAAGCTAGCATTAGCAAGCATTTCCATATGGGCATTTTTATAAAGTACCACAAACCTAGGAAAAGTGAGGTTCTGTCATTTTCTCCTGGAAAACACAATCTATCTTCTTACCCTTCAGTCCCAGTTATGTTTTTCAGATCATAGCTCTGCTATTCTGTTCTTGCCTCTGCCCCTTGTGTAATATCAATTCAAGAATTATGCATTCATTTAATGCTGGAAGTTATTTCTTGGGTATAGATATAATATACCTGTATAATACAGGTATAGAGACAAGAGGGAAATTCATGGTTATGGAGAGCCCTGAGATATTATTCCTCCACTATGGAGTATAGCCTATAGTTCCAAAAGCCAGGCTCCTATTTTGTCCAGTGTGCTTCCCGTTCACTTTAACTGACCAGTGAGTCTATTGAAGTAATCACCAAATACAAGTATCTTTCTTTCTTTCTTCTGTATTTTTTAATGAAATACGTTATTTTAAAAGAAAGGAAAACTTTTGTTTTTTTTTAAATGCAGTACTTCAGTCTTTCTGCTATGTGAATTGTATTAAAATTTGTGGGAATGCCCACTAAACCCAAATTTTAATTATCTGCTGGTGTTAAATGAGCCTATATAACTTGTTCTGGCCTTGTAGAAAGGAAGTTTTATGATTTCTCAGCATGCATCTGCTTTGAGGAACTCACCCACTTCTGTATCTGTGTATAATGATTACTTAGACATAATAAGGATGGTGAAAGGGGGAGGATGTTCTTCATTAGAACAAAAAGCTGATAATAACAGAGAAAAATGACTATCTGAGATAAAAGCCTGGCAACATGAAAGATCAGATGGGTTACTCATATGTAATTACTCTCTTGAGTCCATATGGCCATGATGTATTGTGTTATCCCCATTCAGCATGCTAGAGGCATTTTGGTGGTGTCTTTCCTGTTATTAACAATATCTGCTTCATTAGTCCAAATACTTGATACTTTACTTGTAGAATTAATATCTTTAGTGTCCTAAATACCTTATTCTGCATTCTCAGACAGTCCAGTTTCTCACTATCTGCAAGGAGAACAGTGGGTAAAGAAATCCTAAGGACTTGTTGTAAATGATACAGAATTTTCACATGACAGAATAGCGTGGGTCCTCCTGCAAGTGAGATCTAGGAACCTAATGAAGTCTCCAAATGGGACTTTGAGAAATGTTATGTTAATGGTACCTATTTCGATGTGGTTTAGCAGTTCAGTCCTGTTAAGTCCTGTGTCCTTTAGACTCCCAAGAGTTTAAATTACATTTGAAAATGTATATTCTGAATCTTCCGGGTAGAAGCATTTTCTATCTGTAAGCTAGCTGGAGTTTCTTTTCCTAACTGGAGTCAGACAATTGGAAATTGCTTCCTTATTTCAGGTATGTGTGCATGCATATGTGGGGGGATGTCAGAGAGTTGACACAAAATTAACCTCTTCCTCAGAATTTAAAGTGGGGGGTTTTTTTATTTTTAATAGTATAATAAAGTACTGGCTTTTCTTTTTTTTTTTTTCTTTTTTTTTTTTTCTTTTTTTTTTTTCTTTTTTTTTTTTCTTTTTTTTTTTTTTTTAATTTTAGGGGTCTCAGCATACTTTCATGCCAGTTTGACTTTGCCAGATGGAAGTGTCCCCACAGCTTGAAGAAAACTGGAAGATTTTCAGGAATACGTCCATAATTTTCATGTTACAAGCCATCAG
The DNA here is from genome assembly GCF_032191515.1 of Phaenicophaeus curvirostris. Lineage (NCBI taxonomy): Eukaryota > Metazoa > Chordata > Aves > Cuculiformes > Cuculidae > Phaenicophaeus > Phaenicophaeus curvirostris. The sequence goes on from NC_091392.1 coordinate 92,894,077, forward strand.
CCACTTAGATTATAACACAGAACTTCTCAGCCAATATGTCCTTCTCAAAATAGCTGAGTATTGGCAATGCCAATAAACTGGGCAGGCTGTCTTGTCTTGTTGCTTCCTTTTATTTATCCATCAAGAAAACATGCTACATAGGCAAGAGAGCTCTGAAAGGACAATAAATACATACTTGTGTCTAGTGCATATTTCTCTGAATGTATGTGCACACATCTGCTGATTCACTAACAGAAAGCTTCCCGAGATTGATTAAAAGCTTTTTGTTTGTATTTGTTTGAAGTTTGGCTGCATGAATATGGTCTTCATTTCATACTGTAGTCTCAATATTTTCAGTGGTTTAAACAATGGAAAAGAACATTTCCCAGTGTGGTGATAAAGCTTTCTAAACTTTTATCATCCCAGTCAGAAAATATTTCTCATTCTTTATGCCAGGAGTACTCCTCTGGTTGGAATCCCTGGTTTCCAGCAGGCAAGAGCAATAGCTAACGGTGGTCCTGAGATCATGTAAGAAAAAACCCATCTAAGGAATTTTAAGAGAAAAAAACCTACTGTGTTTGGCATTCTTTCCCCATCCCAAGGCTACCGTACTTCTGTGTGTATTTTGTTCTTTATGCAAGTACTATAAAGTAAGACACAGTTGAAAACATTCATTTGGGAGCTTGGCCACAGACTTCAGTGAGAGTCAGAGCAGGCAATTCCTCAGAACAAAAAATGCAGGGAAAATATCTTATTTTATAAGGAAAAAGAAATAGTAAATGCAAATTCCTTAATTGTTATTCAGACTGGAGGGGGAAGAGTATTATTCACATTGTCAGCCAGGTTTAGAATGATTAACACAAACAAAACTTTGGGGATCAGGAAAAATACATATATTTCTCTTGTTTTGGAAGGGATTACTCCTGAATATGCTGCTAATCTGACTAATACATTTATGTTTCACTTTGGGGGTAAAGGGGATTAGGTGGGAGGAATTAAAGAGATTTGATATGATACCATATTTGGTAGAACTTCTAATGAGATTACTTACAAAAAAACCCTGCCTCATGCATAGGCTTGACTAAGTTCAGAGGCTCTAATGAGATCATGTATTCTGTCTCCAGTAGGGTAAATTATGCCAGTTCAGAACTATGGGAATAAAATTCATTGGACTCTGATAAACTCTAGGACTGTAGCAACACCCAGATTGGCACTTAGAATTTCATGTCTCTTGAAGGTCATAAGGAAATGCTGTGAAAACAGAATAAGGAGTCAGTTCTGTACCAACGGTGATGCATATTTATTTTCCACCAAACTAAATTTCATGGATGAAGTTTTATTTTCCTGTTTCTTAAAAAGGAGATTTTATGAAGGTAGTTTTTTCAAATGAACTTGAAGTTAAATCAATGGTCTATCCCTTCTGTTCATATGATTTCAGATGCCTAAAGCCACAGGATATGAGGTGGGTTATTAGATATGCCTTTCCAAAAAGGAAATGGTAAGACAAAAATGGCCTGCCTGAAGTTACAGTTTATAGATTAGAAAAAGGCACAAACAATTAAAAGACGGAGACAGTTAGGGCAAATTACTTGCAATCAAGCTGCAGCTAAATGAGCTTCTTGATGAGGAAACCAAATTTATGTTGTTTAGAACCACAAAGAAATGTTCCCAAAACAAACAAAAATAGTTGAAGGTGAGTGAAGTGTTAGCACAGTTTTGGATACAGATGTGTTGATAAAAGAATTTATGGATGCAATTAAAGTTCTGGTCTTGGATAAGAAAAAAAAATAGCAGTAACTAGAGAGAGCTTTCCTGTCAAATCCAGTGAGACAAAACCTTAAGAGATATAGGATGGTATGGTTTTCCCCACCTCAATTTTTTGTGTGCCTAACAACCTCAGTTTTGACTCAAACAATGCAAAAATGTGGCAATTCAAATTAAAATATACATTCTTAAAAAGAAATCATGATTTTAAAGAAAAGAGTGAGTGCTAGGGGCAGAGGTGAATATATTTAACACCAGCATTAAACATTTTTCTCTCCTTTTATAAAAATATGAATTATGCCTTTGGCAGCTCTTTGGAAAAATCTTTGAAAAGTTATGTATATTTAGTGAAGAAGATAGAAAATTGCAAAAAAATCCCTGAAGACATGTGAAGACTTCAGTGTGAAACATCACATTTTTCTCTTTGTTGCTCTATATACATTTTGTATTCGGTGTAGTATTCATCAATTTCATTGAATGGTAGCAATTTTCTACTCATGTTTATCTGAAAGGAGTGACTTTAAGGACTTTGTAATTATGAATAGGCATCAAACAAAGCTATCCTTCTCTGCTCTTATTGCATTGGATCAGTAGGCATAACATAGTAGAGAAAAGCTGGTATAATACGGATTCTTATTGGCAGTCAGAATGTACAAATATATGTAGAAGGAGATAATATTCTAATGACATTTCCCCTTATCTAGATTTCTCCTGTCCTTTAATGGAAAAAAAAATGTGTGAAAAAGGCCTTGTGGAAATAGGCAAATGGAGAACAAGAGTGAAATATTTGCAGTCTTGAGCTAGACAAACTGGAATTCCCAAGTATGAAATTTTGATAGAAAATTTAAAATGACTGCCCCTGCTATGTTTAGATCAGAAAATGAGAAGCCTAAACCCCTAAGCTCCATAATCTTTTGGAGCATTAAAGCATTATTGATACTGTATATATTATTTTCTGCTCAGTTGCAAACAGCTTTTATTATCTGACAAACTTACATAATATTGAAATAAAGAGATTATAATGTGCTGGAGCAGTTCTCAGAAAATTCAGCTACTTAAGGGTCTCAATCACTAAAAATAAATTAGGAATACATTCTTCCATTGATATGACATAAAGTGTAATTCATCGGTTTAGTTAAGTTTTGAATTTTGAAAATTCAAGGCAGATTTTGTAGGTGTACAGCTTTTATTTTATTGCTGAAATAAGAATGGAAATTGGAAGGGTTCTCTGTTACCAGTGGGTCCTGCTTCTCCACAGTTTATATGCTCAAAGTTGTTATGCTGCTTTAAAAAATGTGATTCATGCAAAGATGTAGGTTTGGTTTGAAATCACGAGCTTTAGGCTGAAACAGTGGTCTTAATATTGGTTTACAAATGTGATTAGGATTCAGGTAAATACACATAATATGCACTATTTATTTTTATGTTGTATGATAACTCATATGCTTAAGGTATGCAGAATGATTACAAGATTGATTTGTATGTAGTTTTATCCCCATCGTCTGTTCTTATGTACAGTCCTTCATTCTGTCTTTTCAGCTTGATGTGGAGATGATCAAGGGAAGGAAGATAAGGCTGGGAGACTCTGCTTTTATTTTTCATCAGGATCATAAGGGCAGCATCACTTGTTGTGAGGGATTGCTGGCAAAGTGTGAGACTAGGAAGGAAACTCATTTTCATTACGTGTGATTTGGGCATTATTTTAAACTCCCCAGAGGGGAAGGGCTGGATGATTAGACAGGTAAGTAATGTGGAAAGCCTAATGGCTTGGAACTGCTGAAGAGAAAGCTTAGCTTCTAATTTAAATACTAATTGTCTGAGAAAGTGAAGCCATCTTTGGTGAACAGCAGCAGGGAGGTCAGGTACTAGTTAAGCAGGAGAGTCAAGTACTAACTTCGTGCAAACGCCTGGCAAGAGGAGTAAGACTTTGATTTAGTCTAAAGGAAGAGAACTACCAGTGTCGCTCTGAGACTACATTTACCTTAGCCCAATTTCTCCTTTCCACTGCTCAGCAGGAAGCCAACCCACAGAGACCCTTGAGAAACAGAGCAAGAGAGGAAATGGGTGGCTGCATCACAGTGTTTCTCCTACAGCTTTTTCCCCATCTTTTTGGTCCTGTTAGACCTTCCTCATACTTTATCCTCAAGGGACAGAGAGGCAGGCAACACGTGAATATAGGGCCCCTTCAGACAACTCCACAAAGAGCTGTGCAACAGGATCCCAGAAGGAAGAGGGAAAAAATTCACAGCAAGTTGACATGTAAATTAACACAGAGTGCACCTGGGCCTCCTACTCTCCTGCAACTTCCCAACCAGAGGTCCAAGAAGAAAGGTTAGGAGAGAAAAACAATCAGAATAGATGGCAGAGTAAAGGTTAGATTAACAATGTCATCAAGGGTAGCAATATTTGTTTTCCGACTAACAGGCATGCAAGTCACAGAAGCACTAGGAAAGAGGGCAAGAATGGTATAGAATATTGGCAGTGTTTCAAAAATATGCTCCACCTTCTTCTTATAGACTCTGCACATTTTGGAGAATGTTGTTAATGAACAAGTTCCATTGTATTTTAATTTTCAAAATTAGTAGAGGCACTATGTGAAGACAGGTTAGATGGAAGTATCAATTTAAAAAATGTTCATAGCTGTTCAGCTGTATTTTATTCTTGTCTTCTCTTTAGCTAGTACTGAAATAGCCCCACTGAAATTTGCTAAATATGGTCATTTGTAATAATAGCAAGTTTATTTCATATTGCCTGACTGCATTGCACTGGAATGAACTGGTGGGCCAACAAACTCAAGACAGTTTTCCAGTTTCTCTGTTATAGAGAGTAAGACTGGGCTTTAATCAGTTAGAAACTGTTGTAATATTGGCATGAAATGGAAAAAAAGAGCCATTAGGAGAGTTTCCATTGCAGAGAATAAAAAACACCCCATGATATATCAAGCTGGATTTAGATTCCCTGCCTCTTCTTCCCCTCAAATGCACAACATATATTTCTTTTCTTTCCAAGCAGAGCCAACATTCCTGTGAAGATTTGGCTCTGATTCTCAACCTCTTCCAGTGTTGCTTTGAACCTGGATAAAGAGTTTTACTTTTCCAGTCTACATACAAGCCCAATTCTGTTAGCAAAGCAAGATTGTCCAAATGTCTATTAAGCTGTACGTAGTATTTTGGAACTGTGCAGCTGTTGAATCTCTTCCTGCAGCCATCTTTTCCTCCTCCCTCACTTTACAGCTGGAGATAAGCATGGTGGTTACTCTTCAAGGGACAGACAGTATCGCTGTCTCTCTCCAGGAACACTGTTTGACCCTGAGGGGAACAATCAAGCCAAGGGAAACAGACAAGTCTCCTGCTTAGCCATGCTCTTAAAATCCCATGATATACAATGTCTACAAAATGAGCTTAGAGCACTAGGTCCTGTCAACAGGACAGCCTATCTCCTGTCAACAAATGGCATTGAAAATATCTCCTTCTGTCTGCCATGATTCACCATTGTGCCTGAAAACTCATGCAGTAAAACCTCATTGCGTTTGTGATGTTTGCATTCTGATCATCTCTAATAGACATATCCAGTTGTAAAACAAGGGAAAGCCTTGATGAGTAAAGCTCTTTATATTGACTTCATCCATCCACAATGTCAGCTATGTAGGTCTTTATAAACTCAGGCATTAAAACACATTCCTAGCTTCATCTTTCAGAAGTTTCCCACTGAAGACACTAGAATAGCAGGACATATAAAAAGCTTGCTATTCTGGAATCTAGATACTACAGATATAGGGCAACAATGGTCAGACCTAAAGTCACATGGGACAAATTCTCTTTGGAAATTTTTATTTACAGCCCTCAGGCCACATCACTCACCTTGGCTAAAGCATCACTCTCTCTTCTTGTAAGGCAGGGCCAGGAAGAAAAGAAGTCACAGGCTGTGATCTGTAACAACATCCATGTTTGGAACCCTTTCTTCTCCTTTCTTCTCCTTTCTTCTTCTGCAGATGTTCAGCCTCTTGCTTTCCACACTTTTTTTCCCCAGAAGCTACAGCAATATTGGCAGTGTGCAACCTGCATTGGGCTGTGAGCAAACTTTAGAAAAAAAACTGCATGCCTTTTGCTGAAGTGTTTCTTGACTGAATAGCTGTCTTACCTTCAATATGAAAGGATGCAGAAGGCATCGACAGGACAGATTCAGTCTCTAGATGCTGGTAGGATGTGACAGAATTGTCGTACAACTATATGCATTGGGGGATAATTTAGAATTATTCCTACTGAGCAAAGTATCAATAAAGTCACCAAGTGAAGATATGTAATCCTTTATTTACTGATACATCAGTCTTTGTTTTGGCAGACACGAGTATATTATTTATATTCTGAAGAAAAAAAAGACTACATTTCTATTTTCATGCTAAATTGAAGAAACGTTATTCAAGTTTGTGTTTTAAAGTGGAATTTGAAGATAAAGGACTAAATGATTTCTCAAGAGAGATTTGGTGCTCGTGTGGTTTAATGGCCTTTTTGTTCCTCTCTTTGCTTTCTCCTAATTCTGTTTTTGCTTTGTTTGCTCAGGATTCTCACCTATTGTGTGTCACGTTCTGTCCACCTCTCACCAGCTAAATATGATTTTTAGCCTGGTCTTCAAAGGCAAAAAGAATGCTCAGTTGTGCTGTTGTGTTTTTGTCTGCTTGTTCTCCTCTCCAAAGAACCTGCAAAATTAGTGGCAAAATTCAACTTACTTTCACAGATGAGAAATTACTTTAGAGTATATTGTAAGTTCTATGCAGACAGGCAACTAGGAAGAGCAGAGACATCCTGCTAGGATCTTCCTCTGAGGAGCCAACTAAGAACTCGTCCTTTAGTAGGTACGTAGGAATCTGCATAGAAGTCAGAGCAGACTTCATTAGCTGTGCTGTCTACAGGGGAACTACATGTTCCTTCAGCTTGGTGTTGGCTACCTACCTCCTTGCTTTTGGACTGCAGCGTATTTCAACTGATGAAATGATGATGAAAGGGAGGTCGTCACATCTCGAAAGTTTTGCATAATTTCTCCTTTGGAGTCATGTGTTTTTTTCTCCTGTGGAACATGTTTAGGTTAAAGTTTGATGCATCCTCTGTCATGACTATAGACAAGAAACATCAAAACCACTCAGCATCTACCCCAGGAAAAAAAAAGAGAACACACAAGAAGGATGTGCATTATTTAAGGCAGTGCTCTGCAGGACGGAGACAGTCTTCAGGGAGCAAAAGAATTTTGTGTGAACTAACCAACAGATTTATCAAGAACTCTTAAAGGAAAACACCCTTTCTAATAAAAAAAAACTCTGATGAGGTCTGCAATATAATGCCATCTTAATTTAGTGAGGACATATATGAATACTGATCATACCCAGGTCTACCACAAAACATTTTGATAGGGCATCTTTCCTTTTTCTCATTCTCTCCTGAAGTGTGTATGTGAGGAGGAAGAGAAGTGTGCTTGTCTGGAGATCTGCCTTTTATTTCTGTCAGTGAGGTTTTGCAAAGTGCAAAACCCGATGCACATACTAGTTACTCCTAGGACACTGAAGAAGTCTGTCACCTCAAGTACTGTTCCTCCATTCTTCAGGCCAGTGGTGAGAAGTCCTGCTTGTCAAATGCTGGATGTTACCAGAAGGCAACCTCAGAACAGTTGGTACACTTGCCAAGCCAAGGGTAGCCCTACTGCTTTTGCCCAACTTATGGCTTGGACCAGTTATGTATGAATTAAATAAGCCTGAGCTTTTGTACACTTTTTTTTATTTGTGCTTGCTTGTGTTTATTTGGGTTTTTTTCCCCTCCTCTTCAAACATTCCCTATATTTTTTGGGGAAAAAAAATATTCTGTACTGCTAATATTACTGCTGCTACTCCAGCTTTATCACCAAAGCATACAATCAGCTTTGCAAGCCTTAAACTCTGTGTTTTTATCATACTTTGCTTTATCATAAGACATGGCCTTTTCAAGAAAGCCCAAGACAGAAGAAGTTGGCTGTTTTGAGCCTATATAATGTAATGATGGGTACAAAGAGATACAGATATGAGACAAATTCTACCTCATGGGTGTCCAAACCATTAAGTATTTTTCTCTGGTTGAAGAATGAATCAATGAGACAATGCAAAATATTCATCTTATGCTATATTTAAGCAATGAGGTTTTTTATCTCCTATAAGATGTTTATGGAAAAAGAAAAATAAAGGGTCGAAGGAGATTAAGGAAAGTTTACGCAAGAGTAAGGACTGGAGAGTGCAAATGATAAAATAATATTTTTAAATTAAAATGGTAGATTCAGATCCAAGATAGACCACTCTTCAAGACACTTTTAGGAAATACTGTGATTCCAAACCTCAACATTAATCCTGAATTATAAAAGAGAGTTTTAGGATCTAGAAAGTGCCACAGGAAGCAACCAGATCCTTCATACGTGACTAGAGAGGTATATTTTTCTGGGTTTTTTTAGGTAAGCTGTTGAGTTGAGACTGAGATATCCCATCTGAAATTTTCTGTAAGGACAATCAAAGCTTATAAATGTGTTTGTCAAAAGAAGGGCATAACATTGTGTGCTTAAACATGTATCAGGAGTTAACTGTGACTATTTCAACCTTAATTCTACCAGCTCCATTCAGCTACTCCAGGGAGTGTTTTTCTGCTTGTACAATCCTCCATCTCATTCAGAGTGGAGCAGGAGCTGTTGAAGTGTGATGGTGAATTTACACTTTCCTGTGTATTACAGCCTATTCATTATGCAGCTGCTCTGAACCTTAAAACAGGTAATGGATTTTTCACCATTTTATTAAAGGAAGACAAAAAGAGAGGAGGAGGTTAATTTTTTAAGTATCTCGCCTCCACCTTTATTTCAAAGATCCATTACCAGTCCTCTGACTGTTCTGAGTATTCTTTCCTTGGTTATCCATTATTTTAGCTGCTGCGTTTTGGCTGAAACAGGATTACAACCTCTCCATTAGCACTTCCTTCTTAATAGGAGGTCTGTGTGGGAAGCGCTGTTAAAGCAAGTAGATATAAAACTGGAGGGACTGCAGTTTCTGAGCAGAGACTACTATCCTTGGGTATGGATAGTCCTCTGATTTACACTGTTCCCTTTCACCACCCTTCAGTAGTTCCAGGCACTTCAGTAATTTTACTGCTGGTGAACACTGTAAGAGGAATCAGAGTAGGTCCTGGTGTCTTTGAAGAGCTGGGCTTCAAAACGTAGCTGCTATGTGCAAAGTGAGACCTGTCTAGAGTCAGTGCCTACGTTTGCATCCCTGCAAATTTCTGTGTTTCTCCAATAAAACCACCAAGGACTGAATTTGTTCTCAGTTTCGCTGTGAGTGTTGCAGAGCTGCAGTTGCATTGGCATAATCCAGGGCCATGGAACCTGTGCTTGGGCTGAGGTGCCCCACCAGAGAGGCAGAGCAACTCTGTGTCTTTACCACTGGTAGGGGCATTACGCCACTGTGATTGTTTTACAACTGTTACAGTATAGGAGTTACTACACAGACAAGTCCTAATCCTAGAGGGAAGATACCTTCTTGGTCCATACTCATTTTGAATGAGTTCCAAAGTAATCAGCACAAAGAATCCATTTGGCATCAGTTTTGGTGAAAAATATAAAATTTTGCTTTGGTCCAGATTACTGGGACAGTATCACTGGGACAGTAGGAAATATAAAGTCAAGAGTCTGGTGCTTTTTTTTTTTTTTTTTAATAATGACTATTAGCATGGCCTGGAAATGACAGGACAGCAAGTACAGATCGATCCATTCCTCTGGAGACAGTTTGGAGAAAGTGAAAAAGAGTGCTTTTTCACATCCAATTTGGAACAAGGCAGCTCTGTAAAGTTATTTGTGGGCCTTTAGTCTGCCTTCAGCAGGGAAAGAGGACTTCATTTCTGAGTGAAAACTATAGAGACATTTAATTACACTACAAAAAATATACACAATAAACAAGTCTATTTTGTTTTATTTTTCAGCCAAATATACTAGAAAGCCCTAGAGGGAAAATATATTTTAGTACTTTACAGTTACAATTGCAATTTATGTTAGTCTAGCGTCTTTCATACAAGAAGTACCATGTCATAAAACACTTCACAGTCTGTTTATCAATACAATAAACTGAGAATATTGCTCAATTTACTTTATTAGAACTTGCTGAGAGATACAAAAATAAAACCAGCTTGGATTGCTAGTATTATTTTTTTTAAGCAAGTGTAACATTAAAAAGTATAAGCATATCTAGATACAGTCTTAGTTATGAAAGAGACTAAAAAAACCTTCAGGTAACAAGAAAGCACTGATCTGAAGACAGAATTCTCATCAAAGAAGTCCAAGAAATGGCTGGATTGCAAAGCATATCAAGAAATTTTAGGCTTAGAGGCTTAGACCCAAATAGAGCTATTATAATACCACTATTTTTACTTGCTTGAATTGTAGGGTACTATTCGTGTTGTTTTTATGGCCAGCGATTGCTGGAGTTTACTTCATCAAATATTTTTGTGATACTGCAGAATCCAGCAGCAAAGCTTCAACATGGGTATTCATATGGCAATTCATGATGCAAGCATTTTTGATAGGCAAGGATTTGCATATTTCTATACATACTTGCCAAACACTAATAACTGGTATCAGAGTCAGTCATAAATGCATCATAGACAGTAGCCAGTTAGGCCCCATAATTTAAGAAGATATAGACATGGATTTCTTATGTTTTAAAACATTTTAACTACTTTGACTACAAGTACTTAACCTGTCTCAGAAACTTGCCAGTTATTTTATATCACACTCATCCAGAGTGATTGGGCAATGAACAACTACTGTGCCCACACACAGATTTTGCTGCATAGTGGTACTGTGCATGTGTTTATACTTTTAACGACTGTCTGAAAGGCACATTTTTCCTAGATTAAGATGATAAATAAAAACATGCATTAATTGTTTTGAGGGTTATGGAATAGTGTTCTGCAACAACATCATTGGCAGTCAGAGTTAAAGCTGTTTGAGAGCCTTAAGTAGGCACTTCCATATGTTAATAGCTTTTGATTTTTTCTTGTTTAACCTCATTTAGAAGGCTCTGTTTTGTGAGATGATTGAAGTATTTCCTTAAGTTGCTTGCTATTGATATTAGAACAAACTTTCAAATTTTCCTCCATAGTAGTGTAGGTTATATGTTTTCACTCTATCTTATTATAAAATTAATTAAAGATAAACTTGCTTTAGATTTTCTAACCACAAATTTAAAATTAGCCCAAATTTCATGCTGTGTCAATTTACTACAATACTTGTTCTTTCTACATGACTATTTGTATATCTCTACAATGCTGTTTTGCCTTGCTTTGCAAACAATTGTTACTGTTAAAACCACCAGCATTTCAAAACTGTGCTTGATATTTTATACATATGTATAATACTGCACTATATCATTAGATCAGGAAACACAAGCAATAACTGAATGATATTCACTGACAAGATCGAAATCAGGAAGGCAAATATCTGTGCAATAACAGGCAATTAGAACAAATAAACTAGTTATACACTGAAAGCAATACCATCCAGGTGATTCTTTGGTGCTAATTTCAGCATAAAATAAGTGCATGCTATTTCAGTTACCATCAGAGACTCTTCAGGAATTGAAGAATAAACCCAAAACAGAGAAGTGCAAAGCCCATCAAATGTTCGGAATGCAAAGATACACATTATCCAGTATGAGACTGCCTGGTGCAAAAAGGTAAATTCTTGAGACTGGGAAACTCAAGTTTTGAGACACAGGGTTATTGTTTTTCTAATTGCTTTGGACACCTCCATGTTATTTAGTAGTTATATGTTCAGTAACAACAGTCTTTTACAGTAACTTGCAGACAAGATGACATCAGTGCAACACTGCAAGAACTAGAAGACTCTGTGAGCTCTATTTGTGTTTCTGTCAGCATTTAATTGAATTGTCTGTGAGGAATTGCTAGGCCTGGAGCAATTACTATCAACAGCAGAACTATTAGTTTAAATCTTCCATACCCTCTTTGTTCTACAGAAACCACTTTTTGTAGATCTGGTAACTTCACTTGCTTCCTAGAGTTAAACACGTTCTTCAACAAACACAAGATCAGGTCCCCAGCGGTGGTCAAGTAAGGAAAACTATAATTTTAAGAATTCTAGTATTTTTAAGGGTGTTATTTAAGTTCCAGAGCTTCTGGTTTCCAGTTTTCAGAATTAAGTAGATAAAACATCCATGTTTGACAATACTTCACAGAAAACGGAGTTTGGTGGCTGCTCATGCTAGAATAAAAGGTCAAAACCATAATTTTTCAACGACTTGACTACAGACCTATAGATTCCATTAGAAAGAGGACCTGTGGTGTTCTACTTAGCTTAAATTATGGCCTGGCTGAGGGAAAAAGAAAGTAATACTTTTTTCTTCACACTGCTAAGTTTCTCTGAAGCGCAACGTCTATCACCTACTTTTCTCTTTGTTTGAATATGCAAGATGCAAACCAGTGGCACTCCAGACACTTCTAGTCAAAAACAAACAAAAAAAGTCTGTAATCTGTCTTGTAGGTGTGTAGTATTACTAAGTTTAGTGTTTGCACATAGTATTTAGCCCTCTGAGAAAATGTGGTTTTCTTTAGTGTTATCTTTCAGAGGTATTCCTAAAAAAATGGTGATAGGATAAAATAGCAGCCCAAGAGTGAGAAGGAATAAATAAGATACTCAAAGAAAATGGTGACAAAAGGAGACAAATATCAATTAAGCTTTAAATACTGAAATGAAAAGAAGTTTAAGGGACCATCAAAGAAAAACAATTATGCTATTAAAGAAAAAAAACATCAAAGAAAGAAATGAGAGATTAGTTCAGAGGAAGAAAGGAACCATCATAGCAAGGTGGGAAACACTAGAACAAAAGGTAAGGGCTGAGAAGTGTTTCTGTCTTGTTCAAATAAGAGTGTGCATGTAGCATTTGGGAATAACAATATTTTACTTTGAAATTTACATTAAAAAGAAAACTTAATCACAATAGAAAGAAAATTAAAGCACATGGTGGTGTGGGGGGAGGGATCTGGGAAAGGACCCTAAACCACACAAAGGAAAAGGAAAACATCAGGAAGAGAGAGAAAGGGTAGGGTGCTAATGAAGAGAGACTACAATGGTGTGAGTAGGTATAGAGAAACTGTAGAAGTATGTCATATGCTAGAAACATCTGCCTCATAGAAAATCATAAGGCAGAGAGCAGGAGATTGGAGGGTAGTGGGTGAACTGTCAGGGGGAGAAGAATAAAATGTTTGTCAACAGAAATGGAACAGGGTAGAAAAACTGAATGCTTAACAGTGACTTGCTGTAGAAAATATAAAATAATTTCCACTGAACGCCTGTCTGTGATAACTTCCTTGTTTGGATTTTAGTATATGTTTTAACATGGAGTTAAACGGACTAGTGTCTGTAAAACAGAATACTCACACATACTGACAAAAATACTTCTCTGGTACTTTCACACTTGCTTATATTAAATCCTTTTTTTGTCCTTCAACAATTCAATGCCTCTTAAAAAGAAAAACATATTTGAAAGACTTCCTTAGCACCAAAACATTCTAATTCATTAGATACTAAACAGCTGCCTACCCTACTTTTCTATTGCAGGCAAGGGTTTGTACACACACATAAGCTTGGAGGTTGTGTCCTGAAGACAGGAGGATTCAGGCTTTCCTAGGAATTTCCTCCTATTGCAAAGAACTACTAGCTCAAGCACTTCAGCTCATGCCTGTGAAGAATTTTTTTGATGGCTCTTAAGGCAGTTTTAGACAAAACCCATACACTTAAAGCACGCAGTTTGTGGTGTGGGACACAAATGAGTGGTACCATTTTAGAATGGATATTCTGGGATACAAAATAAATTCTGAAGTGGATTTTTTTTTTTTTTGACAGAAACTTAATACCTGTACATCTGAATGAACCTGAAACTCTGACATGCATGTCATGGAATAAACTCTGAGGGACTACTGATGCTGTATGTATATGAAGCAAGGCAACAGTGTCATAGGATAATTTAGTTGGGAAGGGACTGTTGGGGGCCATAAGTTCCAAAGAAGGGGCAAATTATAATAGACCAGGGCCTCCTTCATGTGAGGTTGAAATGTCTCTGAGGATGGTGGTTCTGCAAGCTTTCAGTAATCTCCACCAGCCTTAAAGCACTCTCAAGGTTACTCTCCCCACCCCCTGCCACCTAACTGAAATTTCTTTTGTTGTAACTTGGACCTGTTACTTCCCATCCCAGAAATCTGACCCGTTGAGAATACTGTCTCTGCCTTCTCTATATGCACCTGTTGGGTAGTTGAAAGCAATAGTATGTGATTTTGCCATTTCTTCTTAGAACTGAACCAACCCCCTTCGCTCAGCCTACCTACGTACATAATTTTCACCCTACTTCTCCTAAAGGATTCTGATACTGATAAATTGTAGTAATGGTAGAATACAAATAGTTATTTAAAAAGGAACTGATCAGAAAAGTTTGGTTTGTGGATTTTTGTTTTGGGTTTTTGGGGATGTGTGTGTGTTTTGTTGTTTTGGTTTTTTTTAATGTGGCGTGTTTGCAATTTGTACTGTATGCTGCCAGACTGTATCAAAGAGAGTGAAAAGACAGGATTCCACAAGCAACTTGTGTATAGATAAAATTATTCTGTTGCTTTAGGTAGAATAAAAATGTATAAATGTATCTTCATTCTTTGAGGCATAAACTAATCTTTAATTCCCTTGGTTAACAAATAAGCTCTTATTAAATTAATGATTTGTTAACATACTATTTACTTACACATTGTACTGAAGTGTCAGAGACAGGCTATTGGATTAAACAGTTGGAATGCCTGATTTTACTGTGCCCTTGTAAAAAGGGTACAAGAAGGCAGTCTTAGCCACTCCTGTTTGCCTTGGCTTTCAGTACTTGGAATGTTATAAGCCTCTGTAACAAAAGACCTACTTCCTTCTCTGCTTTTGAATGCAACCCTCTATCTCTCTACAAGCATGTATTTCCAGTCTTGCCCCCATTTCCTGTAGGGACATTTCTATACAGAGTTTTATTTTTCCTCTATTGATTCAGTAAGCAAAAGCCGGAGTTCCCACTAAAAATAAAAAAAAAGAAAAAAAGAAAAATCAGACTCAGATCTTTGCAGTTACATCCCTTCAGAGAGCAAAGAATATTCATTCATGAGGTGCTGTAGGAAAATGGTCATCTAAATTACAGCTGTAAAAGATTTTGTGGACACTGCTTGACAGCATGTTTCCATGCCATGCAAAACAGAAGGGCTGACCTGTCTCTTTCTTCTAGCTCCCTAGGACCAGCTGGGCAGTCATCAGCTGTGAAATATGAGAGCGGCACAGGGACACTGTATTTGTAGAACACAGAATCACAGAATCACAGAACAACCAGGATGGAAGAGACCCACCGGATCATCGAGTCCAACCGTTCCCATCAAACACTAAACCATATCCCTCAGCACCTCATCCACCCGTGCCTTAAACACCTCCAGGGAAGGTGACTCAACCACCTCCCTGGGCAGCCTGTTCCAGTGCCCAATGACCCTTTCTGTAAAGAATTTTTTCCTAACGTCTAGCCTAAACCTCCCCTGGTGGAGCTTGAGGCCATTCCCTCTTGTCCTGTCCCCTGTCACTTGGGAGAAGAGGCCAGCACCCTCCTCTCTACAACCTCCTTTCAGGTAGTTGTAGAGAGCAATGAGGTCACCCCTCAGCCTCCTCTTCTCCAGGCTAAACAACCCCAGCTCTCTCAGCCATTCCTCATAAGGCCTGTTCTCCAGCCCTTTCACCAGCTTTGTTGCTCTTCTCTGGACTCACTCCAGAGCCTCAACATCCTTCTTGTGGTGAGGGGCCCAGAACTGAACACAGTATTCGAGGAGCGGTCTCACCAGTGCCGAGTACAGAGGGAGGATAACCTCCCTGGACCTGCTGGTCACGCCGTTTCTGATACAAGCCAAGATGCCATTGGCCTTCTTGGCCACCTGGGCACACTGCTGGCTCATATTCAGTCGGCTGTCAACCAACACCCCCAGGTCCCTCTCCTCCAGACAGCTTTCTAGACAGACTTCTCCTAGTCTGTAGCACTGCATAGGGTTGTTGTGCCCCAAGTGCAGGACCCGGCATTTGGCCTTGTTAAACCTCATGCCATTGGACTCTGCCCAGCGGTCCAGCCTGTTCAGATCCCTTTGCAGAGCCTCCCTACCCTCCAGCAGATCGACACTTCCACCCAGCTTAGTGTCGTCCGCAAACTTGCTAAGGGTGCACTCGATGCCTTCATCCAGGTCATTGATGAAGACATTGAACAGGGCTGGACCCAGCACCGAGCCCTGGGGAACCCCACTTGTCACTGGCCTCCAGCTGGATTTCACACCATTTACCACCACTCTCTGGGCCTGGCCATCCAACCAGTTTTCCACCCAGGAGAGTGTGCGCCTGTCCAGGCCAGAGGCTGACAGTTTCTCAAGCAGAATGCCATGAGAAACTGTGTCAAAGGCTTTGCTGAAGTCCAGGAAGACCACATCCACAGCCTTTCCCTCATCCAGCAGCCAAGGCGATCAGGTTAGTCTGGCAAGACCTGCCTTTTGTGAACCCATGTTGACTGGGCCTGAGCACCCGGTTCTCTTGCATGTGCTTCATGATAGCACTCAAGATCACCTGCTCCATGACTTTCCCTGGCACTGAGGTCAGACTGACAGGCCTGTAGTTTCCTGGGTCCTCCCTGCGGCCCTTTTTGTAGATGGGCACAACATCAGCCAGCCTCCAGTCCAGTGGGACTTCCCCAGTCTTCCAGGACTGTTGGAAGATGATGGAAAGGGGTTTGGCCAGCACATCCGCCAGCTCCTTCAGTACCCTAGGGTGAATCCCGTCCGGCCCCATAGACTTGTGGCTGTCCAGTCGGGCTAGCAAGGCTCTGACCACCTCCTCTTGGATCACGGGAGCCTCATTATGCTCCTCTAGCTCCTGGGTTGGTACACAGACGGAACGACCCTCCTTACAACTAAAGACTGAGGCAAAGAACACCCACAACTTCATATGCACATTCATGTAAAACTTCATTTGCTCTCTCTTTCTTCTTGTCAGTTTTCTGTTTTAGTTTACACATTTGCATGGCTTCACAGAACATCCTTTAACTGCTCAGCAAAAAGGAGCCTAATAAAACTCTGAAAGTAAATATTACCAAGTTCTGTAAAATATAATAACCTTTGAAAAGAATATAGGTGGAGGGGGTAGTGGAAGGAGCAAGCTTGGAGGCCAAGTTAGGGGTAATGAGGGCAGGGAGCAGACACTGAATCTCAGCTGAATTGCAAAGGCTAGTGCATGCTTGCCCATTTCCAGTCCATCCTGGCTTCATGCCACAGATGACAGTAGACTTCATTGGACAGCTGAAGTTTTCCTATTTTCCTGGCACTACCACGGCTCCTTGTGAATTACAGATGCTCTAGTCTTGGCTGCAGCAGAGCTGGTTCATTTATGCTACTGTTTTATCTGTGCAAAAGAGAAAAAAGAGGGATTTCATATCTGAATTTCTTCCAACCCTTGTGTTTTCAAAGTCAATCTTCCCTTTTTTCTTTTTTTTCTTTTTTCTGTTGCTAAGTTTAAGAAGGGACAGCTTTTCCTTGCAAGCTGAAAAATGAGTGCAATTCTAAAGGGAGAGAGATTGTAAATGCCAGAACTTGTTTTCCTTAAAATTGCACTAGAAGAAAGCTGCTTCGTCTAGCTGGGGAACGGCTGGAGTGGAAGGACTGTGGCCTTGGTCAGCCTTTGATTTTCTGGCTGTAAAGTGATGTGGCACAATTCAGGTCTGACTCTGTCATTACCTTCTTTTCACCTCCAGCTCTAACCCAAAGGATTCCTCAGGGAAAGAAAGGTTAGTTCAGCCTCCCTGCCCTCCAAGTGCTGAGACCCTTTTACCAGGCTAACAGAATCCATGCGAATGGATTGTTTTTCCCCTTGTGACTAAATTGAGATCAACAGCTCATGTAATACATAAAACATTGATATTTTTTTCTTTCTTTCATCACTGATGATGTGGATCACAGTTTGAACTAGGAGCAGCCCCTCTTCCCCCACCACCCCCCAACCCCAGATCCTGCAAAACCTTTATTTGTTTTTAAACTTGTTTGACTTCTTCCAGCAGAAGAGTATTAGGTAAGCAATAAGTGAGGTGGTGCCAGATGAGGAGGAAAGCTGAATCTCAGAGCATAGAACTATTCTCATAGCCTGGTCAGAGTGACAGACTGATAAAAGGCCATTGAGTAGTGTCTGTGTTTGCTATAGATGTGCAGACCTGGAGAAGAGGAGGCTGAGGGGAGACCTCATTGCTCTCTACTAAAAGGAAGTTGTGAAGAGGAGGGTGCTGGCCTCTTCTCCCAAGTGACGAAAATATTTTTCATGGAAAGGGTCAATGGGCACTGGAACAGGCTGCCCAGGGAGGTGCTTTAGTCACCTTCCCTGGAGGTGTTTAAGGGACGGGTGGATGAGGCGCTATGGGGCAAGTTTTAGTATTTGATAGGTATGGTTGGACTCGATGATCCGATGGGTCTTTTCCAACCTGGTTATTCTATGATTCTATGTCCACCCTGCAGAGAATAGCCTGGCACTGTGCTCATTTTCTGGGAGATGGATACTCCCTCGTCAGTGACCACAAGATAATATGTTATCATACAGCTATTAGAACTAGAATATGAATAACCTGATCGCTCTTGCAAGAAAGTGATATTTATGTGTTGTAATTTCAAATGTAAGAGAGGCCACTGGCAAAAGGTGTGCAGGAAGTGAAAGCTATGCAAAGATCTGCTTGTTCCCAGACACTTTTAGGATCAACATTACAGCTTTCCATTTCCATTACAGAAGGCAGGATGGAAGCCATAGTGAAACCCTGTAGAGTGAAGGATTTCCAGTGACTATCTGCAGCCTGTTCTGTCTAGTTTCAAAGATGATCCTTGAATCGAGCTCATGTGACCTGAAGAGTCATCTAGTATAAAGCAAGGAAAAGGATTTAATTACAGGGAACAGATAATCTTTGTTCTAATGCCTTTAATGCTATCACTTTCTCTGCAGCTGCTTTACACATAATAACAGCTTAGCTTTCATTACAGATATATACATTTTTTTAAAAAGGCAGTATCTTCCTGTCACCACATAAGCAGCACTGGTTTCATTCATTTAATATCATCATTTCACTATGGCTACAGGGTATTACATCCCATGTCAATCCATTTAATAATCTTCCAGGAATATATATTTTTTTCACCTTTATTATTGGGATTACTTCAGTCAGCAAGTGCCTGTAGAATGGAATGGCAACTGATGCATACAGAAAGTTAGCAATAAGCTGTATTTCTTCTGTTGATATACTATACCGGCCCTTAGGAGCAAGACCTATTTCATACTGGAACCTTAGGTGTTTTTGAGGGAATGTGGAATATCTGAAGGAAAAAGCAGGCAATAGTGTTTCCTTCAGGGAGCTGAAATTATTCAATGACTCACTCATATGCAGTGTTAATTGTGTGTTGCACAAGGGACTGGGTGCTTCATCATAGTGATAATGGAAAACAGAAAATTTTTCCATCTTGGATATTGGGCTTGTTTAATTTCCACTGATACCAGACAGTGATTGTGTCAGAGCATCAGCCTTTCTTTAAAGAAGGTTGGACTGAAGGCCAAAACTGTTCTTAAAAATATGATTCATGTAGTAGTGTCAGATGAGAAGTATGATTTGTGATGGTATTTCTATATCTCAAAAACTCCAAGGATAGGCATAGCGAAAAGGAAATTTTGGTGGTAAACTTGATTTTGGCTGGCACAGTTTAGATCTTAAGATGTATCAATGTTAATGGTGTTACCACGCTCTTACTTTCACACTGCAGGACATGCTGGCTTTAGTGAAGTTTTACCTGATACTCATGGGTGAGAGATCATCTGGGTATTGTAGGAAGAGTTATCTTTGCTGCCCAGTAGACATTCTCTTCAGGCTGGGATGAGGTACATAACTGTCTGTGGGATTATCCATGGTGCACCTCTGCATGGCTAAAATGAGGAATTTAATTTCCCCACCTGTCACTAATCTGTCATGAAAGCTGAATTTGCTTTGAGAAAAGTCAGGTATAACCTCTGCATGCCAGAAGTAAGGAATCAACAAGTAGCGTTAGAATATTTGCCTGTGGAGGAGTAAAGTGCAGAATGTCTCATTTTAGGCACAGATGTCTCATTATGTTCTCTTTCAGTGTGAACTCTTCAAGATTTCTTGTAAATAGTACCTGTTACTACCAGGCTCAGAGATAATTAACACCTGGAGTATAAATAAGGATTTTTTTATTTACTTTGAATTCTTAATGTAATGGCATTTAATGGTAAACGGTTGCTCCTTTGTAATTCAGAAAGTCTCTTTACTTGCAGCAAATCTGCTGACGTGGCAGCACCACTGAAGGGCTTGTGTGGAAATCTCCTTCAGTGTTACTTCATAGGCAGTACAGAGCAAGAATAACTCTCATCGTGAGTTTTGCCAGTCTGTAGAGCAGAAAACTGCTATACCAGAGAAGGAGCAGGTTAATTTTATTTGAAATTCCCTCAGCTAAGAATTTGATCTCAATAGATGAGTGAGTTGAGCCAGTAGAGCAGATGGGTTGATGCTCTAAATCTTATGACACAAGGCTTATAATATTTTTTCAAACCACAGTGATGAACTAACAGCTCTTGTCTCTGTTTTTGGGTAACTTTATGCCTCAGTAAGATGTAACGCAATGCTTCAGAAGATGTTAACAGATCTTCGGCACCATGGGTATTAGAGGCCATGGGCATCTGTGCTATTAAGAATAAAAGATAAATTCCTGAATTCCTGACCTAAGTAGATCAATAACAGAAGGATTTAGCCTCTTAGCCTCTGGATATGGATCATCAGTATACTTTTCTACTTTTTTTGGTTTTCCTTGATATCGTATCTTAAAAAAAACCCAAACAACAAACCAACTGCCTTTTGACAAGGTGTTCTGCATTCTTCCTGATAATAGCTCCAGGCAAATGTATCTGTCACACAGAATGCAAGGCATTTCTAGGGGGGTTGTCCTGGGAAAGATATGATGCCAAGATGGTGGCAAAGTGTCAAGTCCTATGATAGTCATTCTATAAAAATCTGTTAGTTTGGAACAGGTGTCTTGAGTTTCAGCAGGCTAATCAAGTGAGAAATGGGTGGATTATCTGAGCTTTACTGTTGCGGGAATTTTATTGCTCGAGCAAGTAATTAAATTGTCCACACACAAATGACCTCACAATAAAAATGCCGTTATGACAGGATATTTTTTTTCATCTTGATGAACCAGACCCCCAAATCTTTTGCAGGCTCTGTGTGTATGTAAGTTCAGGGTGAGTAATCATATTGTTTAGAAATTATGCTATTACAGTATCTGTGCGTGCAAAAATTATACAACAACAGAAAAATACTTGATGTCCAATGTTTATATTACAGAGCAGTAGGGAGAGTGAGTTCAGAGCTGTTTCTGGGAGGAAACAACTCACTTACAAAAATAGTACATGGATTTTAGGGATACAAATGTTTGGGAAAGTGCTAACAGTGGATAACAGTGGTTACAACTAGGTTGTGTATTTATACATTAACAATGGCATTCAAAGTTATGGTTTTTTTAAACTACTGATACTTATGCATTTTTCTAAATGTTGATAAAAAACATATCCTTAAATGGTTACTTGAATATTAAGCACTTTATGAAAGAACAATTTGACTGGATCTCAAAATTAAAATGTCATTCCATTTAGGTATTTCCATTCACACCCCTGTCTTAAAATTACGTTTTCCACCGTGAGAAAGATTCAAGGATGACCCCCCCGTCATCCTGGAATTTCAGCAATCTTCAATTAACAAAAGTCTAAAACTTTCCAAAACAGCTGTCTTGATCATTGAGTCATCCTAGCCCTGCACTCTGATAAAAATCTCAGGCTGTTCTTTCATTTATTTGTTTCACCATTTATCTGCCTGCCTCGGTAGATGCAAACAACAGAATTAAAAACATATTACATAATGATGAAAGTTTCCTCAGAAAGTCACCTCTGGGCAAAGTGTAACCAGGGAAAATTCCAGATAGCACAGGATGTTTTCTTTTCCTTCAGAAAATACCAGCATTTTAAAAGGAGTGTGATAAAGGATATGCAGACTCAAGTCACAACAAGCAATTAAGGAAAACTTTGGTTTAGGTGCTCATGAAATGCAGCCACTGCAACAGCAGGCACCCAAACCAGGCAGACTTATCCCAGTGTTCAAGACAGTAAAAGCAGCACCCTTAATTTAATGCAGTGGCACACTTGAGAGTTGTCAGGGAGTCTCATCCTGTCTTGGGCTGAAGCTGGGGAAGGATTCTCCTTAGGCTTTTCCTGGGGCCAAGGCTGGCAGACAGGTTCCAAGATGTGGGTCCCCATCACTCAGCCTTCTGCCATGGCTCTGGACAGTCACCCAGCACCTGCAGCTGTGGGCCTGGGCCAGGGCAGTCAGTCTGTCCACACAAGCAAGGTGTAAGTGAGTTGCATGTCATGAAAATTATTTTCTTCTCATTCCAGTCTGTTCCAGCTGCCTTTCGTCTAGCAGGAGCATGGGGAAGCAGGATTCCTCCAGCTTTTGTTTAACAGCTTGCTTCACAAACGCTAGCTGAATACTTTTTTCCTGAAGTATTCATTTTCTGGCTACAGAAATATAGCGGACATTATTTTCCTGTGCACTTAGACTGTGTGACCTCAGAGTTTTACTTTGTGCCCCTTTGTGCCTCTGTTGAATTTCCCCCCTTTTCCCTTCTGGGAAGAGCCAGGTAGCAGCCCTACACCACAGTGCACTGGACAGGAGGAAGTACAGGTGGGAGACCCCTCACTGTCTGGAAAGGGAAAAGTTCTTCAAGCTCCTGGCCCATCCTGGCCAACACTGCCATTGTATTCCAACCTGATAATGAAAGAGCAGTATATCTTATCTTCCTTTGCACTCCAGTATTTATTCATGGGTTACTCATGGCACTAAAGAAATATCATCTCCATCTTTGCTCTCAGAGCAATGGTGGCAATGGGCACTTGGTCTCAGATTGTTTCCTCTGATGTTGGGGTGACACAGATTTTTCAGAAGATTCCGGCTTTATACTTTGACATGTAAATATGGGACTAGTTTTGTTTTTCCTGGGAGCTCAGCACATTCAATAGTTTGTGTGCTAATAGTAAGACTAGATGCTAAAGACATCTGGTTA